>NC_061514.1:152129806-152187750 GCF_022539505.1 Lolium rigidum
ACCTTCCCATGGAGCCTTGTTATGTTACCTACAACCTAGAGAAATAATAATGGAAAAGGAAATATAGAGATAGGAAGTTTTTATGCCAAAAGCTTCAAAACCACTTCCTAGTCCATGAGCTACTAGATATGAAGATGCGGGGCTTTCTGCTCAATACACCTCCCAAATACCCACTATGCTTACAAACTTTGTCCAAATGAGTCCAAATTCGTCACACTTGTGTATCTTTGAGTTGCAAACAATATCTAGTCGGCCAAAATGTAATATATTGTTCAAATAACACAATTTTACAATTTTTATGCCAAAAGCTTCAATTTTCCTTAGTCCGTTTATTATTTGGGTGCCCCTGTTTTACTTAGTGTTACTCAGTTTTCCCCCTCCGGGCCCACTTATTTTACTCAGTCATACTCAGTTTTGCCCTTCCGATAAACATTTCCTCACTTTTCCCCCTCTTAGTTCTACTCAGTTTTCCTAACTTGTACTCACTGGCTGATCTCTGATTGGTCGAGATGTATGTCACACGGATCTTGGTTAGTTGAAAGCTCAACGAACGCTTGCACCGTTCGATCATTTATGATCGGACGGCATGTATCTCTCTCTCTACCACGATGGACGCATACGGAGACAAGAGCAGAGCACATACCTACCAACCCCGGCAGTCGCATATTCCAGTCGCATCCTCCTCTCTCGTATTTCCTCTCTTACTACGGCGGTCGCGGCGGCGCGGATCTAACTGTGCGTGCGGCGGCGCGGATCTAACCGTGCGTGCGGCGGCGTGCGGCGGCGCGGATCTAACCGTGCGTGCGGCGGCGTGCGGCGGCGCCGATCTAACCGTGCGTGCGGCGGCGTGCGGCGGCGCGGATCTGACCGTGCGTGCGCCGTGGATCTAAGAGTGCCGGTGAGGATCTAACCGTCAGAAATAGTTGAAATGTCTCTCTCTGTCTCTCTCTGTCTCTAACCGGTGAGGATTCTATTCTCAGATCTGTTGAATGATGAAGAACACCAAGACGGCGGCCGTGCCGGCAGGTGGTCATCGATGCCACGAACATTGAAGCCATCGCCTACAACATCGCTTCGACGGCGCAGACCCAGCCTTCAATGTCGGAGCCTGTTGATGTCTCACTTCCGGTGCCGAGAGTGCGAATCGATGCCAAGACGATTGAAGCCATCGTCTACAACCGCGGCTGCAAAGCCGCCGATCCAGCCCTCCGCGAGATCCGTCGCCGATGAAGTACACCAAGACAGCGGCGGTTCCGACACTGGTCATCGATGCCACGAACATTGAAGCCATCGCCGATAACATCGCTTCAACGTTTGATGGCGCAGATGACCGTGTTCGACGCCGCAAATTGGGATAAATTATGATAAATTTGTATTTTTCAATTGCCAAATGGGATAAAATTGTTCGAACTACTACCTCCGTCTCAAAAAAAGCGTCTCCACGTTCTTGATGTGTCCATGTACATCCGTATGTATGATTTGAATTCTATCCCAACTTGATTGGGAAGATATTGATATGTATTTGATCCGGAGGCTGGTACATGCTTTCACTTTTGGGATCCCTTCACTTTTATAAAATGTTCATGCATTCTAAAATTATCGTGCGCATTACTTAGCACAAGTAGGAAATTGTACACCAAAATACGAGTGCTTAGAGCCACAACAAAATACGAGTGGTTAGAGCCATCTACTGAATAACAATTCTATACTAAATCGTCTACCGGAACCACATAAGCTGCTAGGACAGAGATGACACCTAATAAAACTGCACGAGATGAATCTACTTTTCTCCTCTCCCATCACTTTAAGTTCATGTTCTAGATTTTCTACCACTTGATCAAATACGGCAAGATCTGTCTCAACTCTCAACTTCTCCTTGCGAATAAGCTCTGAATTCTTCTTTTCTTCCTCCACAATACGCTTCAGCTCGAATATCATCAGGTTTTTACGGGCCAATTCATCACCTAAATTGGCCACCTTCTCCTCCAAATCCATCCTCTGGCTACACCACTGGGTTGATTCATCTTGGTATGCAATGTACCATGGATCATCGGCTTGCATGGCTAACTGTAACAATAATGGAAAAAAGAACAACTGAAATCACCCCAACAGGCCATGGCGGAACTTCAAATTCGACGGTAGTACAGAGAGCTGAAGCTAGATACCTGCACTTCCGACGAGGTAGGAGAAGTAGAACGTGGCCACGACATGATCGAATCCCCACCCTCGCCGGTGTACCCACTACGACCAGACATTGAGGACTATTTCGTACCTGCAAACTCCAATAAATTACGGGAACCGAATCGATTAGGGGCGGGGAGGCGAAGCGGAGGTCTTACAAAGCTATACCAATTGGTGCGCGGAACAAATCCCGGTCGTCGTGGGCGGCGGATCCGCTTGCGGCGGACTTTCCTGCGGTGGGTACAATGCGTGCGGACGAAACAAGTGCTTGGAGCCGTGGTTGACGTGCAGCGCCGCAGTTCGTCCGACGCCGCCGGGGGACAGAGCCGGCGGCGCGACGAGGCGCCGGCGATGGCTGCTCCGTCCGACGGTGGGGAACGAGCTGCCAGCGGTTATCCGGTCTAGCTTAAGAATAATTAATTAGCGAACTTGTTGCTTCTCTCTATGATATTCTCTAAAGACATATATCAGAGCGGCAATATGTGAGTTTTCCTGAAAAATAGACGACCCACTTGGTCATTGGCTGCGCGAGGCCCCACGGAGCGGCAATATATGATTTTTTCTCTCTAAATAAGTAGACGATCCCACTTGGTCATTGGCTGCGGCAGCCACACAGAGCGACAATATGTGTCTTTTCCTGAAAAATAGACGACCCCACTGGTCATTGGCTGCGGAGGCCCCACAGAGCGGCAATATATGATTTTCTCTAAATAAATAGACGACCCCACTGGTCATTGGCTGCGGCAGCCCCACAGAGCGGCAATATATGTCTGTCTTTTCCTGAAAAATAGACGACCCCACTGGTCATTGGCTGCGGAGGCCCCACGGAGCGGCAATATATGAGTTTCTCTAAATAAATAGACGACCCCACTGGTCATTGGCTGCGGCAGCCCCACGGAGCGGCAATATATGTCTTTTCTCGAAAAATAGACGACCCCACTCGGTCATTGGCTGCGGCAGCCCTATAGAGCGGCCCCATTTGTCATTGGCAGCACCGCGTATAAAATCATGAAATAAAACGGCCCACACGTCGGCGATAGATGGATGGCTGCTCCGACGTGTCTCCCGACCCTACCCGTCGGCACGAGACGGTCAGGGAGGAGCTGCCCCTGTGCGGCCCCACCCGGTCAGACTAACGGTCAAGGCCTCTGACCTGATGGCTACCGGCCGTTCCAGCACTTGTGCGTGTTTCAAACTAGAGGAGGGGAAAACTGAGGAAAAACAAAGGGACTGGGGAAAACTGAGTACAACTAACGAACCAGGGGCACGAAAATAGAAATCCCTATTTACAAATGGTTTTGTGGCAGGACCAAGCTGCACCTAAAAAGTAAATGAAAAAAGCATAATGCCCTGTACAGGAAGGTCTTCCCAATGCCTCCAGGCCATCGACGAAGAATAAGCCCTGTACAAGAAGGTCTCCCCAGTATCTCCAGGGCCATCAACGAAGAATACGCCCCCATCGCCTCGGTCGACTGCCGCTAGTATATCGTCCTATGCAAGCCTCTACTCGGGTTTTAGTGATGACGCAAGAGATTTGTCAGGATCGTCAACCTTGATACTGGTTTCCTCAATTACCTCCCTCGCCTCGCCTTCTGTGATGTCACAAGTATCGTCGATGTCCGGAAGATGGAGCGACTTCATATCTTTGCCCATGGACTGTAGCATGCCTTTGATATCAAGCAACACCTATTGATCCACCACGGTAGCCTGAAGTCGGCGGACATCGCCTCAAGGTGCCTATCCCATAGGCCATGCACGTCGCTAGCCTCGCAGAATACCAAGATTGTCGAGAAGAGCCTCCTGAGCGAAACTGGCATGGCCCATTGCGCTGACTCGGTAAGACATTAGTCGAGCGTGTTGTCGGCCTCGATGAGACCCCTCCTCTCAGCAGCTAGATGGAAGCTACATAGCACACCGTGCACGGTTTTCAGGTCCTCGAAGGATTGTGAGCCTTCTACGTGGTTTAGAAGCACCCCTGGAAAGTACCTCTCCCCCTTGGCAGGATTGGCCGACACGATTCGGCCTACTTGGAAACATCGGTTTTTTTCCTTTTCTGCCACTCCTTTGTTCTTTTCCATGTGAAGCTTCGTGGATAGTTCGTTCTACAGAATATCTCGATCCCAGGGGTTCAGCCGGTTTGCCACGAAATACTCCGTTAGCATAGACTTTGATGCCTTATCACTTGCAAGGACGTTGTTCATGTCATCTCCTGCTTTGAACGTGACTCATTGCATGATCGGGAGATGTAGCGATAGCTGTAGGACTGACAAGGTAGTTTTCACAGAGGGTGAACCCGAATATCCACCACATTGCTTCCGGTGGAGGTAACCCACCTGGCGTCAATGAATCTCTTGATCTCGTCAATGTTACCTTGAGCGTCGGGTATGTCGATGTTGAACGAAGTCTGGTCGTGGCCCTTGTATATGTATTTGTATAGGTACTTGATAGCCTTTATGCTAGAGCACACCTCCACGTTGATGTGGCAGTTGAACATTCACAGGAGATAAGGGTTGTAAGGCAGTGCCCATCTGTTGCCCAGCATCTTACCGCGGACCTTCGCTGAATGACCATCTTTTCGTCTCCGATAAACATGGTAGGAATCCTTTCCCTGCACAGTGGTTTCTTGAACTCCCGAGGGTACCTGCACTTGCACGACTCCTCCTGCATGCACACGTTGTTGGGCTTCAGCACTCCGCATGGCTTGTGCATCATATGCTTCACGACCATGGCATATATAGAGCTCGGGGTACTTATGCTTGTCAGGAAGCTCGGCGGATATGACACGGGCGTACACCTCCGACACAACAAGCTTATATCTTGAATCCATGATCAACATGAAATGGGCATGTGACAGTCCCCTCTTCTGGAACTCTAACACGCATACGTACGCCTTCACAACACCCAGGATATGTTCCTTAATTAGTAAGCATATCTTTCATGGTCTCTAGCTTGGCCCTGAACACTTGGGCCACAAGATCAGGCCGATCCTGCGCAGTTTGGCCGGGAAAGAACTCATCTTGTATCTCTTGCCAGTTTGGATTGCAAGTCATTGTCAGGAAAATTTCTGGCTTGACGTACGTCGTCACCAATGTCATGGCGTCGATATGGGCGTGGCAATGCGATGGAGTCAGCACATGGGGTGTTCTGCCTAGCCTCTAAATTTGCATTGCATTGAGCCTGCATCGCCTGCCTATCTTCTTCAGTCATTCTTTGCCTACGTGCTCTTTGGTTTATATTGATGGTTTGTCGTTCCTCAATTGTTAAATTGTACCTACTTTCACTTTGACGTGCATTCTCCTATCGCTGCTCAGTAGTTGTTAAAGTGCGCCTACTATCTATTCGATGTGCATTATCATGTTGCCGCTCAGTACTTGTTAATAATGCCCTGTTTGAGCGTCTATTTGCATTAATCTCTTGCCTATCTTGAAGGGTTAAACTATGGGCGCATTACGACAGTCGTCTCCTCCCTCCTTCCCACCCATGGCGATCTACACGGCGATCCTCTCCACCATCTCCTTTTCTCCCTAATTTGATCAATCATGGACGCGGTGACCCTCAGGAACTCCCTGGATTTCAAGCCGGGCCTTGATCTGGTAGGTAAAATTCGTTCATCCTTCTCCACTCCGGTATGTCTCTCTTCTGGATCCGATGGTTTTCTAGTCTGTGTTTCCTTTGGACGTGCCAAGTTTTGGCTAGATCTTGATCTTGTCACGGTTGCTCTACAATCTTGCATTGGTGGACCTGATGCTCATCTCAATGTTGTTCATATTCGAGATCGCTTGTTTCAAATCATTGTCTACTATAAAGCGGTTGGTTTTATGATTAATAATCTCAGATCATACTCTTGCCATGATTTTATATGTTACTCTCATCTTTGGGGTTTTGGCGGCCCAAATTGGCATAGAGAATATATATCTTGGCTTTATGAGCATAATCAGGAATGGCACACCATCACTCGTCGTAATCATGTGCCCCTTGATGCTAGATCCATCCCTCCTTCTTGTCGGAGATCTTTCATTCCTTCACATTCGTCGATGACACGCCCTGATCCGGTATGGTGGTGAGATCACAGATTTCCCGCTCATCCCATGCAGTTTCAAATGATGCCCAATCCTCCTCCTCAGATCCATCCTCACCAGCCCACCTCCCCTCTCACCTTACTTCCCCTACTCAGCAGCCCAACACCCAACCAATCGAGGTCCAGCCCAAAATCTCCTTTCAGCCTGCCCAGCCCACATCCGACGTTTCACATGTCAACGATGCCTCGCGTTTGGTCATCGTAAACAAGATTGTCTCTCCGAGATTCGATGTAAATCATGCTATAGATACGGCCACAACAGGAATCTCTGTCAGGCATGACACAAAAAGGTGTTGATATATCGCATTAAACGACCATCACCTGGCATTAACCCTTCTTCCACCCCTTCTGCTTCACCACCCTCCCCTGACCCAACCTCGCGCCACCACAAACCGATCTTGCTTTCAACCAATCTGTAGCTCCATCAGACCCTGCCATGGCCAACTACCCGTGCGATCCTACCCCTCATCCCCCTCCTGGATACACCATCGTCGAACCTAATGATCAGCAGCGTCGCCGAGGCCCACGTGTTCAACAACGCTCCCCTGCAACTCTATAAGGAGTGGGGCATCGTCGAGCTCATCCCCGCCACCAACCCGGAGCAGTTTGCAGCTGACGCCATGCTCATCAGGGGCTACCTCGACTCACAAGGCCATCATGTTCATCATATTTCTAGATCTGGTATGGGCACTGTATTAGTTCAATTTGTGGATGTAGCCACTCGTGATGCAGCTGTAGCTCGCAACCCCTTCTTTATGGGAGATAACTCTGAGAGTGATCAAGCACAACCGAGGCATAAATCATAGAAACTGTACCTTCACTCATGATGCTTGGGTTATGATGATGAATCGTCCATTAGGGGCATAGACTGTTGAGAAAGTTAGAGAAGCAGTGAGTGAGTTTGGTCGCCTGCTGGTATGGAATAGAGAAACATCTAATAGAGCTAGAATCATTGTCAAGATCAGAGTTGCAGATATCCTGGAGATTCCTATCAGTCATGTTCTTTGTGACAGCACAGATGATCAAGGTCATGGCGACTCTTGGACAGTAGTCAACTATATTCTCCACTCTGATTTGATTGCTGGTCCTGGAGGTGATGATGATCCTCTGCCACCTCATGGCGCCAATCCCCAGTCTTTACCTGCATTACCATTTGGAGGCATTTGGAACGATGAGATCTTTGCTGGGCATGATGCCAACCAGCATGTAGTGAATGACTTACCAGTTGATGAACACAATATGGATATGGAACATATGGTTCACACCCCACCACACGAGCCACTGGGCTATGAGCATCAGCAGGAACAGATCCAACCTAATATATCTGCTACGGATGCATTATGTGCTCTGCATGAACTTATTAGCCAGACTATGAAGAATGCAACTACTGTGAAGAATCAGATGGATACAAGCTCTGTTTTTGCTGCTAGAGTTCAAATCTTGAATGTTACTAATGAAAAAATTTCAACCATGAAGGCAGTCTTTACTCTCTTTACTGAAGAGAAGCAAACCAGGAAGGAAAGTTCATGCATCATCACTGAGATCATTGAGGAACAGATGCAAACTGAACCCAATGATGAATACTCTGCTCAGAATACAATGGACTGCATGATTCAATATGCAGAGGAAGAAGTTCACTTGAACACTATGGGAAGTTCAGATGATCGTTCTAGGAAGAACACAACAGAAGAGTCTCATTATTTAGATTCCAATGATGGCATGACTGTTGAACAATCACAGAACTCTGTATCTGATACCACCATGACTGTCAGGACTAAAAAACAGAAAACTGCTCCAAAGGATGTGTCTGAAGTTAGACGCAGCAATAGGATTGTGGTGATCACATCAGGCTATAAGGACAAGGATGCAACAATGCAGGTTGCAGCTAAGGCGGAGGATAGCACACATTGCAAGAACAGATAGGCAGCCAAGACAATTACCAAGAAGAAGTCCACAACTAAGATATCAAGCAAGAATCAGTTCACTGCAGTTGTACGTTATCAAGCAAGAATCAGTTCTCTGCAGGTGTACGTGATCAAGAAGCCCCCCCCCACCTGAGCTACCAATGGAAACTATCCAGGTAATCGGAAGGGAGCAATGCCAGATTCCTCATGAGGAGATTTCTGCTGAAAAATTATTGACCAAGGTGTAATTATGTATCAAGCTCCATCCTTTTGCACCTACTGCCACTTGTGCAGTATAGTTTCCCTTTTTCATCCCACTAGATATCTCTACCCTTTTGTATCTGAACTTCGTCGATCACATGTTATATCGTATGCTATGGAACCATATCACTCCCTTTATCTTTTTTGTTTGTATCATGTGGGTGTTATCTTTCTTTCAGCATTTGTCCATCTGTTCTTCTTCTTCGTTTTTCTGCTTATACATCTCTTTACTCCACATTGTTTTCTGTTTTTCCACTCCCATGACAGCACACCCTATCTATCCCTTACCCTGGAGGAGACGACTCAACACGATTATACACCATATGCATATACACATACCGCTCATGAATCTTTTTGCAGGTTGGCAATTAAGTTGACTAGGCCTAGGAGATACTTGCACAATGGGTTTATTAAATGACGAGAAACTGGAATATTCTTGATTGGAACCTGAGAGGGATTAATTCCCATGAAATATGGGACGATATAAGAAAAAGAATAAATGAAAGTAATTGCAATATTATGTGCTTCTAGGAAACTAAGAGAGAGTACTTTGACCATGCTTATCTCAAGAATTTTTGCCTGAGAAGATTTAACCAGTTTGCTTATACACCCTCCATAGGCAGTTCTGGTGGTATTATCACTATATGGAATGGAAATCATTTTGATGGAGTTCTTATTGATATCAACAAACACCATGTTACTGTTCACTTCACATGTAGATTATCTGGAAAATCATGGTACCTCACTAATATTTATGGACCTGCACACAATGAGGGAAGGGCTGATTTTCTGCAATGGTTGGAGAATTTGAATACAAACAACATGCTGTACTTGATGATTATTGGGGACTTTAACCTGATCAGAGCACCAGCTGACAGAAATAGACACGGTGGTGATTCAAACAACATTATGTCTTTCAATAATGTGATACAGTTACATGATCTTGAGGAAATTCCACTCAAAGACAGAGCTTTCACTTGGAGCAATATGCAAGATAACCCACTACTTGAAAGGCTGGATTGGGTGTTCACTTCTACTGAGTGGACCAGTGAATTCCTAATACATTATCATATCCACTAGCAAGGCTAGGATCATACCATGTTCCTATACACATTCAGATAGGAATAAGTATACCAAGCTCCAATATCTTTAGGTTTGAGAATTATTGGATGGATTTTGAGGGGTTCAATGAAACAGTGAACAAATGCTGGGATGAAGCTATATATTATCAAGACCCAGCTAGAACACTTTGTGCCAAGTTCAAGAGTGTCAGATATGGACTTAAAAAGTGGAGCAAAAATATATCAAAGCTAAATACAATTATTTCAAATTGCCAATATACTCTGGCCCTCTTAGATGGTATTGAAGAACATAGACAATTCTCCACCATGGAAAAGAACTTCAAGATGATATTGGAAGCCCACACCCGGAAGATGTTGGAGGCCAAGAGAGTGTACTGGAAAATAGAGCAAAAATCAGATGGGCACAGTTAGGTGATGAAAATACAAAAAAAAATCCACACTGTTGCCACAAAGAGTTGCAGAAAAAACTTGATCTCTTCACTTACAGCAGCAGATGGATCTATTTTCAGTAATCATGACCATAAAGCGGCTATCATCTGGAATTCTTTCAAGGAAAGGCTTGGAATGTAAGATTACACTGTTATGCACTTCAATCTTCATGAAATTATCCAGCCACATGACCTGAGGCACTTGGATGAGCCATTCCGTGATGATGAAATTGATATGATTATTAAGGAAATCCCATCTGACAGAGCACCTGGGCCAGATGGATTTAATGGAGCTTTCCTGAAAAAATGTTGGCCTAAATTAAAGGAGGATTTCAAGAGGCTAACCAAGGACTTTTATAATGGCACTGTCAGTCTAGAAGCTGTTAACACTGCCCATACTACTTTGATACCCAAATGCAATGACCCACAAACTATGAATGATTTCATACCTATTTCTTTAGTCAGTTTGCCACTAAAATTTCTTACCAAATTAATGGCATAAACAAACTTCAAAAGGATATTATCCCCATATTACACCAGAACTAGTATGGATTCATCAATGGTAAGTCAATACAGGATTGTCTTGGGTGGACTTTTGAATACCTACACATATGCCATATGTCAAATAAACCAATTATCATACTCAAGATTAACTTTGAGAAGGCATTTGATAAAGTGGACTATAAAGCTATTATTGCTATGCTGGAAGCTAAAGGTTTTGGCCCTAAATGGATTCAGTTAGTGAAAGCTATTCTATACTCTGCATCTACATCTGTACTTCTTAATGGTATACCTGGAAAGAAAATAAGTTGCAAGAGGGGAGTCAAACAAGGTGATCCATTATCACCACTTTTATTTGTGATCACCTCTGAACTCTTACAAGCTGTGATAAATGATGCACGGAGGAAAGGACATATCAACCTGCCAACTGGATTGGACTATGGTCAACAATTCCCCATTATACAGTATGCAGACGACACACTAATGATCATGCATGCAGATGAAAATCAACTCAGGCACCTTAAAGGGCTTCTTGAACAGTTTAGTACTTCCACTTGCTTACAAATGAACTTCCACAAAACTACTATGGTCCCTATTAATGTAAAACCCGAGGATGCAACCCACCTTGCAAATGTATTTGGATGCAGAGTGGAATCTCTATCATTCACTTATCTAGGTCTTCCTCTAGGCACCACAAAACCATCAGTAGCAGATCTTATGCCACTTGTGAGCAGATTGGACAAGAGACTATCTGGTATCTCATCTCTGATGTCCTACACGGGCAAACTGACTTTGCTAAACTCAGTCATCAACTCCCTGTCAATGTATGCTATGTGCTCTATAAAGGTACCTGTCACTATCTTCATTCATTTTGAAAAGAGTGGAAGGCAGCTATTATGGGCAGATAAAGAACAAAAAATGCAAGGAAGGTGTCTTGTGAGCTGGGAAACTATTTGCAAGCCAAAGAAACAGGGAGGATTAGGAGTTTAAATCTTAGGATCCAAAACCAAGCTTTACTAATGAAGAATCTTTATAAATTCTATAATCATATGGACATCCCATGGGTCAATCTCATTTGGCATGCATACTAGAACAATGGAGATGCACCTCATGCAATAATTCCCCAAGGATCATTTTGGTGGAGAGATTGTATGTCTCTAAATGAAAAGTTCAGAAACATAACTACATGCTCAATCAATAGTGGACAATCCATTCAGCTATGGAAAGATAAGTGGGAAGACTCCTATCACTACAAAGGAAGACATTTTTTTTGACAAATCACTTTCGTCATATTAAGGCCAATTTTCGTCAAGGATTACTTCGCGGTGACAAAATTTGATCGTCATGGGGTTCGTCAAGGAAGCTCCGTCATAAAATATCGGGGGTGACGGTATGCATTTTTTCGTCAACGTCAAATGTTTGATGGTGACGACCTACAAATTCGTCAACATCAAAGGTTCATTGTTGACGGACAGGTTTGTCACGAAAAATTGCAACTTTCGTCAATATCTAAATCTTGGGAAGCTTCGATTGGTCCAAAAAAAGCATACGTGGCCTTACATGTGGGTCCATTTGGCTTCGACAACATGGGTCCGACGGCGCCGACATGGATATCTGGTGGGACCCACAAAATATTATGACAAGCTGGACCCACAATATTCGACCGGTGGGATCCACAAAATTCGGACAAGTGGGACCAGGTTGTTGCCGACATATGGGTCCCAATAATGCTGACCGGTGGGACCCACAAATTCCGACAAGTGGGACCGAGAAATTGGTGCCACGTGGTTTCATTTAATAGTGACGTTGTGACATTTTCCGTCACCTTTTGAATTTGACAAAATTTGAGAGCATTTGAATTATTTGCGAAATTTGGGAAACAAAAAAACTGGCGAAATATCAAAAAGTAGACAATAAATATCATACTTAAATGGTGGCACAAGAAGTATATATGTCTCTCACAGACCGAAAGATTCATAAGAAAATTACAATTGGAACACAAAGAAATTAAAAGACCTATGATTAACAATGTTGTAGGACGGTGGTGCAATAGATTAGTTGCCCTGGGATTGAGACATGGATGGTGGCTGGGATGTCCTCAAGAGCAAATTAAGCACGGCATCCATTTATGTCAGCCTCTTTTCATAAGCCAGAGTCTTTTCTTCTTGGGCTTTCTTCACAGCTTCAAGTTCTTCCTCCTGCTTCTTCCTGATCTCTTCAAATTTTTCATCTTGTTCTTGCAGTCTTGCCTGCATGTCATTGTGGTACGTTTCAGCTGCCTGTATGGAGTTCTGCTCTTGATCTGCCAGTCTTTGTTGTAGCTCTCGATGCGTGTAGCTGAGACGGAAGACTTCCTGGAACTTGTTGCGACGCCCAATCTTGGTAGGAATGTCTTGTTGCAGGTGGTGGATGTGCTTTTCTCGCTCGGAACTAGGCTGAACAATTTGCAAATCGATCAAATCAGGTTCATCTTCATTGCGTGGCGCCGCTTTTTTGCCACCATTTGATCCTGCATAAAGATTACAATCATTGCATGGACAACATACAAAACTGGATTATATAATATTGTGCTAATAAGAAATATTTCTTACATATGCACTTTTTGCTTCGACACTCATAATGTTATCCTTGTTAGTGTGTGTGATTCTAAAAAATTCAATTGGAGAGGTTTCTTCTTCCTCGTTGCTAGCCTTACGCTTGAAAAAATGTAGAATGCACATTACCATTGTACACTGTGTATGACAGAAGTATGAAGCTGTATTGGGAAATTCAGAACACTTACTAGATGTTCCCGGTGAGCAACATAGCTTCGAGATCCGAGTGGTATGGAACCGTTTCACGGCTTCTCTGTTCTTTCCATTTATTACACACGGTCCCTATGTTCGGTACATGCATTTTATTTATCCGGATCGGAGAAATGTAAGAATTCGGTAGCTATTACTCGAAAGCAATAACGTTTATGTACCTGGTACTTCTCATCAAACCATCTTTTCACCGAGTTCTTTCCAGCTATTCTCTTCTACATGACCTGGCTTCTTGAGATATGCTTGCTCCGAGTGTGAGATTTTTAATTTTCGGCCAATACTCCTTTTTAAGCCTATATCGGAACTGCCGAATACTAACTTGCAGACATATCGAGTGCACACATCTTGAGCCACCTCATCATTTTTGTCCATATTAAACTTTCCCTTCAAAATAGTGATGCATTAATCGGTAGATTCTTAGATAGATGATCATGTAGCATACTAATTAGGTTAAACCAAGATTGTACAGGGACTCACCGCTATCGTACTTATAGCATGAGGAATGACATGTTTGAGAGTGTCATCTTTCTTGTACTCGTGTCCGAGTGTGTTGCAAGCGGCATTTTTTCACGGATGTGAATACCAACCTCATTGCTCAGCTTTGCTTGACTGGACATAATCCTTGGGTCTCCCGACACCGGAGTGAATTCAATTGGCATCTTATTGCCACCATTTCTTCTTGTGTACTCATGTAGTCCATGGCCCATGGTACGTACTGCGTCCACCTCTCTTTCTCTTACTACCGCCAGATGTTGTCAATGTCTCTGAAATAAGAGATATGAAATGATTCTCTTTTATATGAAAATATGCGGTACAGTGTTTAGTTTTTACAAACTTTCATACCTTGCCGCTCAAAGTTTACAATTTGATTGTCCTCGGGAGATGAGGTGCTGCCTCCGGATGTCATGATCCGGTTAGGTGAGGGTGCTCCTTCGGTGTTCGGACCAGCAGTGGCCATCGGCTCATCGGATGACCCAGCTTCGGGTTCGGTTGTTGCCATTGATCTTGTTGCAATGTTGGATGGTGCAACTTGAGGTATGGATCGCTTCTTCCGTGCAACTATTGCGGAAGAAGCAACTATCTGCAAGCAAAGTAGAGGCTACATTAGTAGGAAACATTTAGCATGTACGTATTTCCTATCATAGTTCGGACATAGTTCCACGGACACGAGCTGAAGTTTTGCCGACGGTGCGCCGATCCTCATCCGAATGAAGATCATCATCGGCGGTAGCTATGTCTTCCGGATTCGGTTCATACGAAGGGTCCTCTTCGACCTCCATCTCTTCGCGGACCGAGTCCTTTAGATTGTTACTAGTTCCTATTTGTACCCCACCATACACTAATGTACGTGCAAAACCGGAGAAATCTTTACGAAATTTGTGGGCAGGTCCATATTTTTCAGCGAAATTTTTTTCCATGCGTACTACATTTTCTTGCATTTGTTTCTCCTTGGCAAGCTCATATGCCGGCTTGACGGGGTTTTGTGTCTCCGCTGAAATAATCGGAAGAGCGGAGCGTGAACAAAACATAAGAGGGCGCCAATTCCATAGAAAACGAGCAAATAATTGTCTTTCCAAAATATTGTACAGCGAGCAAATGATTGAAAACATAAGAGTCTACGCATGATGTCGGCGAACAAAACATAAGAGGGGGCATATGGCAGGCTAAGGGACATCATGTGCTTTTAGATATCTACTCGTAACAAATAATTGACACATAATGAGGTATCGGTAGTTCAGTCCTATACCGATAGAAGTTCAGATATGTGCTGATAGAAGTTCGGATATGTGCTGATAGAAGTTCGGATATGTGCTGAAATTTGATTTTTGACTTTTGAAAGACATAGATAAACAAAAATTGTGGAAATAAATAGACTGATGAAACAAAGTACATGATTAAAAAAACTTCATTACATTGTTAAGACGTGCATTGCACGTGCAAACTAACTAGTTCCATAGAAAACAGACAAACAATTGTTCTAGATCAAACTCGCTTCCTCTCGAAACCGACGAATAAAAGTCCGAAGCAATGTCGTTGTTCATCGTAGCTCGTCGAGGCTGTTTTCGGCAACGGCTGGAATTAGTTCGGTTAAGTGTTTCGGCAAACAATTGTCTATGCAAAAGATTGTACAGCAGCGGGATGGCAAAGATTGTATAGCACGGCATGATTGTCTCGCAATAAAAACGATAAACCCTATACGTATGATGTCGGGATTGGATCTATCAAATATGCAAGATCTAGATATAGGTCAAACGGGCGTGGTAGACATGTAAAACCGATCTCTGGATCTAACCATCCGAAAAACACAACAACAAGCCGATCACCGACAGATTTACCTTGGCGTTTCTTCGAGCCGGGCGCCTTCTTCGGCGTGTGTGTGCGATTTTCCTTCACCCCGACGTTTCGACGACTGCCGGCCATGGCGACCACCGGCCGGGGAGATAGATGCGAGATGGATGAACGTCCGGCGAAGACACCGGATCGGGGTGAGCACGAGAGGATGAGGTCGGGTGTGTGGGTAGTTAAGATGCTCGTAAATCATGGGGTAGAGGCACGACGTATATAAGGGAGGGCGAAATATTTGATAGGTGGGGTGCGCGGGAGGAGTGGAGGGAACAAAAAATTTGGGCGTTTTGGCAGCCGGCGTACTACAATTTGGAGGGAACAAGTTTTTGCCGTGAAAGAAAAAATATTACTCCGAAAATGGAACTGTACATGTATATTTTAATTAAAAAATGACGGAAAACGAGTAAAACTCATAATAAATGCTAAATTCAATGTAAAATCATCGGTAACTAGTGGGACTGAGTAAATGTTGTGACATTCATGTGCAAAATTCAAATTTAAATTTTTCATGAGGTTTGGTGTAGTTTGATGTGAATTTACACAAGTGAGGACATTTTCGGCGTAACGGTCGAATCGTCGACCCCGGAAGTTGTAAAACCTTTTGCATGTGAGGTATATGTGAGAACACATCCCACATATACATGTTATTGTTCACACATGTGAGATTTTGTCTGAAAACACTTGTGGAACCTCATGTTGGTTGGGTCGATCCATGTGTGGACCCACATCGATCATGTCGGTGAAGGGCTCTTTTTCAAGCAAGTTGCACTTCAAATACTCAGATTGAGCTGCAAATTTTTGTGAGTGGTCATGAAGGGTAGGTATGTGTGCCTAAGGAGTTTCAGATTTTTCTGACATTTTTAGGTGTTTGTTGATTTTTTTATTAAAAAATGACCGAAAACGAGTAAAACTCATAATAAATGCTAAATTCAATGTAAAATCATCGGTAACTAGTGGGACTGAGTAAATGTTGTGACATTCATGTGCAAAATTCAAATTTAAATTTTTCATGAGGTTTGGTGTAGTTTGATGTGTTGAAGTGATGCCTACTTTGGTATAATTGTGCACTTCGTCCACAAATGAGCATTTGTTTTTTATGTATGTTGAAAAAATGACTAACATGCCATAATTGTTCGACCTAACCTATAGTCCGAACAAAGGCATGTAGTCAACATGTTGTTGTACATTTGAAGTTGTAAATCATATGGTTTTAAATAATTTTGAAGTGCAACTTTATGATTCAATGTATTTTTGCATGAGATACTTTGTGTTTGACTTTTGAATAACTTAAAGGATAGCAACCACCATCTACCCCACGACCTCATTAAATAGCGGTTGTAGGCGGTTACTACTACTTATTGTATTTATAATGCCCCTGGTTGGTTTTGCCTTTGCCCTCCGTTGTTCATTCGGTGAAGCAAGTCTCCTTCATCTTCTTTCTCTCTCTTTTCTGCTGAAAAACTCTTTTCTCTCTGAAGATTTTCGTTTGTTTTGAGAGGTAGGAAAATATGTTTTTACATGTCACTACTTCACCTCACCTCCTTTTTCTCTCGTTTGTTGAAAATCCTTTTTGTCCTCTCGAATAATCTTGTTTGTTCAGATCTATGGATATATGTGTGTATGGTTTCGGATCTATGGATAGATTTCTATGAATATGCCCTACCTACCTGTATTTTTTACTAGCTTTGGTAATTGCTAAATATACACGGGATGAACTTGTGTTGTTTGTGGTTCGATGGGAAATCATTGTTAGCGAGAGGCGGGAGACTCTCGGTTCATTTCGTTGTTATCTTGGAAGCAGATTTGATGACTTTATGGTATATATCCTTTTTTAGAATGTATCTTTTTTGTTGACAGATTCTAGACTATATCCTTATTTTCAGCATTTTTGTTCTACTGTTTTTTCAGATCGTGCCTTGTTTTGTGAGGAGGCAGTTCAACAACCTTGTTGGTAATATCTTCTTTGTCGTTACATCGGATGAAGTGAAGTACAAATTTCATGTTAAGAAAGGCAGTTCGAAGACACGTGTTTTTGGTACTGGATACCAAAAATTTCTTCATGACTACGACCTGAAAGTTGGTGACTGTATCATGTTTGGGTTTGATAGTGCTCCTGAACTGTTTGGGATTTTTGCAGTAGGTCCTGATGGCACTGAAAAGCATCGTGTCGATGGTAATTCTGTTTTATCTTTTACCATGTGTTGCCCATTTTTTTAATATAACTGATGTTATATCTCCTCTTTTTTATTCTTTTATTAATTTTAAATTTGTATGCAGAAATTCCAACTGCAGTTGTCCACACTAAAGGTGTTATGCTTACTACTGCTCAAACATTGAAGAAGGAACAACTTCTCCGTGAGCGTGGTCTTGGTCTTGGTGTTGTTTTTGTGCACACCTTGACGAATACTCGATTTGAAGGGCAATGGACTGGTATAATTCTCGTTTTCTTTATGTAATCTTAGTTATCCTTTATATCCTTCCCATATATAATTTAATTTTTATTATTCAGCGTATACCGAAGGAAGTTGTTAGGTCCTTGAATATCTCGGAAAGCGGGGAGGCATGTTTTTTTGTTGATGACTATGGCTACCACCCTCAGGGTGCATACTACACTACTACTGATGGAAGGATGAAGTTCGATTCCTGCTGGTCGGAGTTTACTAAGGAGTACAACTTTGAATCTGGGAATGTTGTTCTCATTCTTTTCAACCAGGGCGGCCGTGGTGGTATTGAAGTTTCAGTTGATATCCTATGATATAATCTTTATCATATGATATAATTGTTTTAGTCTACAATTTGTGTGTGCCCATTGTGTGTTTATGTCATATCGCTACCCCGGCCGCTCTTGTGTGAAGGGATTGTATAGTGGGATTATGTAGGGGGTAAACTTTACGATTGACTATTTGGTCCTGCATTTTTTCTACTGCCAGTTCAATTTTCACTGATTTGGTCCTGCATTGTATAGTGTGAAGGGATTGTTCATTTTTTGCAAATTAATATGTACTTCCCTGGGCCTTGGGAAAAACAGAACAAGCCCACTAGGCTGGAAGTTAAACAACTGGGTATGATTGCCCAGGTTCCAAATAACAAAAGTAGAACATAGTCTTTGAAACATGACATAGTTTAACCATGAACCTCCAGGGGAACAACTAAACAGAAACTAAATTTAGTGGAGAACATGAGGGCCAACGGCCGGACCGACGAGCGGGATGAGGCCAGTCCTGACGTAGTCCCTGAGGAACTTGCCAAAGGCAGCGTGCTTCGCCTTGCTAGCAGGATTGTGCTTCTGCTTGCTACCTTTTCCAACTCCCGTCGCGTGCTGGATCAGACACACGAGATCGTTCGGGAAAACCCTGCCGCAGAATGGGCAATGTGGCTTTCCGTTACGACGGAAAGGGATCTGGCCAGTCTTCAGCTTCTTCAGAACGAAGCGGCTCTTCCGGTCCCGGTCCTCCTTGTCGCTGTCAACGTCCTCAGAGTCTTCCTGCGATTTTGAAAGTAAAGAAGAAGTGAGAGAAGGAAATTAACTGAAATACAATTGAAGCATTAAATATTTTTGTATGAACATTATTAAGAATTAATCATGTAGAATCAACATTTATGATCCAGATCCAACCATACATAATTACTTCACTAATATAAATAACCACCAATTTAAACTCGTTGTCACAACTTGTTCATGGGTAGTCCAATCATTATTTCAGTATTATAAGTAAGCACCAATTTAAGAGAAAATGGTGATTATAAATTTCATGGATCAGGGATCAATCATTTGTTCCCCGAAGATGTACTGATTCATAAAACAATATGGATTCATGACGTCAATAAGCGGGAATTGAACAAAAATTATGGTCATAAATTACATGCAACCGATAATTCACTTGTTCCCCAAATTAAAATGATGTACACACTATGCTTTCATCGTATAAATAAGCACCAGTTTAAGACAAATGGTGATTATAAAATCCATGTATCAGATCAATTAATAGTACCTATAATATAATTCTTGTAATCATAATCACTCGGTATGATTCATATTCGGATGAATTTAAGTTTGAAATGCGATGAGCGTTACACTAAGCAGGTATCATTCATCACACAAAAGGAATCATTACAGTTGAATCAAGATGTGCATCAAATATTACAGATCTACTAACTACAAACCATAAATCGGATGAGCAAGAACCCCGGAATCATCAATTTGTACAAGAAGTCGTTGACAGGGCAAATCAATCTACCCTATGAGCAAACCCTATGGTGAACAGTAAGATCAAGAAAAACAGGGGATCGATCGGAATAGTACAGTACCTCGCTGCAGTTGTCGGAGGCCTCCTCTTCGAACTCGTCGCACTCTCTGGGGCCATATAGCTCGCGGTACTGCCCGGAGTGGCGGTAGAACGGGTCATTCGGATCGAAGCCCTGGTCATCTGCTTGTGCCGCGGGAGCGAGGACGTCTCCCGTGGCCTCATCGCCGACGGCGACCACGGCCGGTTGGGCGGAGCCCTCCACGGTCACGACGCGGCGAAGAGCGGCTCCGGTTGCGGAAGAAGATCCCGCCTCCGCGACGTCGACTACTACCGGACCATCGCCGTCGCCTCGTCGACGTTGACGACCGCACTCGCCTCCGGCTCGTCTCCGCGAACACGCTTCATCTTCGGGATCTTCGGTGGAAGGGGAGGTCGGTGTTGCGCTGGTGGAGGTGCAAGCGGGGTTTTCGCCGGAGATTGGGGAATAGAAGTTGCGGGTGGGAGAGACGATGGGGCCGATGGATATACGATGACGTGCTGCCGTTTGGGTTCCTCTGTCTGACGCGTGGGTGTGAAAACGTGGATTGCTGCATGTAGTCAGTCCACTTTCCCATTACTTTGACATGGGTCCCACGCATGACGGATGGGCTGGCACAGAATTTTCAGTATGGGTATTAAAAACTCTAAAATATTTGAAATACGAATTAGTGATCACACATAGCCTCTTCTTGAGTTTAGGGGATGAATTTTTGAAAATTTTCAAACCAAACTGCCAAGATAGCATGCTAGCGTCATTACCCACATGTTGATGCACCCTTATGCCAAATTTTTTTCTAGTTTGTTATTTTCCATGGAAAGTGTTAGCCACACATTGGCCAATACACAAGGTTTGGAAAGATTTCAACAAATTTTCAATTTTATATGAAAGTTTGAGTGTTTGGTGAAACCTAGGTTGACCTAATTGCACTAAGAGGTTGTCAAACCTTTTTCGAAGTGAAACTTCTGTTGTAGGGTAATGTGGTGACGTTAAATGCCCCAAATCCATGGTGGTTTGGTCAGTTTTTGGCGATTTCCCCCTCTTTTCGTCCAAAAACCCCTCGTTCGACACATGTCCACCATGGGGACACCAAGCCACCAACTCCAAAAAATCAAAACCCATAGCAAGCAAGGTGTGATATCACATTGTGCACAAGTGTGCCAAATCATGCCCCAAATCCATGGTGGTTTGGTTAGTTTTTGGCGATTTCCCCCTCTTTTCGTCCGAAAACCCCTCGTTCGACACATGTCCACCATGGGGACACCAAGCAACCAACTCCAAAAAATCAAAACCCATAGCAAGCAAGGTGTGATATCACAATGTGCACAAGGGTGCCAAATCATGCCCCAAATCCATGGTGGTTTGGTCAGTTTTTGGCGATTTCCCCCTCTTTTCGTCCGAAAACCCCTCGTTCGACACATGTCCACCATGGGGACACCATGCCACCAACTCCAAAATATCAAAACCCATAGCAAGCAAGGTGTGATATCACAATGTGCACAAGGGTGCCAAATCATGCCCCAAATCCATGGTGGTTTGGTCAGCTTTTGGCGATTTCCCCCTCTTTTCGTCCGAAAACCCCTCGTTCGACACATGTCCACCATGGGGACACCATGCCACCAACTCCAAAATATCAAAACCCATAGCAAGCAAGGTGTGATATCACAATGTGCACAAGTGTGGCAAATCATGCCCCAAATCCATGGTGGTTTGGTCAGGTTTTGGCGATTTCCCCCTCTTTTCGTCCGAAAACCCCTCGTTCGACACATGTCCACCATGGGGACACCATGCCACCAACTCCAAAAAATCAAAACCCATAGCAAGCAAGGTGTGATATCACAATGTGCACAAGTGTGGCAAATCATGCCCCAAATCCATGGTGGTTTGGTCAGTTTTTGGCGATTTCCCCTCTTTTCGTCCGAAAACCCCTCGTTCGACACATGTCCACCATGGGGACACCATGCCACCAACTCCAAAAAATCAAAACCCATAGCAAGCAAGGTGTGATATCACAATGTGCACAAGTGTGGCAAATCATGCCCCAAATCCATGGTGGTTTGGTCAGTTTTTGGCGATTTCCCCTCTTTTCGTCCGAAAACCCCTCGTTCGACACATGTCCACCATGGGGACACCAAGCCACCAACTCCAAAAAATCAAAACCCATAGCAAGCAAGGTGTGATATCACAATGTGCACAAGGGTGCCAAATCATGCCCCAAATCCATGGTGGTTTGGTCAGTTTTTGGCGATTTCCCCTCTTTTCGTCCGAAAACCCCTCGTTCGACACATGTCCACCATGGGGACACCATGCCACCAACTCCAAAATATCAAAACCCATAGCAAGCAAGGTGTGATATCACAATGTGCACAAGGGTGCCAAATCATGCCCCAAATCCATGGTGGTTTGGTCAGTTTTTGGCGATTTCGCCCTCTTTTCGTCCGAAAACCCCTCGTTCGACACATGTCCACCATGGGGACACCATGCCACCAACTCCAAAAATCAAAACCCATAGCAAGCAAGGTGTGATATCACAATGTGCACAAGGGTGTCAAATCATGCCCCAAATCCATGGTGGTTTGGTCGGTTTTTGGCGATTTCCCCTCTTTTCGGCCGAAAACCCCTCGTTCGACACATGTCCACCATGGGGACACCAAGCCACCAACTCCAAAAAATCAAAACCCATAGCAAGCAAGGTGTGATATCACATTGTGCACAAGGGTGCCAAATCATGCCCCTCTTTTCGTCCGAAAACCCCTCGTTCGACACATGTGCACCATGGGGACACCATATTATGTTATTGTTCACCACTTTGAGATTTTTTCGATGAAAAATTTCAGATAAATGAGTAAAAGTCATAAAGAAAATTTTAATCACAATTTTTGGTGATTTTTACGTCTGCTATGTTTTGATTTTGAAGAACTCTACTGCTCTGAACATTTAGTTTCAAAAGAACAATTGTTAACATAAAATTGAAACCTCCCAAGACAATTGTTAACATAGCATGGCAAAATATTTACAGTTTCAAAAGAATGGACTACTAGCCAAAAGCACCTCACGCAGGAGGGAGACCAAACCAAAAGATCAGGGGGTCATGCAGCAGAAGAGATGATCAATCCACCATCAGGAGGACTCTGTCGACCACGATCTTGCGGTAGAGCTCGTACGAGACCCAAGCATCAATGGCTGCATACTCGATGTTCATATTTGGAAGTGGGAAGTCCCCCACGATCCGTGGCGATGGTGGTGGAACTTCTTCTTCATATCACCGAACCATGAATCAATGAGTCTTGCTGCCATGGTAGCCATGCCAGCCCTCGCATGACCGAGTGTACTTGAAGTACTCGTCCCGGAGATCGACGTAGTACTCGAAGGAATCTCCATGTGCCATGTCCTCCGCAGAACTCTCTTGTCACCACGGATGTCAACACTCGCAAACGTAGCGCCTTCTCGAAAGAAATCGCAGATTGCCGGAGACTCCCACCAGCTTAGCACTGCAGATAAACAAAGTAATGTACTAGTCACAGATCAGTTACAAATATGCAAGAACCTACAGAGGAGACGAAGATGAAAGAAATTAATAAATCGGGAACAATGTGTAGCAGATTTAGATCGGGAATGTACTCGCTTTCTGGAACAATGTGTAGCAGATTTAGATCGGGAATGTACTGATTTTCGGGAACAATGTCAAACGAAAATCAAAGAGAGACAGAACGGCGGCAAGTAAAAAACCCCAAACGAAAGATTAAAAAAGGGGATTAGTTCTTACGCTGCGTAGTGGAACACCAGCACATGTCGACGCATGCGGGTTGAACCACGGCGATCTTCTTCTCGTCCTCGGCTCGATGGTTGGTGTACTCGAAGTCGAGGCCGACGAACTTGTGCTCCTCCTCCATGAGCCACTCCGTGTACATGTCGAGGACGCGGCGCACTTCCCGGGGGTCGTTGGTGTAGACCACATCCGGGTCCTCGTCGTCGTGGATGTGGACTGTGCGCTTGCTAGTCCGAGTTGTAGATTTGCTGCTCATCCATGTCCATGGCGACGCAGCGGCGGAAGACGAAGATAATGAGGGAGAGGAGACGACGAGAAGTGTGGAAAGTGGAAACCAGGATGCGGTGCGAATATTGAGACGGTAGGGGAGGGGGAAGGGGATAAATATTGACACGGCAGACGAAGAGAAAACTGACGCGGGTCTAGTCCTATCGACGCGCATTGGACCGTGTTGTCACGTCTAAACCCAAGCACCGCCCATTTGCACTCCTATTGACCTACCGAAATTTACTCCACGATATAACTTGCCATCATTTCACGACCTCCTTCGGCCGCCGCCGGATCTCGCCACGTCTCTCGCCGCCGGATCTCGCCACGTCTCTCGCCGCCACAGCTCGCCACGTCTCTCGCCGGCGAGACTTGTAAGACTCTCGCTCCGCGTCGAGACCAAGGATGGCGCCTACTAGTGGAGTACGTAAATAACATGTACGTCTCGCGATCGATCGTTGTTTCCGATTGGTAATCTTTCTTCATATTTTTTGCGAGTGACCAGTTTGCTTTGACAAGAAGGGGATGTGCGGCGGAGGGGAGTCGCGTTAGGTTTTTTCGTGCAAACACTACAAGAGGGTTTTGAGGAGAAGACGGTACATGCACTTATAAGTTTAAAATTCATTCAGATGTTTCATTAATTCGCCGCCACATCAAAGTTTAACACGTGATCCTAGTAGTGATTGCTAGTTTAGTACTATTATTCGGATGTGTGTAATAATTGTTGGTCACCATATGTATTAACCGCTTATTTATGGTTGAGTTTTACGATAGTTGTGATAACTTTTACGTTCATACCAGTTTTACGATAGTTGTAGCTGTTAGAGATGGAGGTATCGGTAGTTCAGTCCTATGCCGATAGAAGTTCAGATATGTGCTGATAGAAGTTCAGATATGTGCTGATAGAAGTCCAAGATCTGAGACTCGGTGATTATCCGAGTAGACGCATATTTAACTTACTTTTGTATTAACTCTACTGAATTTAGGTCATCCCTTGCTACTATAGACCGTATTTCCTTAAGAAGTATGGTGTCCAGACCTCCCACAGGACAACTTTTGAAGCTGCACTCAAAACCAAAGATGGCCATGCATTTGTTGTTAATGTTACCAACAGAGCTGGCAGAACCTATATCAACGAAAGATTTTGGAACGAATTTGCTAGAGTGTACAATTTTAAGGTTGGCATGGAGTTAATTTTCAGAGTTAACTCATCTGGTCAGGATACTCTTGTAATAACTGGAACTGAACCACTAATCCATCCAGGTAATTTTCCACCTTTGGACACAATGATTGATCATATTAATTATTCCATCTTATGTCAGTTATTTTAATTATGCAGCTTACTACCAGTTGTCCCGTACGAAGCGTGACATTGTTGACTCGCTCAGTAGTACGGATGGAACAATGATAAATTGGAGGATGATGCATACCGTCATTCTTCAGGTGGACAACTTGGACTACCTTGTTGACTACCACAATGCTGGAGATTATGATCAAGGAGCACTACTTGTCCCAATGCTGCATACTCTGAATTGGACAAACAGCGAAAATTACAACAAACACGTGGTAAGCAGTAGATCATATCATTTCATTAAGTTTGCGACCTACATTACGTACAAGTGTTAACTAAACTATGTCCCTACTGTTGGAACAGAAAATCCCTAGCCGTTTGGTTCCTAAAGGTATGGAACAATATGGTGCAATCAGTATTGTGTGCCATCCCAGTACTTTGGTGCATTCATCCTACGCAATTTCTTCAGACGATGGTCGTATGTGCGTCAGTGGGTGGAAGGAGTTCATGGACAAGGAAAAGCACCTTCAGATGGGTGACAAGATGCTGTTCTTGCTTTACCTGGGAAATGCAGGGGTTTACTTGTTTGCTACCCATGTGCCTGAAATCGATCTGGAGTAGCTAGTCCGTGATTCATGGTGCCGGTGTGTCCAACTATGCAGCCCCTTTAGGTTTAAATTAAGTTGTAAGACTCTTTATGCGATTGTCGATTTTGCTTGTGTTAAAACAATAGTTAGTCATATCGTGCTGCTGGTTGTAATCGTGTCAAGTGTCGATTAATTAAAACCATTGTCAAAGTTATGTTACCGACATGTTGGCTTTCTTATATTTGTCCATATTTTTGCTTATATTAATTTGCTCTTAAAACCTTCCGGATAATTCAATGACAAGTTCGAGATCGTAAACATCTAAATAAGAACATTTCAAATGTTTGGAACAAAACATATAGTTGTATGCATTACATGTTTCTATCAATCTAAATCACTATCTTCTTCTGAATTTTTTCCCTCGTCATCATGTATGTTCTCTTCCAAAATGAGACTATCATCCCGATTCTCTAGTTCATCTTCGCTCATATCCATGTCAACATTGGGACTATCTTCCGCATTCTCTAGTTCACGGATTGTACGAGCATCATGAATACGTACAACTTCAACGAACACGATGATCATCCTCCTCTCGCTTCCACATCTGCTTCCTCGTCTAGGTCGACAACATCATGAAATGTATGGTCGACTGAACCTTCATCCTCCTGGTATGCGTCTTCATTCCGTACAAATGCATCATCGTTACCATCTTCTAATTCCGGAACGTCGTACACATGTCTATGGCTGAACTTCGCACCACTTTCCACGGATCACCAAACTTTGTATCCTCCAAATAGAAGCATGTTTCAGCTTGACTGGCCAATATGAATGGTGAATTCTTGAACCATAGGATAGAAGTGTTAACGCTTTTAAAAAAACCATCATCTTTTATCTTCGAACCCTTGCTCGCAAGGTCGAACCGATCGCAACGAAACAAGTACACGGACTGTCACCGTGTTTGTTACTCCCGTATCGCAGTTCAAGAACTTCTTGCAGAACACCATAGTAGTCGGTCTCATCTCGCATCACCAAAAGATCCCTTAGTCGCTACGCCCGAATTTTGAGTCTTCGGGTCTTTATCCCGAGTAAGCGTGCGAAACCTCGCACCCTTTACGTTGCAACCAGCGTATACTACTACACGCCGGTCCGGCCCGAGCAGCCAGAGACTTCAAATCTTCTGATGCATTGTCCAACTGTCTCACATGGTTTGCAAACCAACCTCCAAACTCTCTCTGAACCGTCTCCTCGATGTCACGCACACCCCTACCTCCCAATTCTTGTCGTAATTCACTGAAACATAGAAAAAACACATATGAAATACAGGACAATTATGTTTGCAACATTGAGAAGTAGTTATTAAAGTGAAGCTAACTACTTACTTGATATAACGTTCTACATCGTCACAGTTGTTCAGCACATACCAAACCATTTTGTCAAATTCCTTGTCAAAATGTTTCAAAATGGATTTCCCAAGACCTTTAGCTCCAACTCGCAAATACTTCCATCTCGTCAGGATCAGGTTTTCTCCGAATGTCTTGGTTCCTATCATCTTTGTTAAATCTTGTTTCTGTGCCATCCTTGAAAAATCTAGAGCAAAAAATCAAACACTCATCAACAATGTAGCTCTATGCGATAGAACCTTCTGGCCTTGCTTTGTTACGGACCGTAGACTTCAGATAACCTAATCTTCTCTCAACTGGATACATCCAACCATAATGAACAGGACCCCTCAAAAGAGCCTCCTCAGGAAGATGAATAGCTAAGTGCACCATTACATCAAAAAAACTGGGGGAAGAGCTTCTCAAGTTTGCATAGGATCACAACAATTTCAACCTTCAATCGATTCAGCACATCAACTTTTAGGGTTTTGGCACACAGCTCCCTAAAAAATCTTCCTAGCTCTGCAATAGCCACATACATTTCCTTAGATGCAATTCCCTTGAGCCCAGCTGGCAACACTCGCTGCAGAAGTATGTGGCAATCATGTGTCTTCATACCGGTAACCTTACAACCATCAATATTCACACATCTTCCCCAGTTTGCGCAATAACCATCTGGGAACCTAGTGTTTGCCAAATACCTACACAAATGTATCTTCTGTTCCTTCGAAAGCGTCCATGGTGCAGGGGGCTTCGCATAACTTATCGTCGCATCATCATCATCCTTCTCAATTTTCTTCAACCAATACTTCTTCCACATTTTGAATTTCCTCAAATCAATTCTAGCACTAACGAGTGTCCTTATTCTTGCCCTCAAGTTCAAGTAGTGTACCAACAATATTGTCACATATGTTCTTCTCAATATGCATCACATCTAAGTTGTGAGCTATCTTAAGTTCCGCGCAGTACGGTAGATGATGTAAGCTGACTTTCGGGTGCCATGTTGGTTCACCGGTACGCTTGCACGCTTCCGCTTTCTATTTATTGGATTTTTCCCATGTTCAAAATCCTTAACCATTTCTACCTTCGCAGCTACCTCTTTGGGTGTGTACTTCCTTGGTGGATCTCTAATCTCGGTTGTACCATTGAAAAGTCCGCTTCTCCCGTATGGGTGTTTTTTATCAAGAAATCGCCGATGCCCAATATATCCAATTTTGTTTTTCAAAGGTTCAGCGCAAGGATTCTCATCGCAATGCACACACGCATGAAATCCTCTTGTGCTTCGGCCTGACATAGTGGCATATCCAGGATAATCATGAATAGACCAAAGAAACGCAGCATGCAATGGGAAATATTCCTCTCGTGCATGCATCAAATGTCTCCACACCACTCCATAGCCGGATCATATCTTTTATCGGTGGCTGCATAAATACATGAAAATCTTTCCCCGGGGAATACTTTCCGGGGATTAGCAATGCCATCATGTAATTCGATTGATCCATGCACATCCATGGTGGGAAGTTGTAAGGAATCACAAAAACAGGCCACATACTCGTAAGGATTACTCATACTTCCAAAAGGACTGAAGCCGTCCGTGGCAAAACCTAGTCTTATGTTACGAGGATCTTTAGCAAACCAATCAAACTTGCCATCAAAGTGCTTCCATGCCTCACCATCAGCCGGGTGCCTCAGTACATTGCGCTCAACAACCCTCTTCTCTTTGTGCCATCTTGTATGTGTCGACATTTCCTTTTTAACAAATAGTCTCTGCAACCTTTTAATTATAGGAAAGTACCTTAACACCTTGTGAGGGATTTTCTTTTTTCCAGTAGGGTCTCTATATCTTGATAATCCACAAACATGGCAGTTCGTATCGTCCTTGTGATCTCCCCAAAATAAAGAACAATCAAACTTGCATGCATGAATTGTCTCATAACCAAGCCCAACATCATAAAGAACACTCTTAGCATCAGCATATGATTTGGGAAAGTCCACATCCGGCAAAGCTCGTACGTAAAAGCTGAAGTAAGAGATCAAATCCTCTGTTTGTTATCCGGCTGTATGATTTGACATGAAGGAGCTTAATGATGAACGACAACCTAGTGAAAGAGGTGCATCCCTCATAAAGTTCTTTTTCGCTGACTCAATTAGATTAGCATACAGATTTGGCAGGTCGGGACCTTTATTTCCGGACTTCGCAGTTCATCGATCATACTAGACGAATCATCAACATAACAAACACCATTGTCTTCCTCTTCATCGTTGTCACTATCATACGCACCATCATCGTTTCTATCCCGCCCTTCGTCATCACTAAAATCTTCCCCATGTCTAGTCCATCTTGTATACGTCATGGACATACCTGAACAATTGCGGTGATCCTCGATCGTTTTTATATCCCGATGTATCGGATTTAGGCAGTCCTTGCAAGGGCACAAGATTGGTTCATCCGTATTGTCCAAGTGTTCTCGCGCAAAATTGATGAAATCCCTAACACCTACCATGTACTTTGTTGTGAACTTCGGGTGCCATCGGTTATCCAACTTCGATCCATTGCCTACAATTCAGCTTAAGAACATGCCAACGTTCTTCGAACGGATCTTGACAACCGATTAAAAAATCTAGACCTAACGAACAATCAGGACAACTCACCGATGATGCGTCTTGCCGCCACCACAATGGAGCCTTCACGGAATTCTTCTCACCTCGACGAGAACCCTAGTCGATTCGACTGTTAGCAAGAGCACCTATATAGGCCGTGTCCGCTAGCGGCGCGACTTAAACGAGGCACCCTCGGCCGACATAAATATTAATAAGGGAATTATTATGTCGTAACATCTAGATCACACCATTGAAATAAATATGTAGAATAGACTACTTACGGATCCGGATCAAAATTCCATATCTACCTTAGCGGTAAGACTCCGCGTCGGTCACGCCGAAGCCCTTGTTCGATTCTTCCAAACCACAATTTTTACTTAATTAAATATGTTCCCGACAACCGGGTCACGCATGATATATAAAACTAATAACATTTAATAAAGTAACTTAGTAATATTTCGTCACCTCGATCTTTGATTTCGTCACCTATTAACGAGACACGATGGAAGCCCTTCCCGCTTGGGTAATGGGTGACGATTTTTTCTTGACGAGAAATCATACCGTCAAGCATTACCTTAAATGCTTGACGAAAGATGAATTCGTCACCTATAAGGACACATCCATGACGGTATGCATTTTTGTCACCAGGGTTTTCGTCAACAAATCTCCCATCTCTTGTAGTGTATAGAGAAGTGGATATGTCTCAATTATTCTCCTTTGCCAAGGACAAAGAACAAAGCGTAGCTTCAGTTCAAAGTACAAATAATGAGAGTATCTACGAAATGTTTCATCTACCACTATCTATCGAGGCACACCAGCAGCTACATACATTATATGAGGAAATTCAAAATATTCAGTTCAATGAGGAGAATGACGACTGGACACTTAATGGAGGAGTATCATATTATTTGACAAATAAAGTATATAAGATGCTTATTGGAGAACACACAGCTCATAAAACAATCATCAGTGTATGGAAGACATGCAACATACCCAGACAGAAGTTATTTGCCTGGTTGCTACTACAAGGGAAATTAAACACAAAAACATGATGCAAAATAAAAATTTCTATGTTGAATTTGCAAGTTGTGTCCTATGTGAGGGATGCCATGAGGAAGACCCTATACACCTATTTTTTGAGTGTCCTTTCAGCATGAGCTTTTGGTGGGCACTTGGGCTGGAATGGAATACTGATTTAACCATCAATGATATGATTGCTGAATCTAAGGAAAGATATCATATGAATTTTCTTATGGAGATTATCATCACGTGTTGTTGGAGTATATGGGTTCAAAGAAATGACGCCATCTTTAATAATAATGCTCCTAGTCTATCCAGATGCTTGTTCAAGTTTAAAGATTATGTAAAAATTAATTTGCACCGAGCCAAGCCTAGTCTTAAGGAGGGCATGCTATACTGGTTAGATACTTTATGAGCTTAGAATGCTGAGAACTCCATTGTACATTCTGATCCTTTGCAAATATATAAATGAAAAATGACACAGTAGGGAGTTTTTTCCCTACTGTTTTTTTGTAAAAAAAGGGTTAAACTATGTCGACAAGCTCTTTGACGACACATGATGCTTGTCGCCATTGAGCTTGAATGTTTGCAACAGTGACATGAGGTTAGCAAATACATAGCTGCACCTAATCAGCAGTACTTATCGAAAATGTACTCATATTTTAACTTTCAGTTTTCTGTTAGATGCTGGCAAATAGTCGACTATCATACAGTTTGAACTAGATTTTATACCGTTTGGGGTATCCGCACACAGCTAGAGTACCTCCTATTGTGAGTGTACTTTGAGTTGGGACAGAGAGTCTCATTTGAGCTTGTACGGCTGCATTAGGTCATATTATTAGCATCCAGATGGATCATAAATAGTGCTAAGATACGAAGCTGAAATAACCTATGTGAAAGGCCATACCGTTTGAGCTTTTCTCAACCATTGAAGTTCCCCTTATTGTGAGGGCACTTTGAGTTGGAAATGTCCGTGCCAATGGTGTCTCATTGTCATCATCTGATGACACAAGTGTTTGATCTGGCAATGGTTCCCGTATGAACAAACTCGTTTGTGGGCGGGACGAACCAATGGTGTGTGATTGCTTTGAATTTCCTTCATCAACTACCACTGTCAACATGTGCACAACAACTTATGAATGACAATGTTAATAACCATTAAACAAGGTGCACTGATATGCATACCATTTTTCCCTTTATCGGCTACTTGCACTGGAAAGTGAGACATTTTACAACCTGCAAATAACAAAAGCAAGTCAGTGGATGCAATCCGGCGTTTTGTATCAGAATTATAATTGTTGTATTCTCTTCTCTATCACTCGCATATTAATCTTGGGCTTCTTCTCTAACATTTTTGTACTTGCTTTAGGCCTTCCGATTGGTAAGCGCAACAGGGGGTGTGGTTCTTTCGTGCCACAACAGCAGAGTAAGTTCTCGAATTTGTGGTGACAAAGGTACTCCCTAAAATCACTTAGTTAGCTACAGGCGATTGGTACGATAAGTAAATTTATTGTGCATGTAAAGTTGCTGCCCAGAAAAAAAGGGATGATATATAGACTAATTAAGCCCGCTTACCTAGTTGAAAATGTATAAGTAATCAAAGTATTTTGATTGTTTTAAGATGATTCTGCACAACCATTGAAAATGTACAAGTAATCAAGACTACTTTTTTAGGACGATCCAGCAAGTCATTCAGTATTTGAGAAGGAACCTGGTTGTATTTCAGATGGTGACTGAGGTGAGGAAGGTCTCCATCGATGAAGACGATGAACGGTAGCGTTCTCCCGATCAAGTTCTCCCAGCAGTGATGAAGAGGATGAACAGAGCGATGGCTCCCGACAGTGTTTCTGCCAGCTTAATGAAGACGGTGGCTGTAGATACCAAGTTCTCCCGGCAGTGTTGAAGAGCATGAACAAAACGATGGCTCCCGGCAGAAATGAAGTACTCCCAGCAGTGATGAAGAGGATGAACAGAACGACGGCTTCCGGCAGTGTTTCTACCAGCTTAACGAAGACGGTGGCTGTAGATACCATGTTCTCCCGGCAGTGATGAAGAGGATGAACAGAATGATGGCTCCGGCAGAAATCAAGTACTCCCGGCAGTGATGAAGAGGATGAACAGAGCGATGGCTCTCGGCAATGTTTCTACCAGCTTAATGAAGGCGGTGGCCGTAGATACCAAGTTCTCCCGGGAGTGATGAAGAGGATGAACATCAGCGATGGCTCCGGATAGTGTTTCTGCCATCTTAATGAAGACGATGGCCGTAGATAATTTTTGAAAAGCTACATCTAGCGGGATGTTTTTTTTTTGGTTAGTTGTAGAGAAACAACGGAAGTTTGTTATTGGCAATGTTTTTAGGCGTGAGTTGTGTAGTCGCATGTTTGCAGGTCCGGTCGGTCGCATATTTGGAAGTCGGGTCGATCGTACAATTTTAGGTACATGAAAGTGGAGATAAGTTCGGAGATCAGTTTGTTGAGATGTGTGGGTGTAGTCCCATGTTTATAGGACTGATTTTTAGGCTTGATTTTGGTGCGTGGAAGTGGAGGACGTGGAGCAGTTTGGAAATCAGTTTGTTGAGATGTGCGGGTGTAATCCCATGATTTTAGTCCCGATTTTTATATCGGATGTCGAGGGTACTCCTCGGCAATGCCTTCCGATTGGGGCTTAGGGTTGATGGAATCCTGTAGGCTGACACGGGACATCAGTTAACAGACAAGCGGGAAGAGCGTTTTACCCAGGTTCAGGGCCCTCGATGAGGTAAAACCCTTACGTCCTGCCTGTCTGATCTTGATTATGAGAATATTGGATTACAATGGGGTGCCGAAGGTTTCGGCTGTGATCTCATCGAGAGGCTAAGTGCTACGGCGACCTAGCTCTAGACTTCTAGTGGATAAAGTTGCTATGATTGATTTCGTCCCTCGGCAGCCCCTCTCCTGGCCTTTATATAGGAGGCCAGGTCTCAAGAGATCTATCCGGGTACGACTAGGTTTACAATAGTCCTAGCTCTAAACTTTCCTTGTTCGGCTCCTCTCTTGCCTTGTTTGTCAAGGAATCCTCTCCTGCACCGTCATAGTGGCCCGCCTTGCCACCGAGTATCTTCATGGGTCTTCAGTCGGTCCGCACATGATAGGGCAATGTCGGTTACCCGAAGGGTAATACCTACGTCAGTAGTCCCCGAGTGTCTAGCCGAAGATATTTCGGGTAGAGACTAAAGCATGCCTCCACTAAATGATCTTCTCCTTGATTGTTCTTGTCCATCTTGTAACAGTGCCATCTTCTTCTATCGGGTGCACGTCCAGCGCTCCCGATGGGAGTAGCCCCCGAGTCTAGGTACGGATGCTTGCAATCCGTGCGTAGACTCAAGTTGTGCCACTCGAACATCTTCTTTGCCGAAGTTTTTCTGCAAGTCTTCATGGGTCATCCAATACATTTGTACCGGGGCTCGTATTCTTCAGTAAGGTTTCAACGCGTAAAGGATATTGAGTAATGTGCCCAGCTTTGCTGGTTAACTGCCGATGGCAAAACAACGTTACCCTACACAGAATCAAGTCCCCGGGCATGATCCTGGAGTGCGAAAAAGTTTTATCGGGTGCGCGCTCAGCGCTCCCGATGGGAGTAGAACCCGAGTCTGGGCATGGGTGCTTGCGGCTGGGTGCAGACTCGAGCTGAGAATTCCATCCTTTTCTTCAAATATTTCTTCACAGGAATATCTTCGAGTTCACGTTTTATCGGGCACACGCTTAGTGCTCCCGATGATTTTTGTGGTTCTTTGGATGCTTCTGGAGGGCTTCATGGCGTCATTGATGACGCTACCACTGCTGTGGTTTGACTGACAAGACTTGACCTGATGGGCCCACCCTAGTTCTGCGCAAGCAGTTTTTAGGAAATGACCAGTGCATGCGTACTGACCGAGGCGTCTGCTCGATTTTCGCACATCGTGGGAATAATGGGCCGCCGGTTCCGTTCTCCTATTAGATGGCACGTGTACGACCAGATCTGATCCTCCTCCCACGATGCCTATGGAGTTATGGCCACGATTTCCCATCAATCCCGTGGCATAAATAGGGGGCCTTCCTGTTGTTTTTACTTTTTACGCTTCCCATTGCTCATCTTTTCTCCCAACCTTTCCTTTCACCACTGTTTCACCTCTCAAGAGCTCCAGGCGCCATGGGCAAGAAGAAGAGCGCCAGCGCTTCAGATGCGACGAAAGTCAGCCGCGATTGGAGCGCCTCCGCCATTTCCAACCGCGATGTGAACAAGTTGCGCGCTCTTGGTCTCATCACCTCATCTGACGACGACATTCGTCTTCCAGGTCCAGTTTCTCGCCCAAAGCCCCCGAGGGGCTTTACTGTTATGTTCGTCGCCTTTCTATTTCGCGGGCTTTCTCTTCCTGCCCACGAATTTCTTCGTTCCCTTCTTTTCTTCTACGGGATCCAGCTCTGGCAACTGACCCCGAATTCCATTCTCCATCTCTCCATTTTTATCACCGTTTGTGAAGCCTTCCTCGGCATTGACCCCCACTGGGGCCTTTGGAGGAATATCTTCTACGTCAAGCGCCACAATGACAGCAATGCCCCCCCCATCGTCGAAGGCGTTGGCTTTGTTGTCAGAAAAGAAGTGGATTACTTTCACTACCCGATGAAGGAGTCTGTCCAGGGCTGGCGCAACAAATGGTTTGATCTGCGAGATACCCCGGTGTCTGGGCGGCGCTCCAACCTCCCTCCGTTCGGGGACGTTCTGGTAGCTCAGCCGAAGAAGTCCTGGCGAAACGCCCTATCTCCCGAAGAGAGGGTGACTGCCGACAAGCTGTTCGACCAGGTCGTAGATCTGAAGAACACGGGAGGCTTGACGATGTGCGGCACCGAGGTAGTCTCAGTGTTCCTACAACGTCGGGTGCAACCGCTGATGTCCCGGCCCCACCAGTTGTGGCTGTATTTTGGCAAGGACGACAAGTCGAGGGTCAGCTCAGCCGACCTGTTGGCTGATGAACTTCGCGACGAGGTGCGTCGTCTGACATGCCTCAGCATGAAGGACAATATTGTTCTGACCTCGGCTCGTCCCCCATACGATCTCCACCATCTTCCGGCTGAGGTAATTCTCACTGTTTCTCGCTTTTACTACTATCGTTGTGCTGTTCTTCACCCTTTTGCTGATTTTTCTCCTGTCGACAGGCCTCCACCGTGGCACAATGCTATCCTCCTACACCCGAAAGCGGTGTGGAACCAGAGGATGATGATGATGACTCCGAGGAGACTGAGGATGCCCCGCACGTCCTTGAGGACAGTGACGTCCAAGAGGATGAAGTACCCGAGGATGATGCCCTTACCAGGAGCAGGCGGTGTAAATAGATAAACGAGGACCTTATTACAATGGTTGAATCAAGTCCTAGCGGACAAGATAATGATGCCGATGAAACCGCATCGCCTCCCCCTGTTGTGAAAAGTTCGACAGGCTTTTTCGCTGCCGAAGACGACCTGGATCTGTGAGCATCTATTTTCCCTTTGTAACTTATCCTTCTTTGTTCTACATGCTAACCATCCTCTCTTTTCAAGCAGCTCTGATGATGATGACGACGTTCCTCTTGCAAAGAGGGCTAAGTTATTTTCTGGGAAGTCCGAGTCAGCTAAAGAATCGAACCCTTCGCCTGCCAAACCAACGCCGCCCTCAAGGACGACCACGGAAAAGGTTCCGGTGTCGAAGGTTATCCCTCCTGGCAGCGCTCCCGCTTCGTCGGCTGCTCGTGACCTTGTAAGTGATTTTCTTGACTTGGCTTCTTTCTTTTCCGCTGAATTTCACCTGAGGTTTCTTGGCTTTCTATCTTGCAGCCAATTTATGCCATAGTTGATGCTGTGGTAGATTTTGCCGAGCAATTCACCCGTCTGGAGTCTGAAAATGCTCATCTTCGGAAGACCATCAAGACTTCGGCTGACGAGGTGCTGGAGGCCAACAGGCTCGCAGCCGATGTTAAAAATGAAAACATCTTGCTGAAGGATGAACTGAAGAAGCTGAAGCAACAGATGAAGGACGAGCAAGATGCGATACGCGAGGCTGCGATCGCAGCCGACGAGAAAGAAGGCGCCCTCCGTGAATCTATTGCGAATTTACTTGGTAAGTTCCTCGGCGCATAACCAAGTTTCTTATCTATCTTTAGTGCTTTCCTCCAAGTTTCTTATCTATCTTCTTCCAGGTGCTGCCGACATAACTATCAATCGGGCTCGCAAGCTTCGGGAGGACTCCATGTCTGACGCCCTGTCACTCGCTGCTGAGTCCAACGTCCAAATTCTTGGGCTTTTGCAAAAGATCAAAGGAGCGTTATTGAGGTTATTCTCGATGATTTTCCCAAATATGAAGCAGGACAAGACTCTTGGCGAGATGGCAGGCGCTTTCCTTGTCGACCCTTCTGAGCCTGTGGAGGTACTAAAGCGTCGTTCCCGTTTGTTTGGAGCGGTACTTACTTTCCAGCTGCTGATGGGTCATGGGCTAGGCTCCGAACTAGAGAAGTTGTCTAAGGCATTGCATGTAGATAACAATAATCGTCCAATCAATCTTGAGCCCTTCAAACAATCAGCAGTAACATGTGCTAATCAGCTCCTCAAGCTGGTTGATGAGGCGAAGACCAAAGTTGCGCCTGATGCTGCCCCTGGCTCATCGTCAGCTCTTCCTTGAATGAACACTTGCTCTGTCAGTTGTAACTAAGGCTTGATACAGTTTAACTCGACCTTGTTTTATTCTGGCTCTGTTGCCAGCACCTACAATTATTTTGAATGTAATATACACACTCATGTGCTCCCGATGGGAGCTTATATTAATGCTGTTTCTGAATTGAGAATTGTGCTGCAGATTCCTTCATCTTCTTCCCATGCCATCCTTTTGTAAATCCTTCGGCTAACGATGAATCCGATCTTGTCCGTCGCTTGCGTGACCAAATATCCAGATTAAACAAAGATATTACCACCCTTCACGCGATGGCGGCGTTGGTGAAAAGAAAGAGCGAGATTGCAACTGTCGTAGAACAACATGCTCTCGATCGTCTCCGCGTTGCTACCGAAAGCTTGAGCTGTAAGTGTCTGCCCATCTGTGTATTTTTTATGAAGCCTGAATATGTTTTAACTGATCTTTGTCTCTCAACAGTCGTAGCTTCCGATGAATCTGAGGAAAACAAGAGGATCCACGAAAAGATCGAGGCGATGACTCATTTCGCTCACCCGAAGCATGAGTTGTGGTCCCATCGACCGAAAGCTGTTACCGTGGCGAAATTTGAACATCGAGCGGAGAAGGTGCACTACTATTTCGACAAGTTCCACGCTCATCTCACGATGGTCTGGAAAACCTTGTTTCCTCTGGACCAAGCACCCGAAACTCTGTCTGCTCTGTTTACTCGATTCAAGACCCCTGAAAGGATTCGACTGTTGGTGCGAAAAGAGCTCCTGGCCGGTGCTGAACTTGCCTTTGCTTCAGTGTTAGCGTGTCATCCGTTCTTAGATCTGAAGGCCATAGCAAATACCAAAAGGGGTTTATACCAGTACTATGATATCGCCAGAGGTCCTGCGTATACCATCATCTCACGGATGGAGACAGGTATTGAGAGGGATCTGAAGGCCCGAGAGGACCAGGGAACCTTGCCATGAATTTATGTATTCATATGTATGTAATGATCTTGTACCTGCAAGGGGTAATTTTATATAAATTCGATGTGTGTTTTGCACATCATGTAGTGCTGGTGAATTTGCTAATTCGATTGATAATTTATTGTCCGGGGCGGCCGGGTGATCAATTCAGCCTTCTCACCCGACGACTCCGTTGTAATTGCAAGTTTATTGCGGAGTCGATATGTAAGTTATGTAAGAGCGACACCCGTCGGATAATCGAGGGATTTAGACGCTTGGCTTCGTCACGTGGTGCACCGGTTTGAGCCTTAATAGTACGTCCATCAGCTGCAGCGCTCGCGTATTTTCTCGAGGCTTGGATGGGTTGTTTGTGTGTCATTAACCTTAGCTCCCGATAGGAGTATTTAGTTAATGACATCGTGTGAGCGCGTTTCTGGCCCGCGCTCCCGATGGGAGTAAGAGACAATGACGAGGGCCCCGAACAATTTGTTCGGATGATGAGGCCTGGAACAATAAAAGGTAGAAAATCTGATCAGTATTTTATTCATAACATAAGGCGAGATTAAGAGCTGCCGAATAACAAGACGGAAATAGTTATATCCTATGCGTAGAACCATCGCAAATGTGCAACGTTCCATGGATTTTCGACATCTTTTCCTGAAGCTGGATTTTTGAGCCGATAAGCTCCTCCTGGTATCACTTTAGTGATGATGAACGGCCCTTCCCATGGAGATTCGAGCTTCGAGGGTCTCTCTTGCTTCAGCCGCAGTACCATATCTCCAACATTGAAGCTTCGATTGCGTATTCGTCGGCTGTGATAATTTCTTAACGCCTGCTGATACACCATTGTTCTTGCCAAAGCAATGTCCCGAGCCTCGTCAAGGAGGTCCACGGCATCCTGTAGCGAAATGTTGGAGGTAGCTTCCGTGTACGCTGTCACCCGAGGGGCTTCGAACCGAACGTCGGCTGGTAAAACTGCTTCGGCTCCGTGTACCAAGAAGAACGGGGTGTACTGGGTCGACCTATTGGATGTAGTACGTAAACTCCAAAGCACAGATGGTAATTCTTCGACCCAGGCTCCAGCCGCACCCGTAAGGCGTTTCTTGAGACCGTCCCCTATTAGACCATTGATCCTTTCCACCTGGCCGTTGGTCTGGGGGTGGGCCACCGATGCGAATTTTAGCTTAATGCCACTGTCGTCGCAAAACTTCCGAAACTTTTTGGAGTCAAAATTAGTTCCATTGTCTGTGACGATGTTGTGGGGCATGCCAAATCGACAAGTTATTCCCCTGAAGAACTGGACGGCGGTTTGGGCTTTCTGATTTCGAACAGGTACTGCCTCGATCCACTTGGTGAACTTGTCGACTGCAACCAGTAGATATGTGTGACCTCCGGGCGACGATCTCGGCAGCGGTCCAACTTGATCGAGTCCCCATTGAGCGAAGGGCCACGCCAGAGGTATCGTCATCAGATCTGTTGCGGGAGCGTGTGGTTTTGGTGAGAAACGCTGGAGGGGTCGCACTTCATAACCAGGTCTCGAGCGTCCGATGCCGCCGTTGGCCAGTAAAATTCTGATCTGAAGGCTTTTGCCACAAGGGCTCTGCTGCCTGCGTGATGTCCGCAAGTTCCCTCGTGTATCTCGCGGAGCAGTGCCTTTCCATCGTCGATGGCGATACACCTTTGGAAGATACCGGAGATACTACGCTTGTAAAGTTCTCCGTTTACCACAGTAAAGGCCTTTGACCGTCTCACGATTCGCCTTGCTTCCACCGGATCCTCTGGTAACTGCTGCTCTGTCGGGTACGCTAGAAATGGTTTGGTCCACAGTGGTTCGAGGAGGAGGATCTGTTCTGCGGACCGAGGTGGAGATTCTTCGACAGCTGGCTGCAGGCTTGCCTCTGATTCGTCAGCCGACGATTTAGGAGGTGCCGAAACTTTCTCCTTTATCGATCGCTGAGTGATAACTTCATAAAATACTCCGTCTGGAATGGGGAAGCACATGGATCCAATGTTCGCCAGGGCGTCGGCTTCCTCGTTGCTAGCTCTGCCGATATGCTTGGCTTCCATATTCTGGTATAGTTGTCGGTAGGCGATCATGTTGTCACTGATCGCGTCGCAAAAATTCATCGACTGTTGTACCACCAGGTTCGAGTCTCCATAAATTTCCAAGCGAGTGGCTCCACAAGCCTTTGCCATCTTGATTCCATGCAACAGCGCTTCGTACTCTGCTTCGTTATTTGTCGGCAGGGAGAAGTTCATGCGTAGGATGTACTTCATCTTGTCTCCTTGTGGTGATATCAGTATCACTCCTGCTCCTGCACCTGTACTCCGCTTAGATCCGTCGAAGTACATTGTCCATGAACCCGACATGTCGGGTGCTGCCGGCGTTTGCGACTGGATCCAGTCTGCCACAAAATCTGGGAGGACTTGAGATTTGATCGCCGTTCGGTTGACGTAAGTTATGTCGTGTGGCGCTATCTCGATGGCCCATTGGGACACTCGACCCGTAGCTTCTGGGTTAGTGAGTATATTCTTCAACGGTGCCTCGCTTACGATGATAAGCAGGTGCTCCGTGAAATAATGTCGTAGCTTGCGAGCTGTTCTCTATACTGCATATGCCAACTTCTGGTGATGAGGGTATCTCTGTTTCGCTGGCGTGAGCACTTCACTGAGGTAGTAAACGGGTCTTTGCACGCCGTGAACTCTCCCTGCTTCTTCTCGTTCTACAACCAGGACGCTGCTGAAGACTTGCACCGTTGCTGCTATGTACATGAGCAGTGTTTCTTTTTCGCGTGGAGTTACAAGTACTGGGGATGTCGATAAGATTTTCTTTAGATTATCAAAAGACTCCTGAGCCTCATCTGTCCACTCGAATTTTTCTGACTTCTTCATCAGGCTATAGAAGGGCAAAGCTTTCTCTCATAGCTTGGCGATGAATCTGCTGAGTGCTGCCAATCGTCCTGCCAATTGCTGCACTTGGTGCAAATTCTTTGGCGGCTCCATGTTGAGAATAGCTTTGATCTTCAAAGGGTTGGCCTCTATTCCTCTGGCTGAAATGAAGTACCCGAGTACTTGCCCTCCTGGCACCCCGAAGAAACATTTCTTCGGGTTCAACTTGATTTTATACTTGTCGAGGTTATCAAAGGTTTCCCGCAAATCGTCAATGAGAGTGGCGGCGTGCTTCGTCTTTACCACGATATCGTCAATGTAAACTTCGATATTCCTTCAAATCTGTTCTCCAAGACAAGCTTGCATGCACCGCTGATAGGTTGCCCCTGCATTTTTTAACCCGAAAGTCATGACGTTGTAGCAGAAAACGCCGTGCGGGGTGATGAACGCGGTTAACTCCTGATCTTCCTTCTTGAGCTTGATCTGGTTGTACCCGGAGTATGCATCGAGAAAAGAGTGACGGTCACATCGTGCTGTGGAGTCGACTATCTGATCGATACGTGGCAGTGGGAAGTGATCCTTAGGGCAATGCTTGTTAAGACTTGTGTAATCGATACACATGCGAAGAGCGGTTGTGTCTTTCTTTGGCACCATGACTGGATTGGCCACCCATTCAACTTCCTTGAGCTCCCGAATGAATCCTGCCTTACGGAGCCGACTAACTTCTTCGCCAATTGCTTTTCTCTTCTGCTCAGAAAACTGGCACATCGACTGTTGTACTGGTTTGGCTTTCGGGTCAACATTGAGGGCGTGCTCATCGAGTTCCCTGGGAATACCTGGCATGTCGTATGGTTCCCATGCAAATATTTCTCAGCGCTCACGGAGGAACTCGATGAGCGCGCCTTCCTATGCGATAGTAAGGTCTGCCGACGTATTGACTGTCTTCTTCGGGTCAGAGGGGTGCACCTGCTGCTTCTTTGCTTCCTTTGCGACGTCAAACTCATCGGATCTTACGTTTCGATTGTCGGCCGGTGGCTTCGTGTGGTCTGTGATGGCGTCGACTGCGTTAAGTTCTTCCCTAGCCCCGAATTTCGAGGCGATCTTTTGGAAATCCCTGTCGCAGTTGTTTGAACGGGAGAAGCTTCCATGGATGGTTATCGCTGTCCCGTTGTTGCCTGGCATCTTCAGTTTCAGGTACGCGTAATGGGGTACGGCCATGAATTTGGCAAACGCGGGTTGCTTGTGACGGTAAAGCACACGTCCGTTGGGAACCCAAGAGGAAGGTATGATGAGTATAGCAGCGAGTTTTCCCTCAGTAAGAAACCAAGGTTATCGAACCAGTAGGAGATGAAGATCACGTGAAGGTTGTTGGTGAAGGAGTGTAGTGCGGCGCAACACCAGGGATTCCGGTGCCAACGTGGAACCTGCACAACACAATCAAACTACTTTGCCCCAACTTAACAGTGAGGTTGTCAATCTCACCGGCTTGCTGAAAACAAAAGATTAAACGTATGGTGTGGAAAATGATGTTTGCTTGCAGAAAACAAAAGAGAACAATGATTGCAGTAGGTTGTACTTCAGATGTAAAAGAATGGACCAGGGTCCACAGTTCACTAGTGGTGTCTCTCCAAATAGATAAATAACATGTTGGGTAAACAAATTACAGTTGGGCAATTGACAAATAGAGAGGGCATAACAATGCACATACATATCATGATGACTACTATGATATTTACTTAGGGCATTACGACAAAGAACATAGACCGCCATCCAGCATGCATCTATGCCTAAAAAGTCCACCTTCGGGTTAGCATCCGCACCCCTTCCAGTATTAAGTTGCAAGCAACAAACAATTGCATTAAGTAGTGTGCGTAATGTAAACAATACAAATATCCTTAGATAAAGCATTGATGTTTTATCCCTAGTGGCAACAACACATCCACAACCTTAGGGGTTGCTGTCACTCCCCCAGATTCAATGGAGACATGAACCCACTATCTAGCATAAATACCCCCTCTTGGAGTTACAAGTATCAACTTGGCCAGAGCCTCTACTAGCAAGGAGAGCATGCAAGATCATAAACAACACATATAAGATAGATCTATAATCAACTTGACATAGTATTCCATATTCATCGGATCCCAACAAACACAACATGTAGCATTACAAATAGATGATCTTGATCATGATAAGCAGCTCACAAGATCTAAACATGATGGCACAATAGGAGAAGACAACCATCTAGCTATCGCTATGGACCCGTAGTCCAAGGATGAACTACTCACGCATCAGTCCGGAGGCGGGCATGGTGATGTAGAGCCCTCCGGTGATGATTCCCCTCTCCGGCAGGGTGCCGGAGGAGATCTTCTGAACCCCCGAGTTAGGGTTGACGGCGGCGGCGTCTCTGGAACTGTTCTGGTATTTTGGCTCTCGGTACTAGGGTTTTCGGGGACAAAGGAATAAATAGGCGAAGGGGCAGCGTCGGGGGAGCCAGGGGCTCCCTCCCCACATCTCGGCGCGGCAGTGGGGCCCCCCGCGCCGCCATATGGGGAGGGCCCCCTGCTGGCCTTCCTCTACTCCTCTTCGGTCTTCTGGAACACTCCGTGGAAAATAGGGCCGTGGGCTTTCGTTTCGTCCAATTCCGAGAATATTTGTAAAACAACTTTTCTGAAATAAAAAACAGCAGAAAACAGGGACTGGCACTGTGGCATCTTGTTAATAGGTTAGTCCCAGAAAATGCATAAAAACATTATAAAGTGTGGATAAAACATGTAGGTATTGTCATAAAACTAGCATGGAACATAATAAATTATAGATACGTTGGAGACGTATCACGGGTCTGTCGAGGATAGCATGGTACTGAGATTCCCAGTCAACTACTTCAAACTCGATTTTCTCCTTCCTGAAGTTGCTAGGCGTGCCGAAAACTACGTCCAGCGAAATTTTGCCAAGGGAGTAAGCGGGTCGAGTCGGTATGATGCCGTGGAATCCTGTGTCGGATTCTCTTAACATGTCGACTGTTAGGCCCATTGCTTTCATCGTACTGGAAAATAACAAATTCAGGCCACTTCCTCCATCCATGAATACTTTTATCATATTGTATCCTCCGATCTATGCTTCAAGGACAAGGGCCGCATGACCAGGCCTTGGAACGGCCTTCGGGTGATCTGGCTTGCTGAAGGAGATGCTCTGATCTGACCAGTCGATGAATTCGGGTGTGTCGACCATGGCAACTTCCGCATACTTCACTTCTCGCGAGAATTTCTTGATTTCTCTCTTTAAAAAGCTGGTTTTATGGATCATGCTGACCTGCCCGCGTGGTTCTGGAAACATCTCGGTTGATACATACTTGTCTTCTTCTGCTGGCATGTACGGTTCTGGTATGTATGGTTCTGGCGGATAACTGTAGGATCCTGCTCTCCTTTCCATTGTATGAACTCTCGCTGTGGCTTCAGCCCTAAGGTCGTCAAAGAACTGCCGAATTTCGAGGAACTACCGACAATTCCTGAGCAAATGACTAGACTTTTCATGGCCATCCTTTGGATCGATATAAGAGTGCAGGTAACACGGTGCTTCAAGTTGCTCCGTGGCCGATAGATAAGGTGTGCGAAAGCGGCCTCTATTCGATTGTGCGTTGTGGCATCCTCGTTCGTACTGTCGAGGGCGAGTCGCGATTTGCTCTTATTCTCCACGACGTGAATCCCTTCGTCTCTTCCTTTGCTCCTCTATGACGCCGAAGCTGCCTCGGCTGCCCTCTCCCGCACTCCTGGGTGGGACTGCCGAGGTTGCTGCTGGTGCGACATTTTCTAGGACCGAAGTTCTTGAGCTTGATGTGTCTGACCTGGGGAGGCGAAGAAACCCTCCGGAGTCGATGATGAAGTGAACGCCACCGAAAGTAGTATCCATGTTGCCGCGGGATTCTGCTGAGATCAGATGCGACACCTCGGTGTGTGGAACGAACTCGAAGGACCCGCAACGAACTGAATCTTTCGGATCTGATGGTGTTGGTGACTCGAGCACGAACGCCACAGACGTGACTGGTACTGCCGATGACCGGCCTTGTGCCGATAGAGTTCCCACAGACGGCGCCAATTGTCGAGGGTACTCCTCGGCAATGCCCTCCGATTGGGGCTTAGGGTTGATGAAATCCTGTAGGCTGACACGAGACATCTGTTAACAGACAAGCGGGGAGAGCGATTTACCCATGTTCGGGGCCCTCGATGAGGTAAAACCCTTACGTCCTGCCTGTCTGATCTTGATTATGAGAATATTGGATTACAATGGGGTGCCGAAGGTTTCGGCTGTGATCTCGTCGAGAGGCTAAGTGCTACGGCGACCTAGCTCTAGACTTTTGGTGGCTAAAGTTGCTATGATTGATTCCGTCCCTCGGCAGCCCCTCTCCTGGCCTTTATATAGGAGGCCAGGTCTCAAGAGATCTGTCCGGGTACGACTAGGTTTACAATAGTCCTAGCTCTAAACTTTCCTTGTTCGGCTCCTCTCTTGCCTTGTTCGTCAAGGAATCCTCTCCTGCAGCGTCCTAGTGGCCCGTCTTGCCACCGAGTATCTTCATGGGCCTCCAGTCGGGCCGCACAGGATAGGGCAATGTCGGTTACCCGAAGGCTAATGCCTACGTCATCGGAAGTGGGAGAAAGTGAGCATTATAGTAGCTAATCATTTTGTTGGCGGTGGCATTGTTTTGTAATTACTCTAGGGCATTCGCATGTTTCACCTTAATAGTAAAGATATACATGTGCACTTACAGTCATCAAGAGGCAACATGTTAGAGTGACGATGCGGATTGTTGAATTGTGTGATCGAATGAGATCGTAATCTCATTAATTTGAGAAGAATGTGTCCATGATTCCTGATACATGCATTTTACATCATCAATATTGTTACATATATGTTTCGTTTTCATTGATATTTGCCATCATACATTATGATTTATGCATTTTTAGTGGATTTTCGGGACTTTCCTACAAAGTTCCTTTCATTGATATTTAATTCCTGGGAGGCAGAAACCCTCCTTTTTGTATTTTATTGTTTCAAGGACCTTCTAGACACCTAAAAATCGAAGGAAAAATATCTGACCAGTTTTTCACTTGAAGAAGCACCGTGGGCCAAAGAAGCACGCGAGGGGGGCCAGGTGGGACAAAAGAGACCAGGTGTCGCGCCCCCTGCTAGGGCACGCCACCTAGGCTTGTTTTGGCCTTGAGCATCGCCTCGGGTCCCCATTTATACATACGCCTCCGTTTCTCCCAAAAATCTAAGCCATATTTTCCCGGGATTTATTGAGGCGGGGGCGGAGGCGAAAGTCCTCTCCTACACCGGGAGAGGGCAGATCCTGCCGCACCAGTGCCTCCGATGAAGGGTAAATGAACACCATCGTCGTCACCACTCCTCCTTGACGTAGGGGGAGGCATCCCCATCAACATCTCCATTAGCACCATCATCACCACCATCACCATGTACGGGATCGACTTTATCCCCCTCATAGTTTGTGTTTGATCGAACCCCGTATTTTGTTTTAAGGGCTAGTTGCCTATTTGGTGATTGGTACTTTGTCATTATTTGGTGGAGAGATTATATATTCAGATTGTGTTGTAATCATTAAGCCTCTGGTCCATAACATGTTTGACATTTATGAGTAGTTCCCCATGTTTCTGACAGCATAGGATGATCTAGCTATGATTATATATGACGTGCAATGATTATTTGGTTAAGTTTTATTTTTTAGGTTGTTCTATGATGGTTTTATGAAAATGTCGACTGCATATTACTTCACCTATATAGGCTCATAGGATTACAATCAATTTTAATGAATGAGTGTTGGATGGGACGGAATGACATAAACCTGTTTTCAATACTTTGAGTTGCATTAGAGGGGTTTATGTCGGGGACCAATTTTCTTATTGCTATGATGGGATATTTATGTCTTAAGTATTCCTATATACTTTCACATGAGAATGGCTCTAGGACCCATCATAAGGGGTGCATTTTCTCATATCTATGGCTTCACCTAATTTAGGCTTCACCCCGAAGGGAATGAAAAATATTTACCATGTTGTGTAGAACTCTAATGCTAGTAAATGCATGCCGCCCTCGGGAGCACTTCTCTCATATAAGCACACACACACACTTGAGATTTTCCTCTTGCTGCATAGAGGATTGGGCTTTCTATCATTGAGAGCATTTACATATTGCTATTTACTTTCTGCATTTTATTTTATTGCAAACTATACACCCAAAATACCAAATCTGTTGCATTTTTATTATTGATTACTTATCAAATCCAGTAACCAATAGTTTTAGCTCCTCATGGGTTAGAGAACCTTTCTTATTGAAAAGTACTACAAGTGATCTCTTGCACTTGGGAGCCATCAATTCCCAAGAATTATGAAAAATAGTGCTCTAGCAGTCTCCTTAAACATCTCCCAAACCCTAATTTTTTTGGAGGGACAAACAAGATCCCCCCAGCTCCGTAGATATGGTCCTAAATTTCTTCACTCATAAAAGGCTAAAAGCCACCATAGGAAAGCCAACCTTTGGCTAGGAGAGTTCCTGCCAACATTGGCCGCGGCGAGGCTCCATGTTGGTCCTTCTGATGGTGGTTTTCTCGTGAAATCAATGAGAATAGTGTGTTCCTAGGTGTCTCATGGTGTTGGCGCTCTTCGTGGCGGCTAGTGGCAGATGCTCTCGCTAGAGCCCGGTGGAGGGGAAGAGACATAGGAGGCAGAGCTCCGGCAGTGGCGCTGTCTTGCGGCTCCTCCTTTGGTGAGCACCGTTGTCATGTGGCAGATCCTCGCGGTGGAGTCTGGTAAATGGCCATCCATGGCGTGCAAGGTCAGTCCAACGATGGTCAATGAGGTTTGCCGGTGGGTGCCTTATGTATATAGGGAGGTAGGGGGCCCTACTTGCTAGCGAGAGTGGTTGGGGCACTGCCGGCAAGCGAGACGCATGGGACGATTTGGAGAAGAGAAGATGAGGAAATTGGGGAAGATGGTGTGGGGCCTGTATGTTTTTTTGTCATGCTAGCACGAACGGGGTGATTATGAGCATGAGATTTTGGGGAAGAAAAACATCAAGGCACGCCCATCTTGTTGTAGTAGGAGATTGGGGAAGATCTATGGGACCTGTATGTCTGGTTTTTTGTGAGCAGATTTTCTCTATCTACTACTACTTTGGAGGAGGCAAAGACATATCTCAATTTATTCTCTCTCCTCTCCAAACAAGAATCTTTTGGGAGTGACATTTTCTCCTTCTGTCGGGATGGAGATGCCCTTAGTGACAAGGTATTAACTTATCAATGCCTACGGGTTGTAGACTAGGGTTTAGTTGGAAGTAGAGGGCAAGTAGATCTCGAAGGTTTCAGCCGAAAAGTACTCGACGATTATGAAAACTAGGGTTTGAAAGACAATGATTCGATGCTTTCTTTGTCCCTCGACTCCCCCTTATATAGGAGGTGGAGCCGAGGGATTCGTATTGTACAAGTTACAGAGTCCGGGAGGGTTTCCAACTCATCCCGCAAGATTACAAACATCATCTCCTAATACAACTCTAACTTTCCTTAATATCAACTTGGGCTTCCGATTCTTCTTATTCTTCGAGTCGTGGGCCTTCAGTAAACCCCGGGTACTATCTTCGGTAGGCCCATTGGGGGTGCCTATGTCAGTAGCCCCCGAGATTTTGCTTGAATCGTAGAGTCAGGGAAAATCTCCACTGTTTATATTTACTCGACAACTTTAAACTTCTCTATATTTCTTCATATGAATTTCTATATTGTACAGGGATAATGGTAGTTGGGGCTAGTTCATCTGATGGATCAGGTACTAGTTAACTGCTCTAGTGGCAATCCGCAAAAACCTACTTCAAGATCACGTCCCCGGACATGATCTCGGGATACTGGTGTAAACTTCGACAGGTGCCGCTTAAGGTCTTACCATTCCGTCGAGTCCCAGTCATATTTATCGGGTACCTAACGCGTCCGTTAGGATTTTTCTTCGTATCTGTTGATACGGATAGAAGTAGCAAACCGACGTCAGAGACGGCGCCACGCCACTCAAAATGGATCTGGGGTCTTACCTTCGCAAAGTTTTGCGGCATTCAGAAATTGTTCGCAACTTTGGCGTTCTGAGAATATATTGTCGAGTGCTTATTCGGCTGTTGGAATGGCACATTTTTATTGAGTCAACGGATGACTTATATTTCTCTCCTGATGGGAGTATATGTAGAGTTACTTATAACTCGAAATATACTCTCTTGTTCTTCTATCTTTCTTTTTTATAATTTCATCGGGCACGCGAACAGCGTTCCCGATGGGAGTAGCCCCCGAGGCTAGAACCAAGGACTTGTGCTTGGGTGTAGGCTCCACGCCTTATGCCGCTATATTTTCTTTCTCTCCCGAAATTTTCAAATCTCTCGGGTGCGCGAACAGCGCTCCCGATGGGAGTAGCCCCGAGGCTATGAGCAAATATTTTGTATTTGATCATAGACTCACACCATTTCTATTTTGTCTTTCTCGAACTTTTCATTTTTTCCAAAGTAGCCCCCGAGCATTTGATCAAAAACTTGTATTTGATCAAAGGCTCTCCAATATATTTTGCTGTCGCCTTTTTATGAAACTGTTGAGTCGAAATTTTCTCTTGCTGAAGTGATATCATTGCTGACGATAGCCACGACCGTTGTTCCTGGAAATCGCGAGATGTTCTCTCTCGCTGCCTTGCGGGCCCAAGTTACGCATCATATTAACACGTCGTGCAAGTGGGGGACACACGTCCTCCGCTTTTCCTGGCGCACGCACTGTAACGCCTGTAGGGCGAAATTACTTTTTTACCCTTATTCCACGTGTATATCATCTACCGCACACTTTTTCCATCCAACGGTTCGCCGCTTCGCCGCACCTCTATTTAAGGTCTTCATCTTCTTCCTCCAGCACTTTCGCTCGCGCCGCTCCCCTGCTCTCCTCTGCAAAAATCCCCTCTTGTGCTCCATAACTCCCTGAGCTCAACCACTCTCACATTGTGTTCCTGCGCCATTGTTGATGCCACCGCGCAGATTGATCAGGCACAGCACTCCTGAATCCAAGATGACTTTCGTAGATCTAGGGAGCGCTGAGTGGGAGAGATCCAAAATCTCGACCCAAGACATCAACCTCCTGAAGAAACTGGGGATCAGTAAGAAGCCAAAGGAGCTGTGCTTCCCCAGTGAAGAGAGCTACCCAACCCCTCCAATGGAGTATCGGGTTAGTTTCGTTGATCATCTCATCCGCGGCCTCTCTGCCCCCATTCACCCTTTTCTTCGGGGGTTGCTTTTCATTTATGGACTGCAACTTCATCACTTCACACCCAACTCTATCCTCCATATTTCCATCTTCATCACTCTTTGTGAATCCTTCCTCGGCGTCCAGCCTAACTGGGCGTTGTGGAAGCGTATCTTTTTCTGCCGCCGTAATGGCTCTTCCAATGTCGCCTATAACATAGGCGGCGTTGTTATCTGCGTTCGCCCTGATGTCGATTACTTCGATGTCAAATCCCCTGACTCAGTTCAAGGGTGGCGCAAAAAATGGCTATACATTCATGAGGAGAACCATGGGTGTGCTGAAGACAACATCCCTCCTTTTGATGGTGCCAAAAAAATCTACCGCCGCCGCTCCTGGGATGCAGAGGCTACCGACGAAGAAAAAACGGCGACGGAGGCATTGATGACCCGCATCCACGAGCTGCAAAACACCCGCGGCAAAGAGCTGTCGGGTATCCAGATCACGGCATATTTCCTTAGAATCAGAGTGCAGCCTCTGCAGCCTCTGATACGTCTCTGACGTATCGATAATTTCTTATGTTCCATGCCACATTATTGATGATATCTACATGTTTTATGCATACTTTATGTCATATTTATGCATTTTCCGACACTAACCTATTAACGAGATGCCGAAGAGCCGCTTGTCGTTTTCTGCTGTTTTTGGTTTCAGAAATCCTAGTAAGGAAATATTCTCGGAATTGGACGAAATCAATGCCCAGGGGCCTATTTTTCCACGAAGCTTCTAGAAGACCGAAAGGGAAACGAAGTGAGGCGACGAGGCGGCGACACGCCAGGGCGGCGCGGCCCACCTCCTGGCCGCGCGACCCTGTTGTGTGGGCCCCTCGCATCGCCTCTTGACCTGCCCTTCCGCCTACATATAGTCTTCGTCGCGAAACCACCAGTACCGAGAGCCACGATACGGAAAACCTTCCAGAGACGCCGCCGCCGCCAATCCCATCTCGGGGGATTCAGGAGATCGCCTCCGGCACCCTGCCGGAGAGGGGAATCATCTCCCGGAGGACTCTTCACCGCCATGGTCGCCTTCGGAGTGATGAGTGAGTAGTTGATGTCTACGGGAGCTTCTATTCTTGTAGACAGTGTTGGGCCTCCAAGAGCAGAGGTTTGTAGAACAGCAGCAAGTTTCCCTTAAGTGGATCACCCAAGGTTTATCGAACTCAGGGAGGAAGAGGTCAAAGATATCCCTCTCATGCAACCCCGCAACCACAAAGCAAGAAGTCTCTTGTGTCCCCAACACACCTAATAGGTGCACTAGTTCGGCGAAGAGATAGTGAAATACAGGTGGTATAAATAAGTATGAGCAGTAGTAACGCAGCAGTAGTAACGCGATAGAAACAAGTAAACAAGCAGCGATAGCGATATTTAGGAACAAGGCCTAGGGATTACACTTTCACTAGTGGACACTCTCAACATTGGTCACATAACAGAATAGATAAATGCATACTCTACACTCTCTTGTTGGATGATGAACACATTGCGTAGGATTACACGAACCCTCAATGCCGGAGTTAACAAGCTCCACAATTTAATGTTCATATTTAAATAACCTTAGAGTGCATAACAGATCAACATAACTAAACCAAGTACTAACATAGCATGCACACGGTCACCTTCACACTATGTAGGAGGAATAGATCACATCAATACCATCATAGCAATAGTTAACTTCATAATCTACAAGAGATCATAATCATAGCCTACGCAAAGTACTAACACGGATGCACACACTGTCACCATTACACCGTGCAGGAGGAATAAAACTACTTTAATAACATCACTAGAGTAGCACATAGATAAATTGTGATACAAAACACATTGCAATCATAAAGAGATATAAATAAGCACTTCACTACGCCATTCATAACAGTGAATAAGTATTCTGTGAAATATAGCGTAAGAGACCCACACGGTGCACACACTCGTCACCTTTACACACGTGGGACAAGGAGTCTCCGGAGATCACATAAGTAAAATTCACTTGACTAGCATAACGACATCTAGATTACAAGCATCATCATATGAATCTCAATCATGTAAGGCAGCTCATGAGACTATTGTATTGAAGTACATAGGAGAGAGATGAACCACATAGCTACCGGTACAGGCCCGAGCCTCGATGGAGAACTACTCCCTCCTCATGGGAGACAGCAGCGTTGATGAAGATGGCGGTGGTGTCGATGGAGGAGCCTTCCGGGGGCACTTCCCCGTCCCGGCGGCGTGCCGGAACAGAGACTCCTGTCCCCCAGATCTTGGCTTCGCGATGGCGGCGGCTCTAGAAGGTTTCTCGTACCGTGTCTTTTCCGTCTCGAGGTTTTAGGTCTGGGACCTTTTTATAGGCGAAGAGGCGGCGTTAGAAGGTCAACGGGGCGACGACACCATAAGGCGGCGCGGCCAGGGCCTGGGCCACGCCGGCCTATCATCTGGGGCCTGTGTGGCCCCCCTCTGGCGACTCTCGGGTGTTCTGGATGCTTCCGGGCAAAATAGGAACCTGGGCGTTGATTTCGTCCGATTCCGAGAATATTTCGTTACTAGGATTTCTGAAACCAAAAACAGCAGAAAACTGGCCTTTCGGCATCTCGTCAATAGGTTAGTTCCAGAAAACGCATAAATATGACATAAAATGTGCATATAACATCTAGATATCATCAATAATGTGGCATGGAACATAAGAAATTATCGATACGTCAGAGACGTATCAGCATCCCCAAGTTTAGTTTCTGCTCGTCCCGAGCAGGTAAACGATAAACAAAGATAATTTCTGGAGTGACATGCCATCATAAACTTGATCATACTATTGTAAACACATGTAATGAATGCAGCAATCCAAGACAATGGTAATGACATGAGTAAACAACTGAATCATAAAGCAAAGACTTTTCATGAATAGTACTTTCAAGACAAGCATCAATAAGTCTTGCATAAGAGTTAACTCATAAAGCAATAAATCAAAGTAAAGACATTGAAGCAACACAAAAGAAGATTAAGTTTCAGCGGTTGCTTTCAACTTGTAACATGTATATCTCATGGATATTGTCAACATAGAGTAATATAATAAGTGCAATATGCAAGTATGTAGGAATCAATGCACAGTTCACACAAGTGTTTGCTTCTTGAGGTGGAGAGAGATAGGTGAACTGACTCAACATAAAAAGTAAAAGAAAGGTCCTTCAAAGAGGAAAGCATCGATTGCTATATTTGTGCTAGAGCTTTTATTTTGAAAACATGAAACAATTTTGTCAATGGTAGTAATAAAGCATATGTATCATGTAAATTATATCTTACAAGTTGCAAGCCTCATGCATAGTATACTAATAGTGCCCGCACCTTGTCCTAATTAGCTTGGACTACCGGATCATCGCAATACACATGTTTTAACCAAGTGTCACAATGGGGTACCTCCATGCCGCCTGTACAAAGGTCTAAGGAGAAAGCTCGCATTTTGGATTTCTCGCTTTTGATTATTCTCAACTTAGACATCCATACCGGGACAACATGGACAACGAGATAATGGACTCCTCTTTAATGCATAAGCATGTGGCAACAATTATTATTCTCATATGAGATTGAGGATATATGTCCAAAACTGAAACTTCCACCATGATTCATGGCTTTAGTTAGCGGCCCAATGTTCTTCTCTAACAATATGCATGCTCCAACCATTAAGGTGGTAGATCTCTCTTACTTCAGACAAAACGGACATGCATAGCAACTCACATGATATTCAACAAAGAATAGTTGATGGCATCCCCAGAAACATGATTATCGCACAACAAGCAACTTAATAAGAGATAAAGTGCATAAGTACATATTCAATACCACAATAGTCTTTAAGCTATTTGTCCCATGAGCTATATATTGTAAAGGCAAATGATGGAATTTTAAAGGTAGCACTCAAGCAATTTACTTTGGAATGGCGGAGAAATACCATGTAGTAGGTAGGTATGGTGGACACAAATGGCATAGTGGTTGGCTCAAGGATTTTGGATGCATGAGAAGTAATCCCTCTCGATACAAGGTTTAGGCTAGCAAGGTTATTTAAAACAAACACAAGGATGAACCGGTGCAGCAAAACTCACATAAAAGACATGTTGTAAACATTATAAGACTCTACACCGTCTTCCTTGTTGTTCAAACTCAATACTAGAAATTATCTAGACTTTAGAGAGACCAATTATGCAAACCAAATTTTAGCAAGCTTTATGTATTTCTTCACTAATAGGTGCAAAGTATATGATGCAAGAGCTTAAACATGAGCACAACAATTGCCAAGTATCACATTATCCAAGACATTTTACCAATTACTACATGTAGCATTTTCCGTTTCCAACCATATAACAATGAACGAAGCAGTTTCAACCTTCGCCATGAACATTAAAAGCTAAGAACACATGTGTTCATATGAACCAGCGGAGCGTGTCTCTCTCCCACACAAGCATGTATTTATTCAGAGAATGAAAATAACAAAACAAAAATAAAAGCACACAGACGCTCCAAGCAAAGTACATAAGATGTGGCCGAATAAAAATATAGTTTCAAGGGAGGAACCTGATAAATTTGTCGATGAAGAAGGGGATGCCTTGGGCATCTCCAAGCTTAGATGCTTGAGTCTTCTTGAAATATGCAGGGATGAACCACGGGGGCATCCCCAAGCTTAGAGCTTTCACTCTTCTTGATCATAGTATATCATCCTCCTCTCTTGCCCCTTGAAAACTTCCTCCACACCAAACTCAAAACAAACTCATTAGAGGGTTAGTGCATAATCAAAAATTCACATGTTCAGAGGTGACACAATCATTCTTAACACTTCTGGACATTGCTCAAAGCTACTGGAAGGTAATGGAACAAAGAAATCCACCCAACACAGCGAAAGAAGCAATGCAAAATAAAAGGCAGAATCTGTCAAAACAGAACAGTCCGTAAAGACAAATTTTATTGAGGCACCAGACTTGCTCAAATGAAAATGCTCAAATTGAATGAAAGTTGCGTACATATCTGAGGATCACTCACGTAAATTGGCATAATTTTCTGAGTTACCTACAGAGAATTAGGCCCAGATTCGTGACAGCAAAAAATCTGTTTCTGCGCAGTAATCCAAATCTAGTATGAACCTTACTATCAACGACTTTACTTGGCACAACAATGCACAAAACTAAGATAAGGAGAGGTTTCTACAGTAATAACAACTTCCAAGACACAAATATAAAATAGAGGTACTGTAGCAAAATAAACACATGGGTTATCTCCCAAGAAGTTCTTTCTTTATAGCCATTAAGATGGGCTCGAGCAGTTTTAATGATGCACTCGCAAGAAATAGTATTTGAAGCAAAAGAGAGCATCAAGAGGCAAATTCAAAACACATTTAAGCCTAACATGCTTCCTATGAAAAGTAATCTTGTAAATAAACAAGTTCATGAAGAGCAAAGTAACAAGCATAGGAAGATAAAACAAGTGTAGCTTCAAAAATTTCAGCACATAGAGAGGTATTTTAGTAACATGAAAATTTCTACAACCATATTTTCCTCTCTCATAATAACTTTCAGTAGCATCATGAGCAAACTCAACAATATAACTATCACATAAAGCTTCAAAAATTGCAGCACATAGTTTCGAGTACTTACAACGGCGAAAATAGCTTAGTAGCCGAGATCCGGAGTGTGAGTACCTTTTACCTTTCCTCCCCGGCAACGGCGCCAGAAAATAGCTTGATGTCTACGGGAGCTTCTATTCTTGTAGACAGTGTTGGGCCTCCAAGAGCAGAGGTTTGTAGAACAGCAGCAAGTTTCCCTTAAGTGGATCACCCAAGGTTTATCGAACTCAGGGAGGAAGAGGTCAAAGATATCCCTCTCATGCAACCCTGCAACCACAAAGCAAGAAGTCTCTTGTGTCCCCAACACACCTAATAGGTGCACTAGTTCGGCGAAGAGATAGTGAAATACGAGTGGTATAAATAAGTATGAGCAGTAGTAACGCAGACAGTAGTAACGCAAGTAAAACAAGTAAACAAGCAAGCGATAGCGATATTTAGGAACAAGGCCTAGGGATTACACTTTCACTAGTGGACACTCTCAACATTGATCACATAACGGAATAGATAAATGCATACTCTACACTCTCTTGTTGGATGATGAACACATTGCGTAGGATTACACGAACCCTCAATGCCGGAGTTAACAAGCTCCACAATTTAATGTTCATATTTAAATAACCTTAGAGTGCATAACAGATCAACATAACTAAACCAAGTACTAACATAGCATGCACACTGTCACCTTCACACTATGTAGGAGGAATAGATCACATCAATACCATCATAGCAATAGTTAACTTCATAATCTACAAGAGATCATAATCATAGCCTACGCCAAGTACTAACACGGATGCACACACTGTCACCATTACACCATGCAGGAGGAATAAAACTACTTTAATAACATCACTAGAGTAGCACATAGATAAATTGTGATACAAAACACATTGCAATCATAAAGAGATATAAATAAGCACTTCACTACGCCATTCATAACAGTGAGTAAGTATTCTGTGAAATATAGCCTAAGAGACCCACACGGTGCACACACTTGTCACCTTTACACACGTGGGACAAGGAGTCTCCGGAGATCACATAAGTAAAATTCACTTGACTAGCATAACGACATCTAGATTACAAGCATCATCATATGAATCTCAATCATGTAAGGCAGCTCATGAGACTATTGTATTGAAGTACATAGGAGAGAGATGAACCACATAGCTACCGGTACAGCCCCGAGCCTCGATGGAGAACTACTCCCTCCTCATGGGAGACAAGCAGCGTTGATGAAGATGGCGGTGGTGTCGATGGAGGAGCCTTCCGGGGGCACTTCCCCGTCCCGGTGGCGTGCCGGAACAAAGACTCCTGTCCCCCAGATCTTGGCTTCGCGATGGCGGCGGCTCTGGAAGGTTTCTCGTACCGTGGCTTTTCCGTCTCGAGGTTTTAGGTCTGGGACCTTTTTATAGGCGAAGAGGCGGCGTCAGAAGTTCAACGGGGCGACGACACCATAAGGCGGCGCGGCCAGGGCCAGGGCCGCGCCGGCCTATCATCTGGGGCCTGTGTGGCCCCCCTCTGGCGACTCTCGGGTGTTCTGGATGCTTCCGGGCAAAATAGGAACATGGGCGTTGATTTCGTCCGATTCCGAGAATATTTCGTTACTAGGATTTCTGAAACCAAAAACAGCAGAAAACTGGCCTTTCGGCATCTCGTCAATAGGTTAGTTCCAGAAAACGCATAAATATGACATAAAATGTGCATATAACATGTAGATATCATCAATAATGTGGCATGGAACATAAGATATTATCGATACGTCG
>NC_061514.1:152187850-152395661 GCF_022539505.1 Lolium rigidum
TCTTCTTATTCTTCGAGTCGTGGGCCTTCAGTAAACCCCGGGTACTATCTTCGGCAGGCCCATTGGGGGTGCCTATGTCACTTAGTATCGTTGGTTCGCACCTATCTTCCATGCCTATAAAATATTGGTGCAGACAACCAAACAACAAACACTTGTACGAGCCTTGATACTAGACAATGTGAAACAACGAAATTCTAGGCGTATTTCTTAAGGGCACGATTGGTTGACCGTACCTATTTTTGTTCTGCCTGGTTTTTTCCCCTGGGAAGCTTGGATGGGTAGAAACGGCCTGAAATCCATGTTCTCCACTTTGTTTGGTTGCCCACGTGGCACTTTCCTGCATGATGGAGGGAACGTCAACAACAATGTTTGGTTGGTTGTGTTACACCCTTCCATCAAAGGCTAAAACTACTCAATGTTGTTTGGTTACAACACTACGTAGTGATATGTAACCTCTTCCTTTGAAAGGTGAGATTACCCAACAGATAGCACACTTTACGTCCGATAGAACAAGGACTTAAGCTAAACAATTCATCTTCAGGGGTGGTACTGCCTAATAGCAACTACCACAAATATGGATGCAACTAACTCCAAAACTATAGTTGAGTTCATCATCAGAGGGGTTAATTAGTATAAATGCAACCTCCCCAAATATTACAGTCCACACATAAAGATTTCATCAATTCCTAACAAGTGGAATGGATATTATAGATGGGTTCCAAAAATATATATGACCTTAGCAGATCACAACCACCATCAGACAAAACTACAAAGCAGCACCACTACCAGTCGTTCTTGCGTAGCCACATCCTAAGCCACATCCTCCTCTCTGACCCTGTCATGTCAGCATAGGTGCTACCATGGGCCTTTTTGTCCGCAACATAGTTGATAGAAGCCACAATTTTGCGGAGGGTGAAGAGAATCTCGTTACGCACGAACGCTGGCTCAAAGATCGTCTTCATCTGCTGATAGTTTGTAATGGGTGCATTTAACTAATCTTTGTGCTTCTTGCTGAGGTTGCAAAGACATTGCGTTAGTTGAGTTGTGCAGAAAAAGGGAATGAACATGTTGAAGCAGTGATATGAAAGCTAACCATGAGGTATGCCTTCAGCTTCTCATTGTCCATCATTAAGGCCATGCTCTCATTGAAAAATGTCATTCCTGGGACATTCCTTATCTTGCACACGACCGCCCTCCTTTGTATGCATTTCCGGTTGTGGTTGTTCACCTGAGTAGGGGTGACTGCTAGGCCTTTGAAGTCAAGAAAATCATCGCAGACACTCAGTAGCTGTTTTTTTTAGCCACAGGGATAGTAAATGCCGCCCCTGACTTGCTCCCAACCCTTGTTGATGACGAAATGTGACATATTTTCTTCCCATATCATACATGGTTTGGGATGATACAGAGCTGGATCAACACTTGTGTTGTCAGGCATCATCCAAGCCATCGAAGGCTTGCACATAATATCAGAAGAAGGTGGGATGACCAACACAAGACAAACAAAAAATGGTAAGCATGACAAACAATTGCGCAGGTGTAAGTAACCTACACAAGACATCTGAACAATGGTAAGCAGGACATAGAAGGCTTACAGTCAAGGGAATAGGATTAAGCGCATAGGTTGGTGAGCTGGACGGAGAAGAAGGCACCACCACCGTGGTTGTGCTCGACGGAGTGGAAGGCAGCACCACCGTGCCCGTGCTCGACAGAGTGGAAGGCATGACGACATACGAAAGATTCAACACTTAAACCGTGGAAATGATCAATCTAGCACTACCACATCGGCCATACAACCAAAATCCACAATCAAGGGTTCCAGGCAAAAGGGTTCCATACCACCGAAATAAGTTAATGCGTACCACACCGTACTATCGCAAGCATGATTTGCACTTCCATACAAAATCAATCTACCACATCAACGGTTAGATCTACACACATTTATCATGCTTATAGGTCTAATCTACCACATCCAGGGTTAGAGCTTATTTACGTACATCGGAAGAATATTCGCCAGAACAAAGGCCGACAAGATGGAGAAGGCCCGCCGACGACGACTGTCGCCGAGCTCCTTGTTATGGCCAGTGAAGAAGCTCCCGCCATCACCTTGGATCTCGAAAGGGAGAAGAGCTCCACTTGGGGTGGGGTGGGTGGGGATGGTGGATTTGGATTTCGGCGACGAGAATAGAGCTAAATAGGGGGCAAAATTAGGGCGGTGACCGAAAATCACCTGCATTTTTTTGGGTGCACCGCCAAAGCTCGCGCTATCTCTGCCGCTTGGAACGGCTCGTACTCCATGTTCTTGAAATAGCACGCGATGAGGGTGGCTCCTGGAAACTGTCAATTTGGTCGTTCCTTCAGAGCCTGGTCGTGATGTGCTTTGAGACTTTGAGTGACGCGCGGGCAATACAGGGATTTGGACTAGGCATCCAATTGAATCATTTTCTGCTTCACATTGCCTATTTTGAAGTGATGCGGTCACCAATCCGCGCCCTAACTAGGCATGTTGAAGACCGGCTTTGCTAGAGCTTGCTGCCGACGGACCCACACGAGCTATCGAGCTCAGCCATACTGATACTGTATTTGGCCGGCCTGCCGTTTGAGGAAGCGGACGGCGCAACCATTTTCGTTCGGCCGACCTGAGAGCTCTAGTAGACGGAATCCAACCAACCAACGCATCATAAAACTGGGCAGATGGGCACCACAGCACAGCCCGGTCGATCTCGCCTGCTAGATCATTCACTGAACTAATTAAAACTAAGCAACTAATAAGATCTAAATATATCTTGGTTGGACCGAAGGGAGCTTGCATGGAAGTGCCCACACGAGCGGATCGGAAACGGGACCGGTGGATCGATCGATCGACAGGACCCCGGCCAGCCCTAGCTAGCTGGTTCGTATAATGCTAGCAATCGAAATAAATAACTAACCAGGTTCGTATAATGCTAGCAATGAAAATTAAACTATCTGCTGCAGCAACTTTTTTTTTTGAAACCCTAGCTAGCTGCCCAACCCACCCTCACCTCCCCTAGGAATCAAGTTGGCGGGCAAAACCCGCGCGGTGAACGGGGGGCTTTCATCTCCTTGCCCTTTCTTGTTGCGGGGGACCTCTGGATCGAGTGCGGCGGCCGTTCCTGGATGGTGGATGTGTGAGGCGGAGTGGGATCTCCGGGGCAGAGGCCCCGAAATGATAGTGGTTGGGTGAACGTGGTTGCTATGGCAGTGGTAGGTCATCCAATCACCCCCACGCACGACTGCCTAACGGCACCTTAGGGCGCCAGGGAGACCGCCGTGCGGCACGACGTGGCTGCTTTGGCGGTGACACGACATACAACATGGTCACCTCTTCGGCTAGATCGACGATGAACGTCGCGGTTCTAGAGGCTGCAACGCGGGATGGAGGCAGTCGGCCGGTTAGAGCTGTGCTCTGATGCGGTCAGTGCCTACGATGGTGGTGGCCTCGAGCATCGTTACCCTATTGGAGGTGTCGTTGCTACGATCTCCTGCATGTGGCCAAGATTTTTCAGGAAACCCTAGATCTGGGTCTGCTGAATCAGATGATGGCGCAACTCTAGGTGTCGCTCTCCCTCTTGTGGTTGTGGTTGTGGGCATCGTCTTGGAACATGTGATGCATCGGGATCTCGATGGTAGGCACTTGATGATGGATGCGGTGGCGTTGCCTGGCGCGCCGTGATGGCGTCGATGGCAGGCTTGGCAAGGTAAATGCCTCGATCCCTTCTCTCAAGATGGTGTTGATGCGGAAACACTAGGGTTTGAACACAAGGTGTGTTTGCATCTGTACTTCCGGCCTTAATGGCGTCTTTTCGGATCATTGGGCAATCCTAATCCTAGCACGATCGAAGTACATAAGATCCTAGCAGTGAAACATTAGTTCCATCGGTCCCAACTCAACAGTAGCGCGGGCCGTGACCCGTCAACAGCAGGTAGCGGAAACAGATCACGTCCCCTTCAGCTTCAATCAATCAACCAAATAAAAAATGCAGGCACTACCGTAATGAAAGCAGGTACGTCGGACGGACAAGCACAAGCCTCGTCGGGGGAGCCGTAGAAAGTAGACGGGAGAGAAACAAAACCGTACGTTGGATCAAAGTACGTATAGACTCGCGTGCAATCGCTGCCACACGTGTGTGCCTGTGGTGCATGGTGGGTTGCGCATCACCTCGAAGGAAAAAATATATATACTAGTGGCACTATGAAACGTACCTGTCGTCTCACTCAACGTCGCGCGTCACGTACCCCTGCCGATCGGCACATTTATTCTGTGCATGCCATGACAACTCCCTCGTCACTCTCCCGTCACCACGCTCGTCATGCCGTCGGTCCCGCCCGGTAAATCCACACGCAGCGACGGCTGTCCATCGCCATGGAAGTCAGAGCCCGCGAATAGGGATTTCACAGTTCATTTCGCAGCGATTATTACACATTTTTCTTAGGTATATCCATATCTGCAGTCTGCACACGAAAATATGTCTAGGTATCTCGTAATTTAGATAAATATGGGATATTTATTTTTGAACGGAGAGAATACAAGACCCTATTGAATACACACTCAAAGGTGTATTAAATTTGACATAAGGAAGACTAATTAAGATGACATATATACTTCCAAGAAGGCTACACCAATACAAACGCAACACGGGGCTTACAATGTGACCCACTACAACCAAATATCATGACTCTCCCTGCACCGTCTCCCGCACAAATGGGAGGAGGCGATACATCGAGCTCCCGGACCACGTCATAGCCAAGGGACGAGACTTCGGAAAACTGACATTGCCTCTTGAATGACACAACGCACTACCGTCCCCTGCGCACCTAAGAGTTTGCAAGTGGACGGCGGGACTAGCTCGCCCGAGAGAAGACGTCGGAGAAGCACCGCTAACGATGTACATTTTTCCCCAAAAACCCTCGTTGAAATCGACTGCCATCCTGGATTCCATCTTGCCCCTCTAGAAACTCCACAAGCGACCTAGACAACGCCTTCAAGGAGGGGACGACACAGTGGTGTCAGCGCTATCCGATCTAACCAAGGGTTTCCCCCGGTGCTCGAGATGGGACTGCATGGGTAGTGCCGGAATGACGCCCCCACCCATGAGGAGGAGACGACACCTGCATGCATCACCGCTGTCAGCATTAAGAAGAGCTTTCGTCTCGGCAATCCATCAGCCCCAAAGTCCACCAAAAAAGGCAGTCTTGAGCCAACCCTTGGCCGCATCGCTGACGAGAGAAGAGCCAAGCTCCCATGCATAACAGATGTGCCAACCGTTGTTCCACCTCCACCATCGGAAGGAGTAGACGGTGGAGGTCCAACCCACCACCGCCACCTAGCAGGTCACTGGCACCACCACGGTGACAAGAGGGAGCCGCTGTCAGGCGGAGCCACGCCCCGCTGTCATGGATGCAGCCCTACGGCCCCCCGAACCCCGAGAGCCCAAGGTGCTCGGAGTTAACGTCCTCAGCAGAAAAGGCACCAACCTCGAGCGGAGGTCGAGCCCCACCATCGTCGTTGTCAATCTGCTACCCGCCACTCCATGCCACCAGATCCATACCAGGACACCCGCCACCGCACGGGTAGAGACCTAATTGTCGTCATCCCCATCCGGCGGAGGGGAGGGGGGGAGGGCACTAGGGATGGAGGCCAGTAGCGAAAATTAGGGTTTCCCACATGTCGCCTCTAGGAGGGACGCGGAGGTGAGAATGGGGCTAGGTACCGTGGTCCTTTCCACTGCTGGTATATACGTCCTCATTCGAGGAACGCAGCGATTCTTCAGTGCTTGGGAGGTCATGTACATGTTTCCTGTGTTGGATTCATCTAGTATTGTACTTTGTCATTCATGCTGGAAGGTTTTATTTGGTTTGATCAACTTTCGAGAATCTCAATCGTATTCGCATGGAGCAAAACCGAGTGATTCGCCCACAGAAGGTCCGTCATGCATTTCCTCGCGATTAAATTATGTCCATGAAGTGTCTACTTAACTTACACTAAACCAACTCTACCTCACCTCAAAAGGAAATGAAAGCTGAACACACTGTTCCAACATATTAGTTTCGATCGACTCATACTGGGCAACCTGCAGGAACAGTAATCCCTGAACCAATGGAATATATATAGGGGGCGCATGATGGCTGCATGCGAACAGACTGGCACTCGATCGATTGGAATTGATCGATCGCAGAATAATATGGGTGGTGCAGCTGCAGTGCATGGCACCGGACTGCCGGGATCTGAGTGTCCCGTGTACCTGAGTAGTGCGGTCGATCATGAGACTGTCGTCTCCTTATTTTCCATCTCCGACTCCATGGAATTTAGCATGAACTTAGTCGTCCAACGATTGATGAGGCTGTCGCATGAACCAACGACTAGATTTTGATGTGCGCCTTGGCGCACGACCCCGTGAGATTCGTGTATAGGTGGGAAAGTGGTTATACTTTTATTAGAACTTACAAAATGTAGTGAATCAAAGGAAATTGCAAATACAGGTGATGGAGGGAATACTCAACGTGATCCCGTAAAATTTACGCTGATTTACATTTTATAAAACAATGATAGAAATAAGGTCAAAAAATGATAATAGCATGAAGAGAACAAAGTCAGCAGGTTATATGGACTAACTATACATTAATGGACCTCTCATCATTGATTGTATGGACCAAAAGAGAAACGATTAGATTTTCAAGTAGCATGATTAGGTCTACTGCACAAACATACTATGGGACAGAGTATCGGATGAGTGAATCACAGCGAACTATATCTAATACTCAATCAACAACTAACACCATGTAGTTTAAGTAGTATTTTAAATGATGGGGAAAATCAATCTTCAATAATTCTAAGCTCAGCTGCCCTACCAGGAAGGTAACACGATCACATCAAATGGGAAAACTTCTCAAATATGATGGTACATAGAGCAAAGGAACAACACTGGTTCAATTGCACATGTAAGATATCAGAAACACCTTTCACAGATGGTATATTAGAAGTTGTTGCCCATAAAATAAACATTTGCTATATTTCCAAACAGTAGTTATACTTAAAATGGTAGTACTAATAGGTAAAAATTAAGTAGACCTCCGGTAAACCAGAATTTTTTTTGTAATGAATAGAATTTCTTTGTGTGTAGTTAAGTTTAGAATGGATAGGTTTATTTATACCTACCAGACCCAAAATAGCCAAGAAAGAAAGCATGTCGGAGTTCAATTTAACATCAAAACGACAAAATAATTTTATATTCGTATCAATTTAATAAGACGAACAAGAGAGTAACTAAACCAAACTATGAACACTTCATTGTACAGATGAGAAAGAGGAAATACTCCACTATATGATCACAAATAAAGCATGCACAATCAAAAACTAAATAGCAAGAGTATGGCAGACAACAATTCTCCAAACACAGGGAGAAGAATTAAACCACACGTCTGGACGGGTAACCAACATGAAATCCAGATCATGCTTGGTTGCATAACTTTCATTAGTAGTCACCATGTGAACCAGGGATTGTAGGAAAATTAAAAAGCAACAGCTGGAAACTACATGGATTTTCTATCTACAAAAGCTAACTTCACCTACACATGAAAATCACTAAATCAGACTACTGCTTTGGAGATATCCTACTACAATTCAACTAAAAATAACTTTAAAACATCAGTGAATATTAATCAGTTGAGACCAAACCACCTATACATGTGGTTGGAGTGGTGCAGAAAATGGATGTATCGGAAGAAAGATTAGGGACGCCTTGGCGCACGATCCCGTGAATTTCACATATATTTACATCTTGTATAGCGATGAAAAAAATTAGGCAAAACATGATAATATTTTTTTGGGTTGAAAGCAAAATAAATAGGATGAAATTGGGATAAACACTTACATTTGAAACAGAGAAACAAACATCTTATTCGGTCAAAGACTTCACTTATCCTGACCTCCGGTTTCTCCTTGGTATCCAAAAATGTCTCAAACTGAGGTGCATATGACATTAGACAGATCATCACTTTCTTGTCAAATACTTGAATTCTTCGCTTAAAAATAATATAGTATGTCTACATGCATATTCAAAATTTTATGAAACTACTTGTTTCCTCCCATTGCATCTCTCCAAGTAAAAGTGCAGGAAAAATTAAAGCAACGTTTCGCAACGAAGTCTATAGTTCACCTATTCGGTGCCCATTAAATGTCAAACAATTAATCTCCTGTAACAGCTTGACCATGTGTAATGTATTTTTGTTCAGCAAGTTCAACAGAGCCAAAAACAAGAACAAAAGAAATGCATGTTCCATTTATATTAATGAGGTTTGTTGAATCATATGCTCTAGGGTCACCAAAGGAGTATTTAATTCTCACATCCTTACCACATAGGAGATTATAATATAATAAATGAACATGAACTCCCCGTACGGGAGATTATAAATGAAGAATCTTATGGCTGAATTTATAAACCTGCCTCATGTACGCACTTACCGCTTTTATATTCAAAAGAAGCTACATTGAACTACTATGAGCACAAGGTATGAAAGAACACTAAAGATGAACGTTTTATAATTAGAGCTGCCACTGGCGAGTAATAAGAACAAAATGTATAAGAGAAAAGAAAGAAGATGTCAGTAACATAAGCCTGTTTAAGCTAACACACAAACTGATTCAAGGGCTAAGCTCAAGAAAAATGGCTAGTACCACAGAGAGCTTACCTTACCTGATATACACACTAATCGTTGTGATCTTCTCAAAAAATCTGAAACAAATACTCAGCTAGCTTATCTTAGTACAGAACCCTGAACCTGCAACATGTGGAACATCATGAGGTATGGCTCAAAATTCAAATTATTGATGCTGCAAGCTGATGATAAACCAAATAATCTTTTGTGATGTATGGAGAGTGTCAGAGAGAGACAAATCAAATAATCCAAATGCCCAGTACTGATGGTGCAAGCCGATGACAAACAAACTAACCTGCATGAAGATGGAAGAGTAGCAAAACTAAGCTGATGTAGTATTGGAAGGCACACAAATATATAGCAAGATGAGTACTACATGAGATCTATAGCTCTGTTTTCTCGGTAAGTGACTAATAATATAGGCATGCACAATTATAGCAAAGCTCCTACTTGCTTCTACTTTTGTACTACACCAAGCACAGGAACGGAGCAAGATTGCTATAACAAACCAATATTCAGATACGGGAAATATTCACATAGACCTCATTTGTTCAGCAGAACAATTATCAATTTTATTTTACTGGACACAATGAAAAATTATCAGCTTATGAAGAGGAGAAAACAGGGAAAATATGTTACGTACAGATACTAATACATGGTTCCAAAAATAACATGGAGGCATTCCATTTGGGTTTACAGAGAGTTGTTCCATTATTTACATATAATTCAGAAAAAACATTAAACACAAATGATTCAGATTCAGTCATATATAGAACAAGGCCCTATGGTCTTGAGCATGTCATGTGACTCCAACGCTTATTGATTAAGATCAGTAGCCACAATCTGTCATCCAAGGTGCTGCAGTTTAGAGTGAGGTTCTGAGAAACTATCTTGAATGCGACGGGTGAAAACACACACAATATTCATGTAGTTACCATAGGATCTGGCAACTTCTTTCAGCTTATTATTGGACTTCTCTCCATGTTTTGATCATTTTCTTTCATCTTCCAGAGAAGGACCTGGCTCGCATTCTCCTGTTTTTCCAGCTCAGCATAGTTGAAGCCCTTCCGGACATTTTCGACAGTCTCCATGTATCAGAATGCTTGGACTGCAACCGAATTTTGGGGCGCAGCATAGCGCGACCCTGCCTTTCGCATTGGTTAAATGAAAAGAAAAAGGCACCGTTTCATTTTATTGGGTACATAGAAGAAGTATCCGCTAACAAAGAGAACCAAAAGAACATATAGTTTGCACATCTGGCGACTGCTAGTCAGGTGAGTAGTCACATAGAAAAGAATATGGAAGTTACCTAGAATTAATATATCTACAACATTTCTGCATCTGCTAGTCAGGTGAGTTATTTATACTCACCAAACCACATCAGACTGAAAAATGAAGGCGTTCTACTCATCATGAAGCAACAAAAAATGGGAGAACAGGCAGATTTGTCTAAAAAAACACTAACTTCAGACTGGAGCTGTTTTAGTAATCTCTAGTTGCAGATCAGAAGCAAAAAAGGCGAAGACAAAAAGTATTTGAAGGAAGGATGTGGAGAAGTATATCCACACTAAAAACACTGATTGTGTATAGATGTTCTTTATGAGATGGTTGATATGCACAACCAATCTTAAAACCTAAGCTCCAGATATTTGCACAAAGCCCTGTAAACATTTGTATCTCATGAAATGTCTTTGAAACTGCACAAGGGTGTAATGAGTTTGAGTAAGAATTTACCACTGGCTCCTTTTTATTTCAGGCGGTGAAAAGATAAATAGCTCGGACAGTCGGCAAGCTCGATCAGACAGTTGTCGTTCCCTAAGCAATTAGCTTCCAGTATTTCCTCCCTCTTAAATGTAATGAAGTGATGACCTTAAACGTCAGCCTTAGAATCACACAGTAACCTAGCAACTCCAGGAATTAAACCAAGAGAGGGTGGGGATAAAAACAACATGGCCGCCTTATAGTTCATGTGAAATAAACCTACATCAAGCTCCCATAGACAATTTTTTCAGGAACACATAAATAATCCACTTAGCTTTTGATCAATCTAACTCCGAACAAACAAGGTTTTACAGTCATTACTTGGCTTTACACATGCACCTATCTACAGCCGAGTACATCCCCAAGAGTAAGAGGATAGACGAGTAATGCCAAGGGTAACAGGTATCTCTCACAGTTGACCAAAGCTCATTCACATGTGCGAGGCCATATGATAAATATGAACAATCAACTGATGCCAAAGTATGACAATTTTGTTGCAGTGGTTGGTGAGCTTGCATATCTTCTGCTTAAGACCAATATTTTGTGGAAGATCCATCCAAAAGTATTTTCAACTACGACAACTATTATGGAATACCACTGCCAAACAACTAAAGATAACATGGCGAACATCGAGAGAAAAACTAACAAAGAGGAGTATATGTACCTTCAGCATTAGTTTTCACCTTTTAAAATTTTATTATAATTCCCCAGGATATTATAATATCAGATTGCAAGAAACGCAGACCATATTTTGGCGAAAGTACCATATAATTGATGAATTAACTTAGAATATATATAATATATATCTGTACAATAGACAAACAAACATCAGCGCATTTCTTACATGCTCCACACAATTTAATAGTTGGATCCACACAAAAAAACTCACTGAAACAAAGAATAACTGAAAACCAGGCTACAAAATAATCTGGTTCCTTCTGTTTTTACTTGGACAGACAAACATGAATATGAACAACCCATATTAACCTATCTTTTTCATCCATATGAAGAAAGTAAAAGACAAACCTGATCAACTGGAGTACAAATACTGCATCCATACCTACTGTAGTTTCTTGGTTCATTTACGGCACTGGCAAGGACATAATTGATGTTTCATTGCCAAAATCCATCACATAAATCTGCGCAAAACCTACACAACAACCAGAAATATTATCCAAAAAGAACACTGACACACCTTGCATCATATGTTATACACACAAGAGATGAAGCCTTTCCACTTAAAATCTAAAATACGTGGCTTCTCTTATGAGCAGTAATTTCAATAAGATGTTGCTAATGAAGATAGGAGTAATTTCGCGGATCAAATAACGGTGGCAAGTAGAGAAGGGAAGTCACCGTGTTCTTACATGGAAGGACAAAGAGCAGATCTTGTCCGTGGCGACGCCAATGAATCTGGTGAAGGAGAAGATGACTGATCCCCACACAAGGGAGGCAGTCCCAGCTTATTGCGGGCTGCTCATGTACAATGACATGACCAAAATGAATAGCTTCATGGTAGATGCCGGTGTCTGCAACACCTACAACATAAAAAAACGCAAAAAGACAATTTGATGACTCATAGACATATCATCAAACAGTTGGCTTGCGTAGATTTCTCTAGACTGTTACACACAAATGGGGGAGGGGGAGAGGCAACCTGAAAGAAGAGCTGCGTCATGGACATGGTTGGGCGTGTTCTTCCTCGATACCGGCGATTGCACCGAGCTGAACGGGGCAGGGGCTCGATGGCAGAGCTCCAAGGAAAATCCATGGTGGCGCCCCTTGCCTCGTGGCTGTGAGGGCCGCACTGCTACTGTTTGCGCTGTGAGGCTCCGCAGAGACAACCATGGTGGCCCTCACTGCCGCCACTCCTCCGCTCGCCGCCGTTTCCAACGCCGGCATGCCATGGAGAGGCTTCCGCGTCCGTCTCCTCGCCTACTGACTCGGGGAAGAACACGAGGGAGCGCGTGGGGGTGAGGAGAGGGCCATCCATGTTCCTTGTGCCGGCATGGATTAGCAGGGTGAGGCGGAGGTGGAAGAGGGCCGGCTATGCAGTGACGACGGGGAGGGAAATTGAGAGGAGGACGGAGGAAGGAACGAGGCAGAGGTGCTGTGCGGCAGCCGCCTCTCGCGAGGAGGCCGCGCCGCGCTTCACCGGCGGCGCTGCTCCTACATGGCCGCGCCGCTCTCCATCGGCGACGCCGCTCCCGCTTGCTCGCGGAGGGCTGGCCGCGGCGCTTACGGTCGGCCGCTTCGGTCGGCTCTCCGTGATGGCGCGAGGGGATGTTGCGAGCGGCGGCCTTGGCTTCCTCCAGCGGCGGCATGGGCTTCCTCCCGGCGTCGCGGCGCTGCGAGCTCGACCAGGAGAGACGCGCACGGAGAGCCGAACGGTGGTGGAGGAGGGTGGATGGCGGCGGAGCAGGGTGGGAGAGAGGAGAGAGAGACAAGGGGATTGGGGAGGACATCACGCGAGAGGATTGGAGGATGCGGAGCGAATGGGTCGGACGGGCTTTACACGACCCATGGATAAATTGCGGGTTGGCGCGAGGGCCTCAGAGCCCTGGACGAACGGCCGGCCGAGATCGCGCCACGTCAGCTCGATCGGACGGCCCAAAATCCAAACGCCTGTGAGAGCTCCATGGGGGTGCAGCAATCATACCGTGAGATACGTAACTAGCTGATGGCACTTTAGCTTTTGTTTGTGTTGTACGTGTCAAAGCAAACGTAACAGCAGTAGCACGCACTAAAGAAGACAATTTTACCCACAGTATAGGTACCTGTGAGTATCATATCCATTTTTCGATAAAAATAATATATATTAATATTAAAAGATATCAATTACACACACTCGGTAACAACGTAATACTCTAAAAAACTAAGAAAATAAAATTCCCACTACGGTTCTTTAGCCCTAGCAACAAAAGTACAACCGTATTAGCAGATATGAAATAGTAGGCATTAAGAAACATCACTTTTACCACCGTATAGGTACCTGCAGGTTTTGTCTCCATATGAGCATATATGAAAACAATACGCACAGCAGTACCCATAATTTGCATGTTAAATCACAGGTAGGACACGTGTATAATCTGCATCACTACAGGAAATGTACAAGGGTCCGACGGTCAAATCCTGTGCCGACAGCTTTTTCATGGGGTCATCGGCACATGACCCGGTCCTGGCAGACCACCAACTTGGTAGTCGACACAGGTTACCGTCGACACATGTTTAGCCATCAGCACGGAGACAGACATGTGGCCCCGGGGACTCCACCGTGACGGAGAGGCAACGACGTTGGCCTGTGCCGACGGGTTTGCTGTCGGCACAAGTTTTTTTCCTTTTTTTTCTTTTCATCCCAATGCCGACGGCAAAGGTGCTGTCACAATTTTTCTTTTTTGCTCCACACACCCTCCACCACCCACCACCAGAATCTTTTTGTTTCGAAAAAATATAAGAAAATGTTAGAAATTTCAAAAAAAAATCCTTTGAAATAACCATGTATTATATGTTCTAGTTGTTAGGGAAATTTACAAACATGAATTTTGATATATTACGCAAAATGGTGTCATGTTTCGGTAAAACAGGTTTTCTTGTTGCAAACGACCTTCGATGAAAACTTCTTTTATATGAAAACGTATCTATAGAAAAATTTATATCCGATTTGAGCATTCTACATCCGTTTATCGAGTTCTTAGATTCCTAAAAATCAAAAAAAAATAGGAGTTTTTCAGGTTTAGATTTTTATAAAAAGAACTAAAATTTTGTTTTATAATTTGAAGATTTATTATTTAAAAATAAAATGTATTCATTGGTCTTGAGTCAAATGTTTTTTTTGGAATTCAAATAATAAAGAAGTGTGATGTTAGGTCCCAAGTGTTAATAGGATTGATAGGTACTATTGTCAACAAAGAATAACTCCTCCGCCGAAAGCTCATCAAGAAGGAACGAAGAAGTTAGGTGTGTTGGGATGTAAACAGTTTGAGGATGAGTGGCCGAGTGGAAAGTTTGACTATTTATAAATAATTCGACCTAGAGATTAAAATCTCAAACAATTTAAAATTGCCTCAAAAAAATGATTTTTAAAATACTTTTTTGAAAAGTGAGGATCTTCCTGGGTTAACGGTTGTCAGGCCTACGCCGGGTCCCACCTAAAGGACTGTGCCAACGACCAAATGGGTTGTGCCAAGAGAGTATTATGACGACGGCCAAAATGGCATTTGCCGACGGCTTCTTGTCGTCGGCACCTTGACTAGGTGCCCACGTGACCTGTCTAGCTTGTTGACTTATGAGTATGAAGTGGTGATTTCTAAATTTTATAATTTTCATCTACTCATATGCCTCTCTTATGTTGAGATAATTGTTTTTTTCTTACCAAATGTACTACTAATGTATGTAAAATTGTGAATAATTTATGTGATATGTTATGTTTTTTTTTTTTGCAGGAAGTGTAATATGTGATATGTTATCTACCTGCCGAGTATCCAATGAGTGCACACCCGGTGGGTATGAACAAGGGTAAAGTTTCAGGCTGTTTACTAGGTACTCACTCTGTCCTCAAATAAATGTATATTAGAACATGTATTAAGTCAAACTTTATTAACTTTAACCATCTCCCTAGAGAAATATTGTAGCATTTATGACAAACTAATACTACCTCCATCCCAAAGCTTAATGCTTATATTTTTTATAAAATCAAACCAAGTAAAGTTTGATCAAACTTTTAGAACATTCTATGAATAAATATAATGTTTTATAGATATCGTACGAAAAATATTTCATTATCTATTTAATGATATTAATTTATATTTTGCATGTTAATAATTTTGGTAAAAGCTTAGTAAAACTTTACATGGTTTGAATTTCTGAAAATAATATGCTCCCTCCGTTCACAAATAAGTGTACGTTAGGACATGTCTTAAGTCAAAAAAAATTAACTTTGATTAACTCTTTAGGAAAAAAAAGTTGCAACATTTATGACACCAAATTTATAAGGCCAGACTCATCTTAAGATGTATTTCAATAATATAGTAGTTTGATGTCATATATGTTATTACTTTTGTGTAAAAAATCTAGTCAACTTCAAAAAATGTTTAGCTTACTAAAAAGAAAAACGTGCACTTATTTGCGGACATAGGAAGTAAATCTTAAGCTTTGGGTTGGAGGTACATCTGGGCATGGGAAGCCCAGCCCGGACGGCCCGGCTCGAAAATCCCGGGCCGGGCCGGGTCGGGCTTGCACTTCGGGCCGGGTTCGGGCCTAAAATCTGAGCCCGAACGTCGGGCCAGGCCGGGTTTGGGCCTTCTTTTTTGTGCATTTTAGCCTAGTCGGGCCAAGCTTCTCGAGGCGGGCCAGGCTTTTTGCTCGTTTGGGCCGGGTTCGGGCTTAATTTACAGGCCCGACGGTCAGGCCGGGCCGGGCTCGGGCTTGACTTTTTACCCGCGGGCTTTTTTAACCCCAGCCCAAACCCGGCCCGGCCCGAACTTTGCCCAGGTGTAGATGGAGGTAGTATCTTTCGATTTATCTTGACGCGTATTTCAATAATATAGCAATTTAGTGTTACATATATTTATATTTTCTTGTTAAAACTTAGTCAAATTTTAAAAACACTTAACTTCTAAAAAAACGTAATACAATTATTCACGGACGGATGGAGTAGCTCCAAGACGCCAACGTCGCGAACGAGCGCATATTGTTACATGCCACAGGACAGGACGGAGTGGCTGTTGTCAAGCAGGACAGCGCAGCTTCCGGCTCTTTCCATTTCTTGTTGTTTATTAGTGCGTGCACGTACGTAAATCTGCCAGGGTCGCTGTTTGACGTGACGTGGATTTCGCCCGTCGAACTGCACGTCTATTCCGGGGCTTCCACAACGTACAGTGACCGATTGAGACACATATGGGCTCGACCAGCGTGTGGTGCCACGCGCGGCAAATTTGCTCACAAGATCACCGTCAGGTGTGGGCGTAAAATTTTAAAAACCAAATTATTCGACAATTATTTTGATGGCAATAAATCAATTTTAATTGAGTGAATCCGGTTTTACCAGTCTATAAAACTGAACCGAACTATAACCTATTATTACATACATATCATGATCAGAAGCACAAGACCTTCCAGACAGGGTGTTTCTGCACCCGGTTGCATATGTACACTTTATTTGAAATACATTTTCGATATATTTAAAAATATCAAACAATATAAAAATGTCCCGTGTATACCTTGATATGTTACATGCTCACAAAGTTGTTTCAGCAATAACTGACATGTTTTCTACCGTATGGGCACAAAAATATCGGTTTTACGTGAAACTTTACATGCGCAAGTAGAACATGTCTCTCTACAAGTGATTTTTTTTATAATTTTTTAACTTTTCAAAATATGTTTCGGGATCAGTTAGAATTTCTGAAGACCCTCCCTTCAGCCCACTAGAACCACATGGAGGAAACCAAGCGCCAATCACTTTGCGATCTAACCAAAAATTAGACAGCCCGCACAGAAGAAAATCGTAATGTCTCTTTGTTTCATGGTCTTCCAAAAACATACAAATGAGAAGAAAAAAACATGATTGCAATTTTGATTCCCCGAGGATATTGTATTGAACCAACAATTTGTTTGATCGAACCATAACAAAAAAAAATGAAGAGTAATAATGATGGTAAAGTTTCCAATAAATATATTAAAAAGTAATCGTTGTAATCCTACCTATCGAACTTGGCCCTAAGGCTGAAGCCAAGAGGGCGGCTAAAAAGGAGGTTGGTGTTAGTTTAGCTAAACTAAGGCATGATGAAAAGCCCAAGTAGGCTCAACGCGCTAAGGTAAAACACATTCAAGAAGTGTGAAATAATACGAAATATTTTTACCTCATTGCTAATGGAAAGATCGAAGAAAAGAATGTTCTAGTTTGAACAAGATGAAGGGACTATAATGAGTCAAGAAACGAAAACGTCAAATGTAGCCCGCGCTACATGTAGCCCGGTTTTGTTTTTCTTTATTCAAACTTCAAAAGTTCAAATTTTCAAGTTTTAGAAAATTTTGAAAAAATGCCTAAACATTGAAAAAATGCATAATCTATCGGTGCGTAAATTTTCAGATTGACTTAGTAAAAATGACAAAATCTCATAAAATGATAAATTTAGATTTTAGTGTAGTGTTCATTACTCTTCACCGATGATGAAATCAAAATTTGTTATTTTTGTTGAGCCCAAAATATAATATATTTCATTCTGAAAATTTACACACTTGTAGATTACAATATTGTCTACATCACATTATATTTTCCGGTTGTTTTAACATGTTTGTAATGAAAATTTTATAGGTTCGAAAAAAGGAATACATGTAGACCGAGCTACAAAAGTCCATTATCGTAAAGAAAACCTTAAAATCTTTATAACGGAGTACTATAAGAAACTATTTGGTCCACCCTTTACCCGCCCGTTTTTTTTGGACGGCACAAACCATAGTCATCTGCAAAAAAAAAATTCTCGGCGGATTACCTTTCCCGATGGCGAGTGAAACCGACAACCATTTTTTCAGCTACGCATTGATGAAGAAGCTTTGGGACTTGATGACCCACAAGTATAGGGGATCGCAACTGTCTTGGAGGGAAGTAAAGCCCAAATTTATTGATTCCACACAAGGGGAGGTAAAGAATACTTATAAGCCTTAACAGCGGAGTTGTCAATTCAGCTTCACCTGAAAAAGCACTTGTAACAGGGGTGATGTGAAAGCAACAGTAGTATGAGAGCAATGGCAATAGTAACAGCAGCAGTAGCAGTAACACAGAGAAGATGGCACCAGAAAATATTCCAGTGCGTAGTTGACCATAGAGCAAGGATAATGAAAGAAGGACCGGGGTTCCCAGCTATCTACACTAGTGGTAACTCTCCAAATAACATGCGTTGGGTGAAAAAATTACGGTTGGGCAATTGATAATTATGAGGGCATGAAAATGCATGCTATGATAAGATAAAGTTTACTGTAGTATTTAATTGGGCATTAAAATATAATACATAGACCATAATCCAACTGCGTCTATGACTAATAATCCACCTTCATGTAATCATCCGAACCCCTTTCAGTATTATGTTGCAAGCAAGAGACTATCGCATTAAGCAATGTGTGTAAAGTAAACAATAGAATCATCCTTAGACAAAAAATTGTTGTTTTCTCCCTAGTAGCAACATCACATCTACAATCTTAGAAGTTATTGTCACTCTTCCGGAAAACTAGAGGCATGAACCCACTATCGAGCATAAATACTCCCTCTTGGAGATAATGCAAGTACTTGATCAAGGTAACTACAAGTACCGGCGAAAATGCAAGATCTTAAATAACAGTAGTATGATAACATGATGAACAATTTGATCACAATTCCAAAATTTATCGGATCCCAACAAACACAACACCGATTGCATCATATGGATCTCAATCATGTAAGACAACTCATGAGATCATTGTATTGAAGTACATGGGAGAGAGAGTACCAACTAGCTACAGCCAAGAATCCATAGTCCAAGGGGGGACTACTCACGAACCATTGATGGCGTGTATTTCACACGTTCGTTGGGCAACCCCAAGAGGAAGGTATGATGAGCACAGCAGCAAGTTTTCCCTCAGAAAGAAACCAAGGTTTATCGAACCAGGAGGAGCCAAGAAGCACGTTGAAGGTTGATGGCGGCGGGATGTAGTGCGGCGCAACACCGGAGATTCCGGCGCCAACGTGGAACCTGCACAACGCAACCAAAGTACTTTGCCCCAACGAAACAGATGAGGTTGTCAATCTCACCGGCTTGCTGTAACAAAGGATTAACCGTATTGTGTGGAAGATGATTGTTTGCAGAGAAAACAAGTAAAAACAAGTATTGCAGTAGATTGTATTTCAAGTAAAGAGAATTGGACCGGGGTCCACAGCTCACTAGAGGTGTCTCTCCCATAAGACGAACAGCATGTTGGGTGAACAAATTACAGTTGGGCAATTGACAAATAAAGAGAGCATGACAATGCACATACATATCATGATGAGTATAGTGAGATTTAATTGGGCATTACGACAAAGTACATAGACCGCCATCCAACTGCATCTATGCCTAAAAAGTCCACCTTCGAGGTTATCATCCGAACCCCCTCCGAGTATTAAGTTGCAAAGCAACGGACAATTGCATTAAGTATGGTGTGTAATGTAATCAACAACTACATCCTTAGACATAGCATCAATGTTTTATCCCTAGTGGCAACAAGCACAACACAACCTTAGAACTTTCCGTCACTCGTCCCAGTGTCAATGCGGGCATGAACCCACTATCGAGCATAAGTACTCCCTCTTGGAGTTAAAAGTAAAAACTTGGCCAGAGCCTCTACTAGAAACGGAGAGCATGCAAGATCATAAACAACACATAAGCATAACTTTGATAATCAACATAACAAGTATTCTCTATTCATCGGATCCCAACAAACGCAACATATAGAATTACATATAGATGATCTTGATCATGATAGGCAGCTCACAAGATCCGACAATGATAGCACAATGGGGAGAAGACAACCATCTAGCTACTGCTATGGACCCATAGTCCAGGGGTAGACTACTCACTCATCACTCCGGAGGCGACCATGGCGGTGTAGAGTCCTCCGGGAGATGATTCCCCTCTCCGGCAGGGTGCCGGAGGCGATCTCCGGGATCCCCCGAGATGGGATCGGCGGCGACGGCGTCTCGATAGGTTTTCCGTATCGTGGCTCTCGGTACCGGAAGTTTCGTCACGGAGGCTTTAAGTAGGCGGAAGGGCAAGTCGAGAGGGGGCACAGGGGCCCCGGATGACGGGCGGCGCGGCCAAGGGGGGCCGCGCCGCCCTAGGGTTTGGCTCCCCGTGGCCCCACTTCGTTTCGTCTTCGGACTTCGGAAGCTTCGTGAGAAAATAGGCCTCCGGGCTTTTATTTCGTCCAATTCCGAGAATATTTCTTTACTAGGATTTCTGAAACCAAAAACAGCAGAAAACAACGAATCGGCACTTCGGCATCTTGTTAATAGGTTAGTTCCGGAAAATGCACGAATATGACATAAAGTGTGCATAAAACATGTAGATAACATCAATAATGTGGCATGGAACACAAGAAATTATCGATACGTTGGAGACGTATCAGCATCCCCAAGCTTAGTTCTGCTCGTCCCGAGCAGGTAAAACGAAAACAAAGATAATTTACGGAGTGACATGCCATCATAATCTTGATCATACTATTTGTAAAGCATATGTAGAGAATGCAGTGATCAAAACAATGTGTATGACATGAGTAAACAAGTGAATCATAAAGCAAAGACTTTTCATGAATAGCACTTCAAGACAAGCATCAATAAGTCTTGCATAAGAGTTAACTCATAAAGCAATAATTCAAAGTAAAGGTATTGAAGCAACACAAAAGAAGATTAAGTTTCAGCGGTTGCTTTCAACTTGTAACATGTATATCTCATGGATATTGTCAACATAGAGTAATATAATAAGTGCAATAAGCAAGTATGTAGGAATCAATGCACAGTTCACACAAGTGTTTGCTTCTTGAGGTGGAGAGAAATAGGTGAACTGACTCAACATTGAAAGTAAAAGAATGGTCCTCATAGAGGAAAAGCATCGATTGCTATATTTGTGCTAGAGCTTTGATTTTGAAAACATGAAACAATTTTGTCAACGGTAGTAATAAAGCATATGCATCATGTAAATTATATCTTATAAGTTGCAAGCCTCATGCATAGTGTACCAATAGTGCCCGCACCTTGTCCTAATTAGCTTGGACTACCCGGATTATCACCGCAATACATATGCTTTAACCAAGTTTCACAAAGGGGTACCTCTATGCCGCTCGTACAAAGGTCTAAGGAGAAAGCTCGCATTTGGATTTCTCGCTTTTGATTATTCTCAACTTAGACATCCATACCGGGACAACATAGACAACGAGATAATGGACTCCTCTTTTAATGCTTTAAGCATTTGACAACAATTAATTCTTTTCTCATTAGAGATTTGAGGATATTTGTCCAAAACTGAAACTTCCACCATGAATCATGGCTTTAGTTAGCGGCCCAATGTTCTTCTCTCACAATATGCATGCTCAAACCATTCAACTCAGTGTAGATCACCCTTACTTCAGACAAGACGAACATGCATAGCAACTCACATGAAATTCAACAATGAGTTGATGGCGTTCCCCAGTAAACATGGTTATCGCACAACAAGCAACTTAATAAGAGATAAAGTGCATAATTACATATTCAATACTACAATAGTTTTTAAGGCTATTTTGTCCCATGAGCTATATATTGCAAAGGTGAATGATGGAATTTTAAAGGTAGCACTCAAGCAATTTACTTTGGAATGGCGAGAAAATACCATGTAGTATAGGTAGGTATGGTGGACACAAATGGCATAGTGGTTGGCTCAAGTATTTTGGATGCATGAGAAGTATTCCCTCTCGATACAAGGTTTAGGCTAGCAAGGTTATTTGAAACAAACACAAGGATGAACGGTACAACAAAACTCACATAAAAGACATATTGTAAACATTATAAGACTCTACACCGTCTTCCTTGTTGTTCAAACTCAAAACTAGAAATTATCTAGACCTTAGAGAAACCAAATATGCAAACCAAATTTTAGCATGCTCTATGTATTTCTTCATTAATGGGTGCAAAGCATATGATGCAAGAGCTTAAACATGAGCACAACAATTGCCAAGTATCACATTACCCAAGACATTTATAGCAATTACTACATGTATCATTTTCCAATTCCAACCATATAACAATTTAACGAAGGAGAAACTTCGCCATGAATACTATGAGTAGAAACCAAGGACATATTTGTCCATATGCTACAGCGGAGCGTGTATCTCTCCCATAAATTAATGCTAGGATCCATTTTATTCAAACAAAACAAAAAACAAAAACAAACCGACGCTCCAAGAAAAAGCACATAAGATGTGGCCGAATAAAAATATAGTTTCAGGGGAGGAACCTGATAATTTGTCGATGAAGAAGGGGATGCCTTGGGCATCCCCAAGCTTAGACGCTTGAGTCTTCTTGATATATGCAGGGGTGAACCACCGGGTGCATCCCCAAGCTTAGAGCTTTCACTCTCCTTGATCATGTTGCATCATACTCCTCTCTTGATCCTTGAAAACTTCCTCCACACCAAACTCGAAACAACTCATTAGAGGGTTAGTGCACAATATAAATTGACATATTCAGAGGTGACACAATCATTCTTAACACTTCTGGACATTGCATAATGCTACTGGACATTAGTGGATCAAAGAAATTCATCCAACATAGCGAAAGAGGCAATGCGAAATAAAAGGCAGAATCTGTCAAAACAGAACAGTTCGTATTGACGAATTTTAAAATGGCACCAGACTTGCTCAAACGAAAATGCTCAAATTGAATGAAAGTTGCGTACATATCTGAGGATCATGCTCGTAAATTGGCGTAATTTTCTGAGCTACCTACAGGGAGGTGGACCCAGATTCGTGACAGCAAAGAAATCTGGAACTGCGCAGTAATCCAAATCTAGTACTTACTTTTCTATCAACGGCTTAACTTGGCACAACAAAACTCAAAACTAAGATAAGGAGAGGTTGCTACAGTAGTAAACAACTTCCAAGACACAAAATAAAAACAAAGTACTGTAGGTAAAAACATGGGTTGTCTCCCATAAGCGCTTTTCTTTAACGCCTTTCAGCTAGGCGCAGAAAGTGTGTATCAAGTAACATCGAGAGATGAAGCATCAACATCATAATTTGTTCTAATAATAGAATCATGAGGTACCTTTATTCTCTTTCTAGGGAAGTGTTCCATACCTTTCTTGAGAGGAAATTGATATTTTATATTACCTTCCCTCATATCAATAATAGCACCAACAGTTCGAAGAAAAGGTCTTCCCAATATAATTGGACAAGATGCATTGCATTCAATATCCAAGACAACAAAATCAACGGGAACAAGATTATTGTTAACGGTAATGCGAACATTATCAACTTTACCCAAAGGTTTCTTTGTAGAATGATCAGCAAGATTAACATCCAAATAACAATTTTTCAGCGGTGGCAAGTCAAGCATATTATAAATTTTCTTTGGCATAACAGAAATACTTGCACCAAGATCACATAAAGCATTACAATCAAAATCTTTAACCTTCATCTTAATGATGGGCTCCCAACCATCTTCTAGCTTTTTAGGAATAGAGGCTTTGCGCTCTAGTTTCTCTTCTCTAGCTTTTATGAGAGCATTTGTAATATGATGCGTGAAAGCCAAATTTATAGCACTAGCATTAGGACTTTTAGCAAGTTTTTGCAAGAACTCTATAACTTCAGAGATGTGGCAATCATCAAAATTCAAACCATTATAATCTAAAGCAATGGGATCATCATCCCCAATGTTGGAAAAAATTTCAGCAGCTTTATCATAGGCAGTTTCAGCAGTTTTAGCAGTTTCGAGCAGTTTTCGCGCTTTGCATTAGAAGTGGAAACATTGCTAACACCAATTCTTTTATTAGTATGAGTAGGAGGTGCAGCAACATGTGTAGCATTAGCATTACTAGTGGTGGTAATAGTCCAAACTTTAGCTATATTCTTCTCTTTAGCTAGTTTTTCATTTTCTTCTCTATCCCACCTAGCACGCAGTTCAGCCATTAATCTTATATTCTCATTAATTCTAACTTGGATGGCATTTGCTGTAGTAGTAATTTTATCATCTAAATCCTCAGGTTTAGCAGCCATTTTATTAATTAAAGAAGATTGTGATGCGGACATGTATGAGATTCGGGTTTCAAGCACTAGCAAGTTTAGTTTGCAACCCCGAGATTTCCCTATTCAGATTTTCAAGTTGATTTCCTATATTCTTCAACAAGGTAGATTGCTCATTCATAATTTTAGTAAACAATTTATTTTGCTCATATTGTGATTGCATAAAACTCTTGGTGGATCTTTCAATTTCTAACATCTTTTCTTCATTAGGTGAAGCATACCTACCATAAGAGTTACCATTAGCAGAGTATGGCCTAGAATCATTGTGATTGTTATTTTTAATGAAATTCACATCAACATATTCTTTTTGAGCCTAATGACGCTAACGGAACATTATTAGAATTAACATTAGGCCTACCGTTCACAAGCATGGACATAATAGCATCAATCTTATCACTCAGGGAAGAGGATTCCTCGACAGAATTTACCTTCTTACCTTGTGGAGCTCTTTCCGTGTGCCATTCAGAGTAGTTGATCATCATATTATCAAGAAGCTTTGTTGCTTCACCAAGAGTGATGGACATAAAGGTACCTCCAAGCAGCTGAATCCAATAAATTCCGCGAAGAAAAATTTAGTCCTGCATAGAAGGTTTGGATGATCATCCAAGTAGTCGATCCATGGGTTGGGCAATTTTTAACCAGAGATTTCATTCTTTCCCAAGCTTGAGCAACATGTTCAGTATCTAATTGTTTAAAATTCATTATGCTACTCCTCAAAGATATAATTTTAGCAGGGGGATAATATCTACCAATAAAAGCATCCTTGCATTTAGTCCATGAATCAATACTATTCTTAGGCAGAGATAGCAGCCAATCTTTAGCTCTTCCTCTTAATGAGAAAGGGAACAATTTTAGTTTAATAATATCACCATCTACATCTTTATATTTTTGCATTTCGCATAGTTCAACAAAATTATTAAGATGGGCAGCAAGCATCATCGAACTAATTCCGAAAATTGATCTTTCATAACAAGATTCGATAAAGCGAGGTTTAATTTCAAAGAATCCTGCTGTAGTAGCGAGTGGAGCAATAGGTGTGCATAAGAAATCATTATTATTCGTGGTTGTGAAGTCACACAACTTAGTATTTTCAGCGTTGGCCATTTTAGCAATAGTAAATAAAGCAAACTAGATAAAGTAAATGCAAGTAAACTAATTTTTTTGTGTTTTTGATATAGCAAACAAGATAGCAAATAAAGTAAAACTAGCAACTAATTTTTTTGTATTTTGATTTAGTGCAGCAAACAAAGTAGTAAATAAAATAAAGCAAGACAAAAACAAAGTAAAGAGATTGAGAAGTGGAGACTCCCCTTGCAGCGTGTCTTGATCTCCCCGGCAACGGCGCCGGAAAATATGCTTGGTGCGTAGTTGACGTGGGAGTTAGAAATCTTTGTGGTGTAGCTTTCTTCGGTTCCCCGGCAACGGCGCCAGAAAATATGCTTGATGGCGTGTATTTCACACGTTCGTTGGGCAACCCCAAGAGGAAGGTATGATGAGCACAGCATCAAGTTTTCCCTCAGAAAGAAACCAAGGTTTATCGAACCAGGAGGAGCCAAGAAGCACGTTGAAGGTTGATGGCGGCGGGATGTAGTGCGGCGCAACACCAGAGATTCCGGCGCCAACGTGGAACCTGCACAACGCAACCAAAGTACTTTGCCCCAACGAAACGAGTGAGGTTGTCAATCTCACCGGCTTGTCTGTAACAAAGGATTAACCGTATTGTGTGGAAGATGATTGTTTGCGAGAGAAAACAGTAAAAACAAGTATTGCAGTAGATTGTATTTCGAGTAAAGAGAATTGGACCGGGGTCCACAGTTCACTAGAGGTGTCTCTCCCATAAGACGAACAGCATGTTGGGTGAACAAATTACAGTTGGGCAATTGACAAATAAAGAGAGCATGACAATGCACATACATATCATGATGAGTATAGTGAGATTTAATTGGGCATTACGACAAAGTACATAGACCGCCATCCAACCGCATCTATGCCTAAAAAGTCCACCTTCGAGGTTATCATCCGAACCCCTCCAGGTATTAAGTTGCAAAGCAACGGACAATTGCATTAAGTATGGTGCGTAATGTAATCAACAACTACATCCTTAGACATAGCATCAATGTTTTATCCCTAGTGGCAACAGCACAACACAACCTTAGAACTTTCTCATCCATCGTCCCGTGTGTCAATGCGGGCATGAACCCACTATCGAGCATAAGTACTCCCTCTTGGAGTTAAAAGTAAAAACTTGGCCAGAGCCTCTACTAGAAACGGAGAGCATGCAAGATCATAAACAACACATAAGCATAACTTTGATAATCAACATAACAAGTATTCTCTATTCATCGGATCCCAACAAACGCAACATATAGAATTACATATAGATGATCTTGATCATGATAGGCAGCTCACAAGATCCGACAATGATAGCACAATGGGGAGAAGACAACCATCTAGCTACTGCTATGGACCCATAGTCCAGGGGTAGACTACTCACTCATCACTCCGGAGGCGACCATGGCGGTGTAGAGTCCTCCGGGAGATGATTCCCCTCTCCGGCAGGGTGCCGGAGGCGATCTCCGGGATCCCCCGAGATGGGATCGGCGGCGACGGCGTCTCGCAAGGTTTTCCGTATCGTGGCTCTCGGTACTGGAAGTTTCGTCACGGAGGCTTTAAGTAGGCGGAAGGGCAAGTCGAGAGGGGGCACAGGGGCCCCGGATGACGGGCGGCGCGGCCAAGGGGGGCCGCGCCGCCCTAGGGTTTGGCTCCCCGTGGCCCCACTTCGTTTCGTCTTCGGACTTCCGGAAGCTTCGTGAGAAAATAGGCCTCCGGGCTTTTATTTCGTCCAATTCCGAGAATATTTCTTTACTAGGATTTCTGAAACCAAAAACAGCGAGAACAAAGACAGCGGCACTTCGGCATCTTGTTAATAGGTTAGTTCCAGAAAATGCACGAATATGACATAAAGTGTGCATAAAACATGTAGATAACATCAATAATGTGGCATGGAACACAAGAAATTATCGATACGTTGGAGACGTATCAACCATCATGGAGTCGAAGTGGAGGCGGTGGAGTCGATGGATATGGCTCCGGGGGTCAATCCCCGTCCCGGCAGGGTGCCAGATCAGGAACTTCTGACCCCCGAAACTCATTTGGACGATGACGGTGGCAACATAACTTTTCTTGGACGGAGGCTTGATGTTTTAGGGTTTTTCGCGTTGGAGGCAATTTATAGGCGGAAGGGCGAGGTCGGTGGGCACCAGGTGGGCCCATGTAATAACCCAGAACATAGGATCAACGAAGGGTAGATTTAGGAATGGGATGTGCATTTCATCGCAAAACGAGGGAAATTTTCGCTCCTTATTGCAACTAAACCTAAGAGGGATCGAGGTTCTCTCAATTGCAAATAGGGTTAGGCAAGTTGAGTTATGAATTTTGACATGAACTCTTTTGTATCTTGTTGATTTTTGGAATTTGATTTCATTTGACAAGTAATATTGAATTGATAACTCAAGAATAAACAATAAGTAATAGTGAATATGAAAAATGAATTCATAATTTAATACAACTCATAAGTTCAAAAGACTTTGAATTTCAAATTGAAATATGAATACAACAAACATTTAGAAATAGAATTATTACAAGTATAATTAAGCTCTTAGAGAAACCTTGAGCTTTATTGATATACACACACATACATTGTCTTTACAATATTTTTGATACAAGAATTGAATGAAAAATAAACAGAAATAAAAGGAAGATTACATTGTTTGATCCTAAACTAAAATCCTAGACTAATGACTTGGAAGAAATGCTTTTGTAGTCATATTCACCTTCAAAACCTGCAAAACAAAACAGAAATACTATCGAGGGGTTTATTAGAAAGCCAGAATGTAGTTTGGAAGGAACCAAGTGTCATGTACACTTGTGCTTGTCCAAAACCATGGACAACACAAGGATAAGATGTAGCAGACCAAACCTGAGCACACTCAGGGGCTCAAGTTTCAGCATATGAGCACACTGCTCATGAGTTGTTGTGCAAGCAACAACAAGGCAAGGCATGGCTTAGTCATCAAGCCAAGCCAGGCTTGTGTGGCATGGCCAGAGAAGAAGTAGCCAGGGTATAAATGGTGCACAAACCCTAGAAACAATGCATAGTCGACCAGATAAACATTCACCAGGCAACCAGAGAGAGAGATAGGATATAGTTCATCCTGTTCTTGCTCAAGAACACCACAACCCTCACAGAATCAATCATCCATCCAAAACCACCAAGTAATAAACCAGAGAAGCATGGTGACCTAAGGAGGAGATCAACCAAGAGCTGGAGGTGAAGGGCTATGAACATAAACCAACCAGAAGTCTGCATCAACACAATATTTCTTTCTAGGAGCTGGAACAAGGTATACCTAGTTCCTGGAGTGGATCCAGTGGATCCAATCCATTATTCATGCATGACACAGGTCATGGGTTTGAGCAGATGCTCAAGGGGTGATCATCACTTGGTTTTCACCAATGATCACTGGCAGAAGAGAAAAACCACTAGAACTAGAGCCATCCAGATACAAATCTTGTGCATATCAATTAGAACAAATGCACAGATGTGCACACATGCACATATAGTACCAGTAGATGGATTACTAGGAATAGTAGCTACCAAGGACCACCCAGTGAGATCCTAAGCAAGAAACCATCAGGAAAACCCTAGATTTTCTTCACAGGCAAGCATAATGGCATTCATATTAATTATGATCCCCAACTATGCAAGCAAAGATGAGTAGCCAACAAGATCCATCCAATTGTGTGAGCAACCAGTCAGTAGCAATGGTACTGAGGTCACAACAAACACAAAACCATCCAAATTAAAGCAAAGCATTAAGTCATCATTATCCAGTAATGTTTTCAGACTTCATTTATTTCCCAATTGATCATGGGAATATCAAATCATGCTTAGCAAGTCATTTAATCAACACTGCATAAGCAGTTCATCAATAAATAATTCATCCAGACATGAATACATAACTAATCCATGCAACAAGCATATAGTAGCATCAATGTTAGGCAACACAAGCAAGTACCATTACATCCTAGCTACTGGATCAAGTCCAGGGAGCTATGGATGGCAACATCACACACACACAGTAGCATAAGCATGCATGAGTAGCAGCATCAGCAAGCAAACCATCTATTTAGCAAAGGAATCCATCAGTAACCAGCCACTGACATTTAATTGATCAAATGGATCAATTAGATCAAGTCAAGCAACACATAGAGTCTAGCCATCAGGATTTACTTATCCAATGAATCATTGGATCATACAGAAGGCACAGAAGCACCTCACAGGCATCACAAGTGTCACAGTTATGCATAGCAAAATACCTAGTCAAGCAAGCAAGGCACACCATTAAGCCTAGGTAGGATGATATAGCCTGATGAGCATGACATAGCATGGAAGAAGCAGTGAGAAGGCAACAATGGCCATGAACAGCAAGCAGAACACACTTGGCCAGTAACCAGAGCTTGGTTAATTGGCCAGGACTTGCAGAGAGGAGGCACAGAAAGCATGGACGACAACAGCAAGGCCATGTATGATCATTGGATCATCAGGAAGCCTAGGAGCCAGAGGTAGAAGAAGCACAGTAGCATGGGGGGCGCACAGACATGATGAAGAGAAGGAGGAGGAGAAGGGGAACTTACCCGCACCTGGAAGCATAAGCTACGGCATGGCGAGGCAGTGCCCGCGCGGCCGTAACAGCTGCAAATCCAGGGAGGATGCCGGCGTTACGCCGACGAGCTCCACGAACAGCATAGCACCCTGTGGACGACGGCACAGGCGCTGCCAACACAGCACCAGCGCCAAGACAGTCCTAGGAGCACGCTAGCGTCGATGATGAGGTCAACAGCTCGCCGGAGACCACCAATCGCCAGAGGCGATTCGTCTCCAGATCTGGCCGGGAGGCGATCTGGAGGAGGAGGAAGGAAGCAACAAAACCGTGCGGATAGATCGGTAGATCTTCACGCGGCGGTTCAGGCAGGGTCGACGGCGAAGTCAGGGGCGGCCGGACTTGGCCGGAGCGTGGCGGCGGCCATGGCGGCGACGCAGTCGCCACACGAATCGCCAGTGCGTTAGGGTTCGTAAGAGAGAGGAGTGAGCGAGTGAGTGAGGCGGGCCGAATCAGTTCGGTTCCACCGAACCGTGTTTGGGCAAGCCTTAACGGGCTGTCCAAACGGGCCAAATAAATGGGCTGGCCCAATTGGGCCAGGGGTTGTTTTGGTCATTTTCTATTTGAAAATAGCCCTAGAATTTAACCAAATTTTAAATAATCATATATACCTTTAAAAATCCAATAAAAATTGGATTAGTGAATGAAAAATGATTCTCAACAAGAATAAAATAAGAAATAAAATTTAGAAAACAAATTCATATTTTGAATTTAAATTCGAACTTGGAAGTTTTAATTTGTAATTTTCCTTGTATTCAAAAAATCAAGGAAAATTTCAAAAGAATTCAAATATTTGTTTTCAAATATTTCAAAAGGAAATTCTATTATTCCAAGTCATTTCTTTTAAGAAAGATATTTCCAAAGGAAAATAATCTATTATTCTTATTCCTAAAATATAGAGAAAACTCTATTATGTCAAATTATTTTTGAAATAAATATTTTCCAATAGGAAAATTTTATTACTTTTAAATTCTTTCCTTTCTAAAAAGGAAGTGATTTTATAAGTTAAAAGTAATTGCAAATTACTGCCAAAGGCATAAAATCTTAATTCAACCCTAAATCTTAATAAAATATTGGGGTAAGGGATTCAACATAAAACAATACATCCATGCATGCATTATTTGGATTCTATAACATTGTCCTTACCGGACAATGATACTTCTTTAAAGAACCCGAGGTCCAGGTTCCATCCAACGCATTGAACTGCACTATCTCACAGTCCACATGCAAATTCACTCTTGCTCATGTCATCTTGAGTATTTTCTATCAATTTACCGCAAATCTATATACTTATCATTCATGCATTGAAAATGAAATGTTACTTTTCCAATTATGAATATGACTATGTGGCTGACAATGGAACCATGGTATGTGTTGACATGGTGGAGGTTCCATTGCAAGGGTTCTATTTATTTAGGACTAATCACCAATGCCATCTAGTGATTCTAGCGCCGTACATTTCGCGTTGACCATAAGATCTATAATGGCTCTGGGGAAGCCAGTTGTATCTTTTCCTCTCGCATGCCAACGGACTGGTGATAAGGGTTTTCCGTATTGGTCTATCTTTGGTAAAGGTGGGGACATGTGGTTCGTCACGGTCTATCATTAGATACAGGAGAGGGTAGACTTATTATTGGTCTATGAAGGATTGTAAGGGTTGTCCAGATCGGTCTGTCTATGGTGTATAGGATAGGGCACATGAGTTGTTCAGCACAGTCTACCTTAATGGTATAGGTGAGAACAAAGTCGTGGGTCGGTCTACCCATGGATATAGGAGAGGACAGACTTACAAAAGGGTGGGTCTGCGAGGTCGCGGAGAAGGCGGTGTGGGCTTGGATCTTCATACCTAGCCTCACACCAAGGAAGTGTGGACGGGGACAAGTTCCTGCGGCTGGCAAAAAGGATAAGATCTCTTATGGGAAAAATAACGCACCTCTGCAGAGGGTATCAAATTGTGGCAGTCACTCCCAGTTCCGGGAAGGGAACTACGAACACGGTAGGAAAGGAACTCCGTGAAGTTCTGGTCAACCTGTGAAGACTGGCGGGCATAGTTTTCAGAATAAAATCAATCTTTTTAAGAAATGATTTCGAAACATGCATTGACCTAAGCTTTTCTGATCGATGGTCGTAGCTAGTGCATCATACACCTTGTTCCCTTTTGAGCTTGCTGAGTACCTCTGTACTCACTTTCTTTCGACACCCTTGTTAGACTGTGACATGGAAGTGGAGGCCAACGACGGAGCACCGGAAGGAGGCTACGAGCTAGTCTACGAGGAACATGATCTGTCCGGAGGAGTTGAAGGAGTAGACTATGGGATAGTCTATGGAGCTGACAACACAGAAGCTGAGGAGTAGTAGTTTACCCTAGCTACCTTAGAGCCGAGCAGCGTAGTGGCATACTTAATAAGTTGTTGAGCTATGTATTATCTTTATGTTGTATTGTAATAGTACTTAAGTTATCTTAGGGTGTTCTCATCGGACCTGTGAGAATACCAACTTGTTAAGACCATGATTGTAATATTATATCGAGTGTTATGACCTGCAATGTTTCTGTTGTACCACTCTGAGAGATGTGATATTTGTGAAGAAGTCCCTTCATGAAGATCATATCGACGACTTGTATACTACAACATGCTGTTGTATGCTGGGTCACCGCAGCCCACACCACCCCTAGGCGTGGGCCAAGGCCAGGCCGCGCCTAGGGTTGGTCTGGCCGGCTCCTACCCCATCCGTCTCTCCTCTGGACTCCGTCTTCATTTCGGTAAAATAGCAACTTCGGCTTTTATTTCATCCAATTTCGAGAATATTTTTTGTACAACTTTTCTGAAATACAAAATAGCATAAAACAGGGAATTAGCATTGTGGCATCTTGTTAATAGGTTAGTGCCGAAAAATATATAAAAGTGCAACGAAGTATGAGCAAAACATATATAAATTGGTGTAAAACAAGCATGGAGCATAAAAATTATAAATACGTTTGAGATGTATCAGTCGACACCATGTCGTCACATCCTCGTGTCGCGGTAGGTGGCATGCAAGAGCGGCGCTTCGTTCTTCCACGCTAGAGGAACAGATGCATTAAAATATGGGCCATCAATGCTAACCATGTTTTAAGTGGATCCCTCACTGTAAAATAGTCAGGCACACAACCCTTCCTGGTCAAGCTCGTCTCACTGACTAGTGTGTCCCACCACGAGGAGTTGTTTCCTTGCATATTATTTATATCATCATCCACCACTGATGCATGTAAAATGCATATATGAACTTTGTCCTTTATCATATTGAATTTTCACATATTTCCAACATATATAATGATAATACCATGTTTTACATTGATTTATGGGGATTTACCAATAATCCCCTTTATTTGGTTTATAACTCTACAGAACTGGAATTTCCTGTTTTGTGTATTTTTCACTTTCAGAGACATATACGAAGTTAAATTGACCTGGAATTTTTGGAGCGTCATTTTTTTCATCGGGAGAAGCACCCTGGGACCTGGATGGTTCCGAGGCCCCAAAAGAGACCAGCCGGCGCACCCTACATGTCTGGGCGCGCCACCTAGGCTCTTTCGGCCATTGATCGATGCTAGCGTGCAGTTCACGTGGGAGTTAGAAATCTCTGTGGTGTAACTTTTCTTCAGTTCCCCGGGAATGGCGCCAGAAAATCTTGATGGTGCTCCGGTGATGGCGCTAGACAATATTGCTGAGCGTTGTTGTGGAAGCGGTTGGGAAACCCCAAGAGGAAGGTGTGATGAGCACAGCAGCAAGTTTTTCCTCGGTACGAAACTAAGGATTAATCGACCAGTAGGAGAAAGGCGTGACTTCTGAAGGTGTTGATGGCTGACTAGTGGCAGGGCGCACTACCGGCATCAGCAACAATGTGGAACCTGCACACAACACAATCAAAGTACTTTGCCCCAACTTACAGTGAGGTTGTCAATCTCACCGGTTTGCTGAACACAAAGGATTAGACGTATCGAATGGAAGGAGATGTTTGCAGAAAGTAAACAAAACATGATTGCAGTTGAATTTATCAGTAAAGGAAATAGGACCGGAGTCCACAGTTCACTAGATATGTCTCTCCATAAAGAAATAGCATGTTGGGTAAACAAATTACAGATGGGCAATTGACAGAATATCGATCGATACATGACTAGATAATTACTATGAGATTTGGTATTGGGCATTACAACATAATACATAGATCGTAATCCAACTGCGTCTATGACTAATAATCCACCTTCAGGTTAGCGTTCGCACCCCTTCCAGTATAAAGTTGAAAGCAACAGACTATCACATTAATCAATGTGTGTAAAGTAACAATAGAATTACCCTTGGATAAATCATCGTTGTTTTCTCCCTAGCAGCAACAACACATCTACAACCTTAGAAGTTATAAAGTGGCTCTCCTAGGAAACTAGAGGCATGAACCTACTATTGAGCATAAATACCCCCTCTTGGAGTCAGAAGTGTCCACTTGGCCAGAGTTTGTACTAGCAACGGAGAGCATGCATGATCACAAATAACATATGACATGAATATATAATCAGTCTCAACATAGTATTCAACATTCATCGGATCCCGACAAACCAAACATATAGGATTACATAAAGATGATCTTGATCATGTAGGGTAGCTCACAAAATCGATACATGAAGCACAAAGTGGAGAAGACAACCATCTACCTACTGCTATGGCCCATAGTCCAGGGATGAACTACTCACGCATCACTTCGGAGGTGGGCATGGCGATGTAGATGCCTCTGGCGATGATTTCCCCTCCAGCAGGGTGCCCGGGAAGACCTTCAGAACCCCCTGAGATGGGTTCTGTGATGGCGGTCGTGACGAAACTTTTCGTGGATGGAGGCTCGGGTATACAGGGTTCTGCGATAGGCGGAGGAGTTAGGTCGGTTGGGCGCCTGGTGGGCGCAGGCCAGGTCCAGGCCGCGCCTAGGGGTGGTCTGGCCGCTCTGTTGCGCCTTTTCGACCCTCATCTGGATTTCGTATTCGTTTCAGTAAAATATTGACTTTGACTTTTGTTTCGTCCAATTCCGAGAATATTTTCTTTACAACTTTTCTGAAATACAAAAACAGACGAAAATAGGGAACTAACACTGTGGCATCTTGTTAGTTATTTAGTACCGAAAATCATGTAAAAGTGCAATGAAGTGTAAACAAAATACATATGAATTGGTGTAAAACAAACATGGAGCATAAAAAATTATAGATACGTTTGAGACATATCAACATCCCCAAGCTTAACTCCTGCTCGTCCTCGAGTAGGTAAGTGATAACAAAATAATTTTTGAGGTGACATGAAGCCAACACAATCTTGATCAAGCATGTAAAGCATTGTGAGCTGGGATCTAAGTACTCTAACATAGTCATGATAGATATAATTCAGTTGAACTTAGCAACTATGTTATAACATGAAGATTAACTCAAACAAAGGATCATGAATAATAGTGCTTTGAAAATCAACTGTGTGTTTATGATTATAGAGTAAACATAACAAAGTGGTACTCAACATGTCCTTATGGAATATAAAAACATAAATGCAAGGACACCTTGAAAGTTTAGAGGGTGACTAGATACAAGTAATTTCAGAGCAAGCAATAGCACAATAATGAAGCAATCAATAATAATTTTGGAACTATGCACATTGCACTAAGAATGACAACTATGCTTTCTTAATTGATGCATAAGGTAGAAGATGAAGACTCAACATGAAAGCAAAAGAAAGGCCCTTCGCACAGGGAAGCAGGGATCACCCATGTGCTAGAGCTTTTTTATTTTGAAAGCAATAGGAGTGTTGAAAATATTTATTTTGAGAGGTGCTACTTATGTCAACGGTAGTGATAAATAGTATGGCTTATGCATAATTACTTCCTATAGGTTTGCTTGCCTCATGCATAATATACGAATAGTGCTCACACCTTGTCCTAATTAGCTTGGACTTCCATGGATTTTCATCGCATACATATGTTTTAACCAAGTGTCACAAAGGGGTACCTCCTTGCCTCCTGTACAAAGTTCCTAGGAGATGAATCTTATTTGATTTCTCAATTTTGATGAATCTTAACTTTTTGGACATCCATACCAGGAAAGCAAGGACAACAGATATTTGGACTTTAGTCCAGCTGAAACTTCCACCATGTGAACATGGCTTTAGTTGGCGGCCCAATGTTCGTCTCTAACAATATGCATACTGAAATCTTTGCAACTCATGGTAAATCTCCTTTATTTCAAACAAGATGAGCATGCATACTATTTCACATGATATTAAGCAAAAGCATATTGATGGTGTTCCCCATGACAGCATGGTTATCACACAACAATTAACTTATAAGAACTAAAAATGCATAATGACTCTCCCTTTCGGAAGGGCATTATGGGGGTCAAAGAGGACTTCTTTAAATGTGGTTCTTTTCTTGTGGGAGATTCCACGACAACACATTTTTTAGAGGAATCGAGGCTGAGTGATTCTCCTTCAGCATCCCAATATCCGTCAATTTATAATACCGTTAGCCACAAAAATGTTTTAGTGGCCGATGTCTTACAAAGAACACCGTTGAATATAGGATTCACACATGTCTTGTCAAATGATAAATGGGAGACTCAGATTAGGTCAGTTTGGAGACTTATGGGAGTTCATCTCACGGATCAACCAGATAGTTTTAAATGGAACTTAAATTCAAATGGTGTATTTTCAGTTAAATCTATGCACGCTGATTATATGAATGTGCATACAGTTTTTATGGAAAAAAATACTTGCGGAAACTTAAGGTTCTACTGAATATAGTGATATTCATGTGGTTCCTCCATAAAAAGGTCCTGCTTACTAAGGATAATCTTGCTAAAAAAAAGATGAAATGAGGGTACAACATGTGTTTTCTTATGAGATAGTAAACCATTTGTTTGTTTCATGCCCTGTTGCCCGCCTTGTGTAGAGAGTGTAGTTCACTTCACACGCAACATTCCCCCACCAGCTAATGCAACAAATATATTTGGCAATTGGCTAAATGGGATTGATAAGAAAAATAAATGTCAAATTCAAGTAGGAGTCCATGCTTTAGTATGGGAAATTTGGAATTGTCAAAATGATGTTCTATTCAACAGAGTGGCAAAACCAAATCTCTTAGAGAATCTCCACCGGCGCACCCCATAGCGGCCCGATAGCGTTTTGGGGGCCGACAGCGAAAATGGGCTCACACCAGCGCCTCAAAAAGCGTCGGCGCTTTTTCGGGTCCAATAGAAGCGCCGGCAACCCCGTGCCGGCTCCTTCACAAAGGGCGTGAATCGCACCGACACATCGCAAGACAAAAAAATTTGGGCGTGGGAGCCGCCTGTCAGCCACACATCCCAAAAATATATATCTTTTCCACCAAAACCCCGTCCCCCTCCGCCGCTCATTTCTCCATCCCGCCGCTCCATCTCGCATCCAGGATCCAACCCAAAAAACTCTTGTCGCCGCCATGCCATCGAAGAGAAAGGCTCCGGCGAAGGCAGCGAAGGCTCCCCCGAAGCCGCGCACCATCGCACCGAAGGAGAAGCCGGCGAACATGTCGCAGGAGGCGTGGGAGGAAGAGAAACGCCGCTGCTCCTTTGCGATGGCCGACCGTAGAAGGCACCGCCTTCGCTCTTGAAGCCGCGAAAGAGGCGTCTGCTGCGGAAGTGTGCCTCAGCTTGGGCGACGGCCAGCCCGAAGGGAGCCAGCAGCCCGACGGCCGTAGCTCGTCGCCCGGGTACTACGCGGGGTAATACGCGGAGGGCCGTCGCTCTCGCAGATGCAGTTGTCGCAGATGGATGGCCGCGCCCACTACTCCCCCGAGTGCGCCGACAGCGACATGACCTTCGACCCCAACGTGTCGTTCTCGTCGGATTCGGCGCCGAGGGGCAGTAGCGCCTTTCGCTTGGGCATGGACCTGAACTCATCGCATGACCTGCGCCATCCGGGAAGCACCAACGGCCACGTGACATACGGCACCGGCCTTCCCCGCCACCTCTTTGCCGACGAGAGCAGGAGTGCCCACCAGGTGTTCGGTAGCGCGTCCGGCGTGTCCATGGGTGATGACGAGGTGAGTTTCCTTTCTTTTTATGTGTTATGTGCATCATAGACACCGCCATCAACTCAAATTAGGTAACTTGTTGCGTAGATTGCCGCCGGGGATGAGATCCTCATCGGTTTCATACGCGATGGCCACGTATGAACCCCTTGTCGACGAGTACGAAGAAGAGGCCGAGGAGGACGAGGGTGAGGAGGAGGAGGTCCAGGAGGAGTTGATCGAAGCCGACACTGGCGTGACCACGTCGACGATGATGAATAGGCAGACCGGCGGCACTCGTGGTCCTAGGTGGAGGTCTTTGGAGGATGAATATCTCATCGACGCGTGGAAGTGATATGTCCCAAACGTATCTATAATTTTTTATGCTCCATGCTTGTTTAGTTACAATTCTTATATGTTTTATGTGCACTTTTCCACATTTTTTAGCATTTTCTGGGACTAACCTATTAACGCAGTGCCGCAGTGCCATTTCCTGTTTTCTGCTGTTTTTGTGTTTCAGAAAATTTGTACATGAAAGTTTCTCGGAATTGGACGAAACAAAAGCCTAGAGTCTAATTTTTTCCGGGACAAAGACAGAGCCAGAAGGACACGCGCAGGAGAGCTGCCACGTGGCAGTACATAGGGCAGGCGCGGCCCCACCCTTGGCTGCGCCTGGCCCATGTAATGGCGCCTCGTCGCCTTGTTTGCTCCGTCGTTCCTCCTATTTATTCCTCGTATTGGGGAAACACTAGGGACCAGAGCCTCGATCCACGAAAAGTTCCGACGCCGCCGTCAACCGAAACCCTAGTTCGGAAGGGTTCTTCAGTCCATCTCGGCACCCTGCCGGAGAGGGAAATCACCGCCGGAGGCCTCTACATCGCCATGTCTTCATCCGAGGTGATGCGTGAGTATTCCTCCACGGGACCATGGGTCCATAGCAGTAGCTAGATGGTTGTCCTCTCCTTGTTGTGCTTCATGTATAGATCTTGTGAGCTGCCTAACATGATCAAGATCACATATTTGTAATTGCTACATGTTGGTTTGATGTGGATCCGATTTATAGAGAGATTGCTTTGATTGAGATTATGTATTATGTTATTATGATCTTGCATGCTCTTCGTTTCTAGTAGATGCTCTGGCCAAGTAGATGCCAGCGACTCCAAGAGGGAGTATTTATGCTCGATAGTGGGTTCATGCCTCTATTTAACCATCGGAAGTGACCTTGTTCTCTACGATTGTAGATGTGTTGTTGCTACTAGGGAGAAAACAGCGGTGTTATATTCAAGGGTAGTTTCATCGTTTACTTTACACACATTGCTTAAAGCGATAGTCCGTTGCTTGCAACTAAATACTGGAGGGTGTCGCGGATGCAATCCTGAAGGTGGATTATTAGTCATATATGCAGTTGGATTACAGTCTATGTATATTATTATAATGCCCGCATACTTTCATAGCATGTATTCTGCACCAACCATTAGCGTAGAATCTCTGTTTGTCAATTGCCCATCTGTAATTTTTTTACCCAGCATATTTGTTTTATTAGAGAGGCGCCTCTAGTGAACTGTGGACCCCGGTCCTTCTTCTTTTAATTGCAATCTTCTACAACATTTTCCTGTTCCGTTCTCTGCAAACAATTCTTCTTCCAGACGGCTCGTTTAATCCTTTGTTTTCAGCAAAATCAGTCAGCTTGACAACCTCGCTGAAAGTTGAGGACAAAGTACTTGGTTGTTTGTGTGCAGGGTTCCACGTTGCTGCTGACGCCGCAGTGCGTCCTGCCACGAGTTGGTTCGCAACACCTCAGGAGAGAACGTTTTTCTCCTACTGGTCGATAAACCTTGGTTTCTTACTGAGGGAAAACTTCCTGTTGTGCTCATCATACCTTCCTCTTCGGGTTCCACTCAACGTTGCGCATAAATTCTCCTTCATCAACTCCGCGCTCAGCAAGACTTTTTCGGGAGCCGTTGCCGGGGACAAAAGCATCTCTTCTGCGAGGGGAGTCTCTCACTCTCAACTCTTTTACTTTGTTATTGTTTTGCTTGCATACTTTATTTTTATCTTGTTTGCATTTTATATCGAAAATCCAAAAAAAAATAGTATATTTTTATTTGTGTTGTTTACTTTACTTTGCAAAATGAATGTCCCTGAAGTTGATGTTCGTACTTTTAAGCAACAAGGGGTTGAAAGTTTGAAAGATGCTTGGTATAGAATATGTGATGCTCATCGTAGATGTACTAAGAAATATTCTACTATGATTCTTCTTAGGAATTTCTATGTTGGTATTTCTACTTGGAATAAATATGTTCTAGATACTCTTATTGGTGGTAATTTCTTAGGTGCTCCCGCTTCGGAAGCCTATGTTTTAATTGAAAGTTTAGTAGGAAGTCCTCCCATTAATGTTGCTAAAACTGAGATCACTTTAGAAGAGGTGGTAAAAAAGGCTAGATTCTTTAGAGAAAAGTTTGCCCAATTTACTTTTTGATGCTATCCATACTAATAAGTTGATAGGAGAAATCAATAAAAAAATTGTTGTTTTGGAGGGTAGCATTGCAAATGATGATAGAACTATTAGAATTGGTAAACTTGAAGAAGCTATGGAAACTTTGAGTTCAACTTTTTCCTCTCTTGGTTTCAAAAAGGAGAGAGCATTTGTTGGGAAAGAAAAAAAAATTATGTATGTCCCTAAGGCACCCAAACCAAAAACCCGTGATATGTTTAAATTTGATAAAACTTTTAGTGCAACTAAGAGTAAATTGCATGTTGAATCTTCAGAGGTGTATAAGGTACTTGATGATACAAATGGTGTTTTGAAAAAATTAATTGATCTTAATGATTTCTCTCTTGACAATACTTGATTTCCACCCTTTCTGCGCCTAGCTTAAAGGCGTTAAAGAAAAGCGCTTATGGGAGACAACCCATGTTTTATTTTTGTTATTTTTGCTTTGTTGAGTCTTGAAAGTTATTTCTACTGTAATAACCTCTTCTTATCGAAAGGGTAGCCTCTAATAGAAAGAAAGGAGTGTTTGGGGTATTTGCAATTCTGAAACAGATTCTGTGCTGGTCACGAAAAAAATTCTTAAAAATCGCCAGAACGTTATTTTGAGCTGCAATTTTTTTTCTTATGCCCCAGTATGTTAGATAACTTACGTTAGTTTAGCATTTTTCGATTTGAGAAATAGAACTATTTCTTTAATTTCGATCTCTGCCAGCTGGTCTGTTTTGACAGATTTCTGCCATGTTTTGCATTTCCATCTTATGCTTCGTCTTTTTGATTTTTTTTTGGGAAAAATAGCTTTGGGAAGAAGTAGCTACAGTAGCATATGTTAAAATGAGTGTTTGATATGTGCCATTACTTAAGCCTTGCTGGTTTGATATATTTTTATTTGCACTAATGTTGCTAATCAATTGTGCTGAGTTTTGTGTGAAGGAAGTTTTCAAGTGTAGGGAGAGAAGAATGATGCAATAAGATGAAGCATGGACAAGAGCTCAAGCTTGGGGATGTCCCCTGGACCCCCAATAAATATCCAAGAAGTACAAGCGTCAAAGCTTGGGGATGCCCAAGGCATCCCCTCTTCATCAACAAAAAGCACCGAGTCATTTTTCAACACGCTATATTTTTATTCCTTCATGTGATATGTGTTATCCTTGGAGCGTCTTTACTTTTTTCTGTGTGTTTAATTTCAATAAAGTTGGATCCCATCATTCATGTTTACTTTGGAGTGAGACACGCTCCACCGCTTTGCATATTAACTTTGGAGTGAGACACGTTCCGCTGTTTTGCATGTTTATTTTGGAGTGAGACACGCTCCACTGTTATGCATTTTCTGTTGGAGAGAGACATGCTCCACTTTTACATTTATTTGAGTTTTAATAGCTCTCTGGACATTTACTTGTTTTTCATATATGAGAGTTGTTTGATTTCATTTGGTTGGCATTGGAAGCATGAAAAAAGTTTTATGTGTATGTGATGCAAATGGAAGCAATTTTAGACTGTGGCATAGTTATTTTTTGCATATCTTGCTAGATGTTTTTCTCATGATGAACTTGTTAATTATGCTTTCATTATTATTAGTCTCAAATACTGAGAGTGGTTAGTGTTCCATTGAAGGTTTCATGCATTGTTTTTAGCATACAATAGAAAAGCATAATATTGTGGTATATATTCTCCTGTGAATGTTTTTATTTGGGTCGACTTGGCACATGTTTTGCAACATGTTATGACTACATTCCTGTCAATTCTTGCCTCTATGATCATTTAGTTTGCAACTTTTGTACCACTTTATGCTTTGATTAATATATTTTGTCGCTGTGCATGATTATGGCCATTATGCTCTCTTAGTTGGTCGCACCCGGTCTTTTTCTAGCCTCCAATTGTGTGAGTATTTTATTCATGCATCCAACCACCAAAAACCAAATATGCCAAAGTGTCCACCATATCTACCTATATGTGGTATTTCACTGCCATTCCATAGTAGTTTGCTCGTGTGCTACCTTTAAAACCTTCAAACAGTTCCTCGTTTTGTGACATTGTTTTTAGCTCATGAGGAAGTAAATTAAAATTGTGGTTGTCATCTTCCATACTAGTTAAGTAACTCAAAGACTCGCGAGCTTCATCTTGCTTGTCACATAAAAAAGTATATAAAAACTTGCTTAGTATGGAAGATGACAATAGCTCTTTTTACTACTCGTTGACATGAACAACCACCTCTCAAAAGTGCATTTTATACTCTTGTTGTTTCAATAAAAAGCTCTAGCACATGAGTGATCTTACTTGCCTCTCAAAGAGAGACCTTCTTTTACTTTTATGTTGAGTCTCCACCTTCTAGTTTATGCACCACTTATGAGAGCATAGTTGTCATTCTTGGTTTTATGTGCATGGTACCAAGATTTTATTGATTGATTCATAATTATGGTATTGCTTGTTCAAACTTTTTGTTTCTAGTCATCCTTATAATCTTTTGAAGGTGTCCAAGCATTTATGGTTTGCTTCCACTTATGGGACAAGCTGAGTACCACTTTATTATGTATCTATGCTATGCTCTTGGCAATCACTTTGCTTTCCATGCACGTTATACATTTTCTTTTGTTTGATTACTATTCATGTTTTAGCATGGTTATTAAGTTTCATTGTTTAATTATATCTATCATGCTTATGTTAGGATTCTATGATTCCAGCTATGTTTGCTTTTACACTTAGATTGATCAAAGTAGTGTGACAGCATGTCACCTCAAAAATTATTTGTTTGTTATCACTTACCTACTCGAGGACGAGCAGGAGTTAAACTTGGGGATGTCCCAAACGTATCTATAATTTTTGATGCTCCATGCTTGTTTTGTTACAGTTCATATATGTTTTATGTGCACTTTTCCATACTTTTTAGCATTTTCTGGGACTAACCTATTAACGCAGTGCCGTAGTGCCAGTTCCTGTTTTCTGCTGTTTTTGTCTTTCAGAAAAGTTGTACATGAAAGTTTCTCGGAATTGGATGAAACAAAAGCCCAGAGTCTTATTTTTCGGGACGAAGATGGAGCCAGAAGGACACGCGCAGGAGAGCTGCCATGTGGCAGTACATAGGGCAGGCGCGGCCCCACCCTTGGCCGCGCCTGGCCCATGTACTGGCGCCTCGTCGCCTCGTTTGCTCCGCCCTTCCGCCTATTTATTCCACGTATCGGGAAAACCCCAGGGACCAGAGCCTCCATCCACGAAAAGTTTCGACGCCGCCATCAACCAAAACCCTAGTTCGGGAGGGTTCTGCAGTCCATCCCGGCACCCTGCCGGAGAGGGAAATCACCGCCGGAGGCCTCTACATCGCCATGTCTTCATCCGAGGAGATGCGTGAGTAGTCCTCCACGGGACCATGGGTCCATAGCAGTAGCTAGATGGCTGTCCTCTCCTTGTTGTGCTTCATGTATAGATCTAGTGAGCTGCCCAATATGATCAAGATCACCTATTTGTAATTGCTACATGTTGATTTGATGTGGATCCAATTTATAGAGAGATTGCTTTGGTTGAGATTATGTATTATGTTATTATAATCTTGCGTGCTCTCCGTTTCTAGTAGATGCTCTGGCCAAGTAGATGCTAGCGACTCCAAGAGGGAGTATTTATGCTCGATAGTGGGTTCATGCCTCTATTTAACCACAGAAAGTGACCTTGTTCTCTACGGTTGTAGATGTGTTGTTGCTACTAGGGAGAAAACAGCGGTGTTCTATTCAAGGGTAGTTTCATCGTTTACTTTACACACATTGCTTGAAGCGATAGTCCGTTGCTTGCAACTTAATACTGGAGGGTGTCGCGGATGCAATCCTGAAGGTGGATTATTAGTCATAGATGCAGTTGGATTACGGTCTATGTATATTGTGTAATGTCCGCATACTTTTATAGCATGTATTCTGCACCAACCATTAGCGAATCTCTGTTTGTCAATTGCCCATCTGTAATTTGTTTACCCAGCATATTTGTTTTATTGGGGAGGCGCCTCTAGTGAACTGTGGACTCCGGTCCTTCTTCTTTTAATTGCAATCTTCTACAACATTTTCCTGTTCCGTTCTCTGCAAACAATTCTTTTTCCACACGGTTCATTTAATCCTTTGTTTTCAGCAAAACCAGTGAGCTTGACAACCTCGCTGAAAGTTGGGGACAAAGTACTTGGTTGTTTGTGTGCAGGTCTCCACGTTGATGCTGACGCCGGTAGTGCGCCCTGCCACGAGTTGGTTCGCAACACCTCGGGAGAGAACATTTTTCTCCTACTGGTCGATAAATCTTGGTTTCTTACTGAGGGAAAACTTCCTGCTGTGCTCATCATACCTCCTCTTGGGGTTCCACTCAACGTTGCGCATAAATTCTCCTTCATCAACTCCGCGCTCAGCAGGAAGCAAGTGAGTTTTTGCCCCATAACCGGCACCAGCCAATCCTCCGACAAGTACTACAAGTGCATGCTTGATTATTTCAACGAGAAGAAGAAGTATGGTGAGTACGCCACCATCAACATGATCCAGAACGAGGGTGCCCTCTCCCACCGTTGGAACATCATCAAGGTGGCACGTAGCAAGTTCCATGGCTACTATGAGAAGATTAATGGCCGGAAGGAGAGCGGCAAGACGATGGTGGATTGGGTATGATCTATGTCTATTTGGTGATGTCTATTTCATAATGCATCATAGTGTGCCTATTTGATAATCCATCTTGTTCTATATCTTGTTATTGCATCATGTATTGTTAGATGCTCGACGCCCTCAAGATGTACAAGCACCAACACGAGGACAAAGATTCCCCCTTTATGCATTGCTTCAACAAACTACAAGGTTGCAAGAAATGGGACGACATCCGCCATACTCTCAACAAGGACGGGGATGATGGGCCGGTCGATCCAGCCGGCGCCTCCACCGGGCGCCCCATTGGCAACAAGAAGGCCAATGCCGAGAGGAATGCGGCGCCGGCATTGGCCGCCATGGACGCCTCCCTCGAGAAGACGATATCCTCGTTTTGAATGGAGAACAAGGAAGCGGCGGATAGGGCCGTCGTCGTGTAGAAGGCAATACTAGACAAGCAAGACATGAAGATCGAATAGGAGAGGGAGAAGGTGGAGGCGTCTGGAAGCTCACGCCGCTGCCATGAAGGTCACCAACGAAGCGATGTAGCTTTCGTTTGCCAAGATATCTCAAGAATCCAAGATCATGATGGCCGACATGGAGAAGATCGACCCGTTTTCAAGGGTGTGGCACGAGATGTACCACGAGCACATCGGCCAAGAGGTGCTGGCAGCGCGCGCTGCGTCGGCGTCTCCCTCGGCTCCCTCGATGTTCATGTCTCCGCTGGCACCGTCGACGTTCATGCCTCCCCCGGCGGCCGTGGATCCTGTTGCAGCGATGGAGCTGTCGCCGGGGCTCGCCGACGATGAGGACGTCGTCGAGGTTGAGCCGCCCATGACCCCGTTCATCTGATCATTTGGCCTGGAAGCCGAAGTTGTGTTTTGCAGCCGGACTAGGCGGCGATTCGGTGGTCGTATGTTGGCCCAAACTTCATATTCGAAAATCTATTCGAATTTGGTGGCCGTGTGTTGGCCCCAACTTTAAATTCAAAAACTTATTCGAATTTTTATGCTTTTGTTTGAGTTTTTAATTTAAATCATCTATTCGGGTTTTCGCATGGGGGCGCCGGTGTGGGAGCAGCTCCCCTAAACGGAGGATGATGTGCTGGCACCCCAATGCGATAGTGTCGGCGCCCCCGCCGGTGACTATTTGGGGCGCGCCAGTGTAGATGCGCTTACTATTTATTCACAAGGCGGCTTCTTCAATCCACATATGGTCCTACCTTCTAGCTAGGGAGCAACAAGGACCTATAGGAGGCTGCCTCGCCCCTCGCGTCGCCCTCCTCTGGCGGCCGAGGGGCAAACCCTAGCCGCCACCACTCACCCCCCCACCTCCTCCCTTCCCTGCCTCGCCGCCGCCGGAGGGGGGCCGGCAAAGCCGCGCGCTCCCCGAGGATGGTGGCGGCGGGCGCTTTCTCCCCTCCCGCGTCCCTCGGCGAGAAGGAGCTCGCCCGGGCGCGGCTCGGGCGGCGGGCGCGGCGGCGGGCGGTGGTGCTCGCCGGTGTGCGGGCGTGGCTCAGGACGGCGGGCGCGGAGGGCGCGGCGGCGGGCGTGGCTGCTAGGCGGGCGCGGCGGCGGGCGTGGCTGCTAGGCGGGCGCGTGGAGCTCCGGCGGTCGTGGGGGGCCGGGCCTGATCTGGGCCGGGCTGGCCATGGCGGCGCGGCGGTTGGCCGGCGCAGGCCCCCCCCTGGTCGTGGAGGTGCTGCGGTTTGCTGCAGCTACGGCGGCCACGGCGAGGGCCCTGGGCCGGGAGGGCTGCGTGGCGGCGGCTTCGGTGTTGGCCACAAGGTTGCTACGGGGGTCTGCGTGGTGGTTGGTGTGCCGTCGCCGGCGTGTGGAGGCCAGGGCGGGCGCGGCATGTTCCTGGGAGGAGGAGCTCGGTGAGGGGCGCGACGGGACGGCGGCCTCGGTTTCATCGGCGGTGTGGCGGCTATGGTGGCCAAGTGGGCGGCGTGGCGGTCGGACCTGGGAGTTCTTGTCTACGGTCTTCGGTGGTCGTCTTCGGGCCCCGTGTTGGTGTTGGTCAGCGTCCCCTCTATGTGGCGTTCCGGCGGCGCCCACGGTGTTCTTCGGCGATGCTTCGTTGGCTACAGGCGCGTTGCTCCGGGGTTAGAGATCCGGCGGTTGCAGGTGGTGGTCTGTGCCGGTCCTCTTTTGGGCGGGCGCGAGTTTTCTTGGGACTCTTCACTGGGCGAAAGCTTTGTCTTGGCGGCCGGCCAGGACCGACAACGGTGACGCCCGTGGGCGCCGCTTCCTTCTTGAAGGCGTCGTCGAAGTGGGTGTCTCTTGATCTCCGCCCGGGCTCTCCGGGGGAAACCCTAGATCCCTCACGGGATCGGGCGTGGGCGGCGCTCTTGTGTCGCTTTGCCTCTTGGGGCCTCGCTTTGGAAGTCCGCTGGTCAGAGGGGTTTGTGGTGTGTTTTGGCGGTTTCGGCGGTTTCGGTGGAGGCGGGTTCGTCTTCGGCCAGGTGGGTCGCGGCCTCGGGGTCGGTGTGGTAGTTGGAGCGGTGGCTCCGGTCTTTTCGCCTCCGCCTGTTGCGTTGAGGTGTGGTGTCGACCTGGTTGGTCGTCGACCCGTGTGGAGCGCAGCCTCGGGGCTGGCATGTGGTGTCGTGTTGTACGGTTTTTCGGCCAGTTTTCCTCATAAACGGGCCAACTCTTTTCTCCTATATCAATGAAAGGCAAAGCTTTTGCCTCGTTTCAAAAAAAAAACAAGGACCTATAGATACTAGATGCAATCGTACGGGCTATCTTCTGCCAAGATGGTTGGTAACATTCTAGACGTATACATGGTGTATACATGCTACTTGTGATTTTTTATTGTTTTTTTAGATGGCTCATTTTTGCTGCCACTTTGTATGATGCTTAAGATGTAAACAGTATATTCTAAACCTAGCAATAAATAAAATGGGGGTGTACAGCGCAATGCTCGCATTTAAAAAAATCGGATCAATCGAACAATGATCATAAGAAATTCTACGGATTCCATTTTCATGTGAAAAGATCATCTGATGAAAGAGCTATCTATGTGTGAAAAACATTTTCATTTTTTTTCTAAATTAAGGTATGATTTTTTTTTGAAATATCATCAACATATAAGGAATGAACCGAACATTCATGTTTTTATGATGTCATTAACAAATCTAGATATGAGAAAACACACAAAAATCTTCATGTATTCTCTCACGAGAGTAATACCCAGTTATTCAATATATTGATGATACCTTGCTAATCATGCCTGCAGAACCTACTTAGCTTGCATGTTTTGCAAAATTCTCTTATAATTTGTATGGGCTGGAAATGTCATAAATTAGCGTGTATAATGTCTTGCAATATGGGATCTTGTATGTATACCTAAGGATCAAGGTGGTCTGGGTGTGCTTAACCTCAGATTACAACACCAGACCCTTCTGATTAAGAATCTGCACAAATACTCTATGTATTACGACAATGGGTTCCTCCGCATGCACACCTATAGGCTCCTTCTGTTGTGCTCAAAAGTCCATGTGCTTGGCCGGCACCAAAACAGGGGATTCTGCAGCTCTACTGCCTGCGCTCACTTGGGCAGGCACTGTAACGCTCGCGCGATCCCAACAGCAAGAAGACAAGAAGTAGCTGATGATTACCCCGTCCGCAAGAGCGAGCACGCACGCACGCACACGCAGCTTCACTGTTCCGCGGAATGCTACCGATGTCTCTGCGGTTTGACTCTGCGGATTCGCCGATTCGATCGGGAGCAAGTAGCGATGGAGACTACTGGCACGGATGCCGAATTTAAAACCCAGCCACGAGATGGATCGATTTACAGTGTCGTTTCATCGCCCTGTGTGGGAGGAGATGGAACGATCGATGTGACCCGGCCTTGTTTCTTCTACATATCCCCTTCCGGCCGGCCGGCCGGAGGCTCCATGACACATGACATGCATGTACTCGATCAGCTGCTGCTGTGCCCAGCTCATCATTTAAGATCACAACCTGCCCTTAGTTGCGTCTACGTGTGTAACTTCTTCCCCTCCTCGGTAAAGAGTGCTTCTTGCAGATCTCCCCGTTCACACCTACTCAGAGATGTTTTTCAGCAATAAGAGGTTCAATAGTATTAGCCGACTGCTGGTGCTATGTTATCACCAATATACGGGAGCTATTATATACAAATACCACTTTATCAATACATAATCTACATTTTACTCACATAAAGTGCTTAGAAGGCTAGAGTTGACTTTTTCATTAGAGTCCACTAATTTTATCTCCTCTTCTTTCTCCTCCAACCAGACAACAACATATTATTATAATCTTTATATGTAGCGGATTAGAACTTATTGTATTTGCTCTAACGACGTACTAGACATTTGCATCGAACTTGAAGGTTGCACGTTGATGAAATTGGTATGATTACAACTTACTAGACTATTCTAGCCTAATGCCTCATGTGGTGTATACTTATTTTCCAGGACCGCAAGTTACGTGTTGCTCCCTCCGTTCCATATTAATTTTTGATGATTTAGGAAAAAATTATCATTTGAAATCAACGGTAACTAATATGAAAGGAGGGAGTATATGTTGCTAGCATGGGCAATCACTTTGTGCCAGTGACATATGAGATGCATTTGGGTCCTGCCATCGGACATGGTGTTTTGGCTCATAGGTCTAGATGCACCTATTAGGAAAATTATATTTTAAATCCACTTCAAAATGTCAAAAAAGATGAAAAAACCAAAAAAAAGCTCTGCCCTTCCATCTCTTGGATAGATAGAGAGGGAGGGCAGAGGCCTTTGGTGTCCCGTTCAGTCAAGAATTGGGGCTTCACAATTACTAGCCAATATTTATCTCATGCCTTTCCTCGTTCCTTATCTGCCTCTTCAGGAAAATGAATATCGCCGGAAAATATTTTGAAGAAATGTTTCTTCTATCTAAAATATTAGAAAGAATTTTGCTGATTTATTTATTGCTATATCCAATTTATGGAATTGATACACCATTTAATTGATATCATTTAGCAAAATGAAATCCCAATCCCCTGCTTTTATTTGTAAAGTCTCTATTCCTCGGTGATCAAAGCCCAAAGATCTATGAACTACCTCATGTTTGACTAGCCAATTAGATAACCAACCCTGCTGCATTGTCTTCATCTCTCCCTCTTTGTATAAATATTTCACATCTCTTGGCTCTTTTCACGCTTTCTCACAAACGGATTCAAAAATAGTAATCTATTTTTGAAGTTTGGATAAACCATTGCTTCGTCTGGTGTCTACAATACATATTACTCATATAATACTAATTTTATTTTTACCAGATCGAAAATTTAACTCTATTTTTTAATTGGAAAGCTATATATTCTGCAAGAATGTTAGGCTCTCTATAAGGCTCTTTAACTTTTTCGATAGAAATATTAAGTCTCTGGTTTACGGAGTGAATTTCCTTTTGTAGATCTTTCTCTAATTCTTCAATTGCTCCTTTTTTCTTTAATAAATTGGGGAATCCAATAAAGATGGAAAAGAATCCAGGGTGTATATCCGGACATTCTATGTTCGCACACAAACTTTCGCGAAGAAGTGACATTTTTTGTGGAGTGTGTAAAAAATACAATTTTTTGTGTTTTTGTGGAGCGTGTAAAAAATACAATTTTTTGTTCTTTAAAATAGGTTTTCATGAAACATTTTTTTTGTATTTTTACATAGAACACGCAAAATGTCTTTTCAACGCCAAATTTTATGTGCGAATATAGAATGTCTAGATATATTTGCAGATATTCTTTTCAGATTTTTTGAACATTTTGAAATAAAATTTTATGCAAATGGGTGCATCTGCACCTAGCCATAGAGTGAATATCCCGGTTCTCTAAAATTCTCGAAGTCAGAATTAAATTCGTTGTTGCGTTGCCTAAAACCTGTTTAATTGAATATGCCACAGGTAATTTGGATGGAAGGAAGTGGTTCTCTTCCTCAGCAGGTTATAGGACTATAGGTGTAGATGATTGCTGAGGAGCACGGCGCACGCACCGGCCAGCTTTAACTCTGGTGCAGAACGATCTAGGTAGCCACTGTAGCGACCAGCCGGCCGGCGCCAGGCAGCTGCGGCGTCACACACCTAGTACTGTGCTACTCCTACTTCCCGTCTTGCCGCGCCATGTTTAGCTTAGCTTCCCCTAGAGCTAGCTGCTCCAGACTAGTGCCCGTACACGTACGTACTCTAGACTCTACGTACATGTACTTCTTTAGTAGTATATCCACCTGTGCTACTCATGCGTGCATGGCCGCGTGCTCGCCCTTCGTACGTCACTGCCTCGACTCGTAACACCTCACATCAGGGGCAGTCGATCGGCTTTTCTTTGTGCGCGCGCGGAATCTTAGGAGGAGCTACAGTACCGTACAACTACAGCATGCATGTACGTATATGGGTATGTGTACGCTCCATCTCCATGTGGCAGACAAATGCACGGCACATGAAGCGTTTGCAAAATACAACTACTTGGGAGGGTACCATAAAACCACAATTGAAGGGATCTCTTTCCACAAAACCAAAACGGAAAAACTCCATATCAAATCTTAAATTCGTAGAGGAAAGACAAATCAGACTCTGAACTCGTGATCCCCGCAATTCGTACGCTGAACTCTCTAATCCCGGTTCAAAACAAACCCTGATTCGTTTTTGGATGGAAAACACGGAGTTGGCCGGGATTTCTGTCAGTGGTGGGACAGCTTTGCTAATATACCGCACCACGGGTTTAACATTACGCGAGAGGGAGAGGGAGAGGGAGAGGGAGAGGGAGGGAGGGAGGGAGGGAGAGAGAGAGAGAGAGAGAGAGAGAGAGAGAGAGAGAGAGAGAGAGAGAGAGAGAGAGAGAGAGAGAGAGAGAGAGAGAGAGAGAGGCATCAGGGCGGCGAACCACGGCCGTGGCGGAGCAAAGAATGTCTTGGCCTTCTGGAGCTTCTTCCGCTCTAGGCTTCTGAGCAGCTGCCGGAAGGAGAGAAAAAAGGCAAGGTCATTTAGAGTGCAACATTTAAACATTATTTGCAACATTACAAACCAACACATAATTTTGTTTGCAACATTACATACGAACACATAATTTTGTTTGCAACATTACAGATTATCAAAGGGCTTGCACATAGTCTGCAAAATCATAAAAAGCAATGACACATTGTTTGTCATATTTAACAACTACACACCTCAGTAGTTTCCACTGAAAGTAAAATAAGAATATGAAGGAATGGAAGAAGCAAGTCTGCCTCTCTTTGTTTTTCTTCATGTCTCTGTCCCAGCAGTTACAACTTGAGGAGATGGACCAGCATCTTTGATCCTAAGAGGCTTAAACTTATTTGCAGATTTGTTCAGAGATGGACCAGCTTGACCAGATGTACCAGCTTTAGTAGATGTACCAGATTGAGTATATGCTCTAGCTGCAGTGGCAGATGAAGGAGGTTGTTGTACCTGCAAAGTAGAATTTAAATGCAGGGAAATCATCTGTCCTACAATTAAACTATGTCATAATAAGTCACTATAATTGATCCATACCTTGTTTGGCTTCTTTTTCTTGCTAGTCTTGATAAGATGAGGATTCTTTTCTTGCCTCTCTCAGTATTCCTTATAGCAACTGGATTTGTTATGGTCAGGATTTTCAGCAAGGCAGAGCACCAGCCAGCAATAGTACCACGCGTTACACTCATCATCTCGCCTCACCGTTTGGTCATGCGCCTGTCTCTTCCTTGCATTTTTCTTTGTCATCGCCCGATAATTCCTGCAGGCATACCCCAGTGCGTCGTGGCCTAGGCCTGTCGTACAGTTTGCCGCGTTTCCTCGCCTTCGGCAGTTGCAAGTAACGGTCGGTAAAATTCCGCTGAACGGTATCTAGCGAGTAGCAGGGATAGCACAAAATTGTCAACCAGCTTTATCGCGCTCGCAAATTGGATGGTCGTGAAATACAGCCATATTTGCGCGTTCAGCGGAACCCTTAACGAGGTCAGGCTTCCATGAAATCGACTCAGGTTTCACCTCTCACCGTTGCCACGAATTCGCCAGACCACGGCAAAGATGCGCAGGCCTCTTCTATTGCCTGATGTTGTGCAGGAAATCACGCCAGCAACAGACAAATGACCTGCAACTTGCCTGCACCACTGCCGCAGAGGCTATGCAGCAAGGCTGACCGCGCCCAGCGACAGGCTGTTCGGTAGAGCTTGATCAGCATTATGTCAGGTATGCCGTCACTGCTCTGGCCCGCCCGCACCTCATGCGCTGCTGCGCTCCCGAGGTACAACCCCTAGCAAAGTCCGTGAAGGGACCGACGCGCAGCAGAGGACCCACTCAGGTTACCAAGTCAGAGCCGCCATCCACGGTCAGACATCTGGCATCGCACACCGAAGGAGATCCATCGCCACGTAGTCGTCATCCATCCCATCTTACCATCTCTCAGCATTGCCATAGCCATCACCATTGTAATAGAGATCTCCTTGAGAAATCACTACCACTGCAAGGCGAGAGAAGTCCAATCTGCTCCCCCTGTAAACTCCAGTCCCAGCGTCGCAGCTGGCAACCTCGAGACTTCACTTTCGGTTCAAATCTTTTCAACCTGCAAATCGAAAAATGGTTCTGACTCACCCCTGTACTGTGTTAAGCTTGGTTGTTTTGTGTACCGCATGGTGTATGTTGATGAGTCGGCTAGTATGTAGCAGGCACCCACGACCGCAGCTGTAGAGAGCAAACCTGTCCAAAGCATGCTCGTGCAGTAGAAGGTCCACCTGGGAACCGCTTATAGAATTCAGGGCTGAAGAGGATTGATCCAAAGCGGCATCGAGGGTTGTAATCCGCACTCTGGGACGAGTTCAGGGGGTAAATCGACTTCGAGCTCTGTTTTGGTCTGCACGCCACGTTCTGTTGTGCCTTGGTTTCTTGCTCTGAGGACGATCACTGTTTAAGCTTGTGAAGTCGATGGTTGTGGAGCACACCAGATTTTCTCGCGTTGAAACTCCTTAGCTAAGTCATAGAAACCGACCAGGTCGACCTGTCACCAAGTCACTAATGCCTAATCGAATTCACAGCATGTGCAATCTCTTCTATTTTTGGCTGATGTAAGCAATCACGTCATAATGCCAGACGGGCCTGCCGCATCGAAGAAAATCGCGCACAGGAGCACGGCAAAGTTGATCGCAGCACTGCAGCGGTCCGAGGAGCTTTAACGCGGCATCGAGATCGTAGGACTTTGTGGTCTGGCGGCAGCAGAGCGCCGGCGGATCTCGCTGGCCTCGGCCCGGCGGCAGGTGGTTCACTAAAGTTGCGGTGGTTCTCGGCGACAATAGATTCGACTCCTCAGCTTCCCTCTGATCCCCTTTGTAGGAGGTGGAGCTGCAGGCTCTTTCCCGCCGTTAGTAAGCGGCAATCGCAGTAGAGGTGTGTTAGAGCCTTCTACATTGTTACAATATGTCCTATTACAACCTGCTGCTCTGCCTCTTGTTCAGGCTCCTGGCTCATGGGCCTCCAAAGCTCCGGGTCGAATGGGCCTCACGCCTTCCGTAGTGATGACCCGGCACATGATATTCAAAGAGCATGCGTATGTCATGCAGAATGAGTCGCCGAAAGCAGTCATGCGTTGCTTCCATCATAAAAGCATAATATTGTGGTACTTCCTCGAGGCTTTAATCGATCGATCATTGGCGCTTGTTCAGTACCATCCGGCGATTTATAACCAGACAAACTAGAACCTCCTGGCGATCATTCAGCTTCGATCTTGTACCCATCGCCATTCTTTGATTGATACCAATGTTTTGTCGCTATGCGCGATATGGCCACGACGTTGCCTTCCATTGAGTCGTCTCCCAAGTTTTCCTGCTACCCTTCGCCTGTACCGAGGTATGAGTATCCACTCGCCGTGCATCCAACCGCCAGGTAAACCATGGTCGCCAGCTGGATGTCCACCATATCTCACGCTTCTAGGAATCATTGCCGTTCCAAGCAACTCAGCACGCTGTTATCGATCGTCGGGAATCAAATTTCGGCATGAGAAACAGTGGTCGCAAAGCGCCCACGAACTTGATGGCAGACGCGCATTTCTTGCACCTAGCAAATTCGACTCATTGTGCTCATCTGGCGAAGTCGAGATGTTTGCAAACCGGCGCCGGAGTCAGGTATAACCATGCCGCGCATGGGAACGCCGACATCGCACTTCACAGACGAGCTGGTGTCATGATCCTTTGCTCATGGATGTCCTAGCATGCGCAGCAACATGGCAGCTTCCAGTAAGTCCATGCGAGTTTGTGGTGATGAGTTAGCGAGAAACGCTCGGGCCGCGAATCGTAGGCCATGACATGCATCCATGCAGTGGAAATTTACAACCATAGTGAGCGCATTCTGCGGCGGCATTTTCAATGGCAAGCTATAGCCCCATAGCAGGTACAGCGCGCCTGCTGAGATGCTCATCGTCCTGCTGAGTCTCCGTCGGTTTTGGCATGCGGATTTCTTTCAAGAGTGCTCCATATCATCTGCAAGAGGGCACCCCGCTGGCGGTTCTCATATGGTACATGATACCTATGACAAGAACTTATCATGGGATCCTAGGTTGAGTAGCATGAGGTATTAGGTAATCATCGTGTTCAAGGCATGAGATTTTCAGCTCGTGATTCTGCGTGCGCATAGATCGCTTCGATCTCGCATTAATCCTTTGCAGAATCGTTCATGCTGCTTGGCGAGAGGTGGCAAACGAGATCTCAGCGCTTAACAGGTTACCAGACTTTCTGCGACAGGTTTATAAAGCCTGTTTATCTTTCTACTCGCAAAGAGCCCCTTCACTTGCATGCTGAGTCTTCGTCTTCTACTTTGTGCGCAAATCAACGGTAGCAGCAGCCGTCACCTTTGGCAAATGTCCATAGTCCCAAAATTGGCGATCTGGCTGGTCATGACTGTACTCTGGCTGCTCGTTCGTACATCACTTATATCTAGCCACCCTCCTAACTTTGAAGCTGTGCCAGCATTCATGCTCGGCTACCGCGCAAAGGACGATGTCGAGCGCCACCACTTGAGTATGTTGTCTTGCTGTTAAACTGTTTGCTTTTCACTGCGTCTGTTGTTATTCATGATCTCTTAGTTTGCTGCATCTTCGCCAGGCATGGCAAAGGCTCTCGAGGTCCCATATGAGGTGGCAGTCGCCACCTATCCGGCGCAGGAATGCCAGAATATCGCCGCAAGCAATTTACGAGCATACCGAGGTGCTCCTGGCTTCGCCCCGGTTTTTCAGCTTACTCTGAATGCATGCGGCATGGTTGGGAAGTACAGAAGGCAGATATTACCGTTCGATATAGGGGCAGGATGCGGATCACTCGACCGCGCTTCCGCTCTCAGCGGTCTTTTCTCCCGAGATCGCGTGTCGCCTGATGCTGGCGAAGGTTGAGGCAACTCTACCCTCAATGCAAGCAGATCGAACTCGAGAGGAGGCGAGGAGGCCGAGCAGGCAATCCCGCAAGGATCCGAGCCAGTGAGCTGCGAGCCAGCTCCATGACTTCCTGCCACCTACCAGACATGTGCGCGCTTCCAAGCGACCAGACGTATGAGGTCCCAGAAACTTCATGCACTCGTCCTTGAGACGAACGCGCACCGACCTCAGTAACTGCAGCTCACTCACTGAGGCATCCAACGGAACTAGGGAACAGAATCCTCCACCAGTAATGAGCTCACTGCAGATGGCATTTGTATAAGGTCTCCAAGCTTGGGGATGCGCTCAAGCATTTTCATTCGTGACTGAATAGTTCAGTGCTCCAGCCCTGCAAGGGCTTTGTTTGCCCTCTGTTGGTATTGTTCCAACTATCTCTCTTTATTCTCTGTGCCAGTTCATCTTCCTTTCCATTTCATTTTGTTTTAGCTCCCCTGCTTCCTCTGTCACCATTCTCTTTCTTTTTTCCGTCTCCATCCTGGTTCACAAAGGCAGTGAATTTTCCTTTACCCCAGTTCCTAAAAGATAGTATGAATTTTCAATACCTCCTTGCTCGATATTATACTTCATAGGAGAGAGACTCCACCAAGAGCTATGAATAACAGATCATAAGGGCTTGAGAAACATGAAGCCACCTAGGCAAGAGGTATGTCTCATGCATCCCACTTCAAGCCTGAACTGTTTGCGCTAGTCAAGCAGACTTGTTGAGATATTGTTCTAAGTTCGAGCGATCTGAGCCACTGGAGCAGAGCTCTCATTCATCATGCTTCCATGTGAATTGTGAAATTTCTTGCTCTGTTTCATCCAGTGAACCAAGTCTTGCCCCGGAAATGATATTGCCAGTCAAGTACAAGATGAGCAGTGTCTGTGTACCTTGACTGGTGTCACTCAATCGTCTCATGGGTTCAACTTTGAAGATGCCCAACTCCGTGGATGCTGCAGATGATCTGGACAGCACTCCTGGTAGACATGGAATTGTCTTGTGCAGCCGAGTCCAGCATTTCCAGACGCATGTACCATGTAAGATGTGGGACACTGCTCACAGCGCTGATACATCAATGGATGGCACATAGTCTGAGCGATATTTATGTAGCAACATACTCGTCAAGGCATCACTCTTGGGCCACTAGCAACTCACCTGCCCCCAGGATTTTCATAATCTCTACAAGGGATTTCTTGAAAAGATCAAGTAAACCGAACAGATATTAGTCTGTCCGAAACCAGGATATCATAGAAAATCCGAGTGATATTACTTCTCAAGAAATAATGAGGCACCAATTTGCCCCATGATTTGCGTGTTCTGTTTTTGGAAAATATCAAGAAATCCTGAAAGATATTGACTTCAAGTCCTGGCATGGACTCATGCTAGGTGATGAATGATATTCATGACGGCGAATCTGAATGACAGCAAGCTTCTTTGATAAGCCTTGACCGACCAGATGGGCATTTACAGATACTCAGCTCTTGTACCCTTTGGACGTGAACGCGCAACACCCCATTCGATGATAATAAACTTCCAAAGTCCGGGTTCCTTGGCAAACCTGAGAGCAACTCACGGCTTCGATATAAGGTTTGCTCAACCAGCGAGCACCGCTACTCAGCAACAGTTCTTGTGATCAGTCATCGGCCTTGCCACAACGCTCGTAGCCATACTCTTTAAGGCACTTCACCGTTACTTCATGCAATAAAGCTGCCAGATGGGCAGGAAGGCCATACTCAGCATGACTCTCGGCTTCGCTGAATTTCGGTTTAAACCGCCAAGCTGCCTCATGGGTTCCTTGTTTGCTGCTCGCGGACGATCGTAGTTATGCTTGGGGAAGCCCATGGCTGCGAAACACGCCATGGTTTTCTCAAGCGTTTAAAACCCTAGCGTAGGTCAAGTAAATCGACTCGGTTTGCCTCTCAACTGTTGCCACTGATGCCTAATCAATGCAAGTGCGCAATCTTCGGTATTTTTCGCGATGTGCAGGAAGTCACTGACCAGCGATGGCAGTCGGGCTCAGCAATCATTGCCAGTAGCGTCACAGACGGTGAGCATGGCGCTTAGTCACGCCGAGCGCCTGTTCAGCTACGGTTCCTGCTAGATGCAGACTGGGCACGCAGCGGCAAGCCCGCCTGTACCGCCCGCCCGCACCATGCGCCACCTGCTTCCTTAGGTCGTCAAACCCTGCAAGGTTCGTGAAGTGAGCACCAACGTGACCGAAAAAGAGATGCCATTCATCACAAATGATAGCCACTCATCCCTAGCCGCATTCCATCTGCACACACCGAAGGAGATCCACCTGCATCATAGTTCATCCATCCCATCTCCTATCTCCCAGCAGCCACAGCCAAGGCTATCATTGCACAGAGATCTCCTCGAGAAATTGGCAACCGTCAGTAAGAATATTGTGATTTAAATCTAAGTATTTTGCACAATGATTTCTATCTTTGTATTTGATCTTGATATTATGTGTGAGTAGCCCTCACGGGCTGCGGTTGGGGTGAATCCTTGCAGCGTTCATGTGCATCTAATCTTATATTATGTGTGCGGATTAAATAGGAGTTTTGCAATCTTGTATCCTTGTATGTTTGCCTCGTCTTGATGATTTGAAGGTACCCATATCATTCGAGTCGATCAAGGGAAGAGGTGGGATGAGTGGAGAACGACGTGCTACCACGAAACCTTGGTGACAGAAAGGGGAAAGTAACGGTACATGTTTAGTGATTCATTCAGGATCATATCGCAATCATCTAGCTTAAGGCTTTAGTCTGTATTCATTTACTTAATAACTATTGTTGCTTGCAGCTGTAAAGACAGTGGTTGCATCATTAGGCTCTTGTCACCTCTGGCTTTAGGGACAAGAGTATTTACGGTTGTGCTACTCACAAATATCTTATCTCTATTTTATTTGTTACACATATGTGCTTCAATTATATATGTATGCATAGCTGCAGGTGAAACCTTAACCCCTGGCCTATTTCCATCATTGAACACAACCCCTTTAAAAGTAAACTAGATATGTACGGTAAACTGAAGATAAACTACACTAGCAAGTGTTGTAGAAGTTTCATTTATACCATTTAGCAGTGCTTCCCAAGCTTCGATTAAACCTAAGTCTTCTAGGGAAAAGCTTATCATACTACAATCCGTAATTCGGGTCTAAGGTATCATAAAAAAAATTGATGGCATGGGAGAAAGGCAGCCAACTGAAAGTAGCCACATGAACAAGTTCTTTTCTCATGACTAATTGTGTATTTCGTTTTTCTACCTATAATCAGTCTCACTTCAAATCCATCTTTTCCATTCCAAAGCACCTCCATGAATTGTGTCGTAGCTATGCTTCATTGCAACTTCTTGAAAATGCTTGGACATATTTTTCCATGCATTTTCTCACCTTTATCCCTTTGTTCTTGATACGTTGCAAACGTATCTATAATTTTTGATGCTCATGCTTGTTTTACACCAATTTCTATATGTTCTGTTTACACTTCATTGCACTTTTATACATTTTCTGGAACTAACCTATTGACAAGATGCCACAGTGCCAGTTCCCTATTTTCTGATGTTTTGTATTTCAGAGAAGTTGTACAGGAAATATTCTCGGAATTGAACGAAACAAAAGCCGAAGTTCCTATTTTATTGTAATGAAGACGAAGTCCAGAGGAGAGACGAAGAGGCGCCACGAGGCGACCACACCTGGCCTTGGCGCGGCCCAGAGCCGCGCCAAGGGGTGGTGTGGGCCCCTCGGGCACCCACCGACCTTGCCCTTCCGCCTATTTATTCACCTGTTCGGGAAAAACCTAAATACCCAAGCCTCCATCCACGAAAAGTTCCGTCGTGACCGCCATCGCCGACCCAAGCTCGGGAGGGTTCTGAACCTCTTCCCGGCATCCCGCCAGAGAGGGAGATCATCATCGGAGGCCTCTACATCGCCATGCCCGCCTCCGAAGTGATGCGTGACTAGTTCATCTCTAGACTACGGGTCCATAGCAGTAGCTAGATGGTTGTCTTCTCCAATTTATGCTTCATGTTTAGATCTTGTGAGCTGCCTATCATGATCAAGATCATATTTATGTAATGCTACATTTTGTGTTTGCTGGGATCCGATGAATATTGAATACTATGGTTAAGATCGATTATATACTTGTCATATGTTATTTGTGATCTTGCATGCTCTCCGTTGCTAGTTGATGCTCTGGCCAAGTATGTGTGATAACGCGTGAAGCACATGTCCGTTGGGAACCCCAAGAGGAAGGTGTGATGCGTACGGCAGCAAGTTTCCCTCAGTAAGAAACCAAGGTTTATCGAACCAGTAGGAGATGAAGGCCACGTGAAGGTTTTTGGTGAAGGAGTGTAGTGCGGCGCAACACCAGGGATTCCGGCGCCAACGTGGAACCTGCACAACACAATCAAAATACTTTGCCCCAACTTAACGAGTGAGGTTGTCAATCTCACCGGCTTGCTGTAAACAAAGGATTAAACGTATGGTGTGGAGAATGATGTTTGCTTGCAAAGAACAACGAGAGAACCAGAGATTGTAGTAGATTGTATTTCAGATGTAAAAGAATGGACCGGGGTCCACAGTTCACTAGTGGTGTCTCTCCAATAAGATAAATAGCATGTTGGGTGAACAAATTATAGTTGGGCAATTGACAAATAGAGAGGGCATAACAATGCACATACATATCATGATGACTAATATGAGATTTACTTAGGGCATTACGACAAAGAACATAGACCGCTATCCAGCATGTATCTATGCCTAAAAAGTCCACCTTCGGGTTAGCATCCGCACCCCTTCCAGTATTAAGTTGCAAACAACAGACAATTGCATTAAGTACGTGCGTAATGTAATCAACACAAATATCCTTAGACAAAGCATTGATGTTTTATCCTTAGTGGCAACAAGCACATCCATAACCTTAGAACTTTACGTCACTGTCCCAGATTCAATGGAGGCATGAACCCACTATCGAGCATAAATACTCCCTCTTGGAGTTACAAGTATCAACTTGGCTAGAGCCTCTACTAGCAACGAAGAGCATGCAAGATCATAAACAACACATATATGATAGATCAATAATCAACTTGACATAGTATTCCATATTCATCGGATCCCAACAAACACAACATGTAGCATTACAAATAGACGATTTTGATCATGTTAGGCAGCTCACAAGATCTAAACATGATAGCACAAGAGGAGAAGACAACCATCTAGCTACTGCTATGGACCCATAGTCCAAGGATGAACTACTCACGCATCAATCCGGAGGCGGGCATGATGATGTAGAGTCCTCCGGTGATGATTCCCCTCTCCGGCAGGGTGACGGAGGCGATCTCTTGAATCCCCCGAGATGGGATTGGCGGTGACGGCGTCTCTGGAACTTTTCTCGTATCGTGGCTCTCGGTAATAGGGTTTTCGCGACGGAGAGAATAAATAGGCGAAGGGGCAGAGTCGGAGGAGTCCCGAGGGGCCCACCCCATAGGTGGGCGCGCCCCCCTCCTTGGCCGCGCCGCCTTGTGGTGTGGGGCCCCCTTGGCCCCACTCCGTCTCTCCTTCGGTGTTCTGGAAGGCTCCGTGGAAAATAATACCGTGGGATTTTGTTTCGTCCAATTCCGAGAATATTTCCTGTGTAAGATTTCTGAAACCAAAAACAGCAGAAAACAGGAACTGGCGCTTCGGCATCTTGTTAATAGGTTAATGCTGGAAAATGCATCAAAATGATGTAAAGTGTATATAAAACATGTGAGTATTGTCATAAAACTAGCATGGAACATAAGAAATTATAGATAATTTTGAGACGTATCAAGCATCCCCAAGCTTAGTTCCTACTCGCCCTCGAGTAGGTAAACGATAACAAGGATAATTTCTGAAGTGACATTCTACTATCATAATCTTGATCAATATTATTGTAAAGCATATGAGATGAATGAAGTGATTCAAAGCAATGGTAAAGATAATGACTAAACAACTGAATCATATAGCAAAGACTTTTCATGAATAGTACTTTCAAGACAAGCATCAATAAGTCTTGCATAAGAGTTAACTCATAAAGCAATAGATTCTTAATAGAAGGTTTTGAAGCAACACAAAGGAAGACATAAGTTTCAGCAGTTGCTTTCAACTTCAACATGTATATCTCATGGATAATTGTCAACACAAAGTAATATGATGAATGCAAGTGTTTGCTTCTAAGATATAAAGAAGTAGGTAAACTGACTCAACATAAAGTAAAAGAAAGGCCCTTCGCAGAGGGAAGCAGGGATTACTCTTGTGCTAGAGCTTTTTATTTTGGAAACATAGAAACAATTTTGTCAACGGTAGTAATAATTCATATGTGTTATGCATAATACATCCTATAAGTTGCAAGCCTCATGCATCGAATACCAATAGTGCTCGCACCTTGTCCTAATTAGCTCGGATTTCCATGGATTATCATTGCATTACATATGTTTCAACCAAGTGTCACAAAGGGGTACCTCTATGTCACACTGTACAAAGGTCCAAGGAGATAGATCGCATTTGATTTCTCGATTTTGATAGATCTCACCTTAAGGACATCCATACCGGGACAACATAGAAAACAGATAATGGACTCCTCTTTAATGCTTAAGCATTCAACAACAGATAATATTCTCATAAGAGATTGAGGATTAATGTCCAAACTGAAACTTCCACCATGATACATGCCTTTAGTTGGCGGCCCAATGTTCTTCTCTAATAATATGCATACTCAAACCATTTAATCATGATAAATCACCCTTACTTCAGACAAGACGAACATGCATAGCAACTCACATGATATTCAACAAAGGTGTAATAGTTGATGGTGCCCCAGAAACATGGTTACCGCTCAACAAGCAACTTATAAGAAATAAGATACATAAGCGACATATTCAATACCACAATAGTTTTTAAGCTATTTTCCCATGAGCTATGTATTGCAAAGACAAGGAATGATTTTTTTAAAGGTAGCATGCAAGAAATTTACTTGGAATGGCAGAAAAATACCACATAGTAGGTAGTTATGGTGGACACAAATGGCATAGGTTTTGGTTCAAGGTTTTGGATGCACGAGAAGCATTCCCTCTCAGTACAAGGCTTTGGCTAGCAAGGTTGTTTGAAGCAAACACAAGTATGAACCGGTACAGCAAAACTTACATAAGAACATATTGCAAACATTATAAGACTCTACACTGTATCCTTGTTGTTCAAACACTTTTACCAGAAAATATCTAGACTTTTAGAGAGATCAATCATGCAAACCAAATTTCAACAAGCTCTATGGTAGTTCTCCACTAATAGGTTTAAACTACATGATGCAAGAGCTTAAACACGATCTACTTGAGAGCTCAAACAATTGCCAAGTATCAAATTATTCAAGACAATATACCAATTACCACATGGAGCATTTTCTGATTCCAACCAAATAGCAATGAACGAAGCAGTTTTCAACCTTCGCCATGAACATTAAAAGTAAAGCTAAGAACACCAGTGTTCATATGAAACAGCGGAGCGTGTCTTTATCCCACACAAAGAATGCTAGGATCCAAGTTTATTCAAACAAAAACAAAAATAAAAGCATACAGACGCTCCAAGTAAAGCACATAAGATGTGACGGAATAAAAATATAGTTTCACTAGAAGTGACCTGATAAGTTGTCGATGAAGAAGGGGGTGCCTTGGGCATCCCCAAGCTTAGATGCTTGAGTCTTCTTGAAATATCCAGGGATGAACCACGGGGGCATCCCCAAGCTTAGACTTTTCACTCTTCTTGATCATATTATATCATCCTCCTCTCTTGACCCTTGAAAACTTCCTCCACACCAAACTCAAAACAAACTCATTAGAGGGTTAGTGCATAATCAAAAATTCACATGTTCAGAGAGGACACAATCATTCCTAACACTTCTGGACATTACCCAAAGCTACTGAAAGTTAATGGAGCAAACAAATCCACTCAAACACAGTAAAAGAGGCAATGTGAAATAAAAGGCAGAATCTGTCAAAACAGAACAGTCCGTAAAGACGAATTTTTTAGAAGCACTTAACATGCTCAGATGAAGACGCTCAAATTGAATGAAAGTTGCGTACATATCTGAGGATTACTCATGAATTTTCGCAGATTTTTATGAGTTCCCTACAGAGATATCTACTCAAATTCGTGACAGGTAGAAATCTGTTTCTGCGCAGAAATCCAAATCTAGTATCAACCTTACTATCAAAGACTTTACTTGGCACAACAATGCAATAAAGTAAAGATAAGGAGAGGTTGCTACATAGTGAAAACTTCCAAGACACAAATATAAAACAAAAATTACAGAAATAAAATAATGGGTTGTCTACCATAAGCGCTTTTCTTTAACGCCTTTCAGCTAGGCGCAGAAAGTGTAAATCAAGTAACATCAAGAGATGAAGCATCAACATCATAATTTGTTCTAATAATAGAATCAAAAGGTAACTTCATTCTCTTTCTAGGGAAGTGTTCCATACCTTTCTTAAGAGGAAATTGATACTTAATATTTCCTTCTTTCATATCAATAATAGCACCAACAGTTCGAAGAAAGGGTCTTCCCAGAATAATAGGACAAGATCGATGCATCGCATTCAATATCCAAGACAACAAAATCAATGGGGACAAGGTTATTGTTAACCGTAATATGAACATTATCAATCCTCCCCAAAGGTTTCTTTATAGAATTATCAGCAAGATTAACATCTAAATAACAATATTTCAAAGGTGGCAAGTCAAGCATATCATAGAGTTTCTTAGGCATAACAGAAATACTTGCACCAAGATCACATAAAGCATTACAATCAAAATCATTGAGCTTCATTTTAATGATGGGCTCCCAACCATCTTCTAACTTCCTAGGAATAGAAGTTTCAAGTTTTAATTTCTCTTCTCTAGCTTTAATGAGAGCATTTGTAATATGTTTTGTAAAGGCCAAGTTTATAGCACTAGCATTAGGACTTCTAGCGAGTTTTTGCAAGAACATAATAACTTCAGAGATATGACAATTATCAAAATCTAAACCATTATGATCTAAAGCAATGGGATCGATGTCCCCAATGTTCTACAAAATTTCAGCACTTTTATCACAAACAGTTTCAGCAGTTTCAGGAAATTTTGCACGCTTTGTACTAGGAGTAGAAACATTGCCAACACCAATTATTTTACCATTGATAGTAGGAGATTTAGCAACATGTGAAGCATCATCATTACTAGTGGTGGTAATAGTCCAAACTTTAGCTACATTATTCTCTTTAGCTAGTTTTTCTTCTCTTTCCCACCTAGCATGCAATTCAGCCATCAATCTAATATTGTCATTAATTCGAACTTGAATAGCGTTTTCTATAGCAAATGACTTAATATCGTTATCTTCATTAGGCATAACTTTCAATTTTAAAAGATCAACATCAGCAGCAAGACTATCAACCTTAGAAGCAAGAATATCAATTTTACCAAGCTTTTCTTCAACAGATTTGTTAAAAGCAGTTTGTGTACTAATGAATTCTTTAAGCATGACTTCAAGACCAGAGGGTACACTCCTACTATTGTTGTAAGAATTACCATAAGAATTACCATAACCATTACCATTATTAGAAGGATATGGCCTATAGTTGTTACCAAAATTATTCCTATAAGCATTGTTGTTGAAATTATTACTTTTAATGAAGTTCACATCAACATGCCCTTCTTGAGCAACCAATGAAGCTAAAGGAACATTATTAGGATCAACATTAGATCTACCATTAACAAGCATAGACATAATCACATCAATCTTATCACTCAAGGAGGAGGTTTCTTCAACGGAATTTACCTTCTTACCTTGTGGAGTCCTTTCAGTGTGCCATTCAGAGTAGTTGATCATCATATCATCAAGAAGCTTTGTTGCGGCACCCAAAGTGATGGACATAAAAGTACCTCCAGCAGCTGAATCCAATAGGTTCCTCGAAGAAAATTTTAATCATGCATAGAAGGTTTGGAGGATCATCCAAGTAGTTAGTCCATGGGTAGGGCAATTCTTTACCAAAGATTTCATTCTTTCCCATGCTTGGGAAACATGTTCGTTATCCAGTTGCTTAAAATTCATAATGCTACTTCTCAAAGATATGATTTTAGCAGGAGGATAATATCTACCAATGAAAGAATCTTTACATTTAGTCCATGAATCAATACTATTCTTAGGCAAAGATAGCAACCAATCTTTAGCTCTTCCTCTTAAGGAGAAAGGAAACAATTTCAGTTTTATAATGTCCCCATCTACATCTTTATACTTTTGCATTTCACAAAGTTCAACAAAATTATTAAGATGGGCAGCAGCATCATGATGTCTACGGGTGCTTCTATTCTTGTAGACAGTGTTGGGCCTCCAAGAGCAGAGGTTTGTAGAACAGCAGCAAGTTTCCCTTAAGTGGATCACCCAAGGTTTATCGAACTCAGGGAGGAAGAGGTCAAAGATATCCCTCTCAAGCAACCCTGCAATCACGATACAAGAAGTCTCTTGTGTCCCCAACACACCTAAAACACTTGTCAGATGTATAGGTGCACTAGTTCGGCGAAGAGATAGTGAAATACAAGTAGTATTGATGTATATGAGTGGTAATAGCAATCTGAATAAAATATGGCAGCGAGTAAACATGCAACATAACAGTAAATAAACGGAGTTTCGATGCTTAGAAACAAGGCCTAGGGATCATACTTTCACTAGTGGACACTCTCAACATTGATCACATAATAAAACCACTCTACACTCTCTTGTTGGATGATGAACACCACTAATTGTGTAGGGCTACAAGAGCACCTCAATGCCGGAGTTAACAAGCTCCACAACATTCGATATTCATATTTAAATAACCTTAGAGTGCATGATAGACCAACGCAATTACACCGAGTACTAACATAGCATGCACACTGTCACCATCACACTATGAAGGAGGAATAGATCACATCAATACTATCATAGTAATAGTTAACTTCATAATCTACAAGAGATCACAATCATAACCTACGCCAAGTACTACACGATGGACACACTGTCACCATTACACCATGGAGGAGGAATAGAGTACTTTAATAACATCACTAGAGTAACACATAGATGAATAGTGATACAAAACTCATATGAATCTCAATCATGTAAGGCAGCTCATGAGATCATTGTATTGAAGTACATAGGAGAGAGATTAACCACATAGCTACCGGTACAGCCCTTAGCCTCGATGGAGAACTACTCCCTCCTCATGGGAGATAGCAGCGTTGATGAAGATGGCGGTGGTGTCGATGGAGATGCCTTCCGGGGGCACTTCCCCGTCCCGGCGGCGTGCCGGAACAGAGACTCCTGTCCCCCAGATCTTGGCTTCGCGATGGCGGTGGCTCTGGAAGGTTTCTCGTACCGTGGCTTTTCCGTGTCGAGGTTTTAGGTCAGGGACCTTTAAATAGGCGAAGAGGCGGAGTCGGAGGGCTGACGGGGCGATGACACAATAGGGGGGCGCGGCCCCCCCTCTGGCCGCGCCAGCCTGGCGTCTGGTGGCCCTGTGCCCCCCCTCTGGTGGCTCTCGGGTGTTCTGGAAGCTTCGTGGAAAAATAGGATGCTGGGCATTGATTTCGTCCGATTCCGAGAATATTTCCTTACTAGGATTTCTGGAACCAAAAACAGCAGAAAACAGCAATTGGCCCTTCGGCATCTCATCAATAGGTTAGTTCCGGAAAACGCATAATAATGACATATAATGTGCATAAAACATGTGAGTATCATCATAAAAGTAGCATGGAACATAAGAAATTATAGATACGTTTGAGACGTATCAAGCATCCCCAAGCTTAGTTCCTACTCGCCCTCGAGTAGGTAAACGATAACAAAGATAATTTCTTAAGTGACATGCTATCATAATCTTGATCAATACAATTGTAAAGCATATGTAATGAATGCAGCGATTCAAAGCAATGGTAAAGATAATGACTAAACAATTGAATCATGTAGCAAAGACTTTTCATGAATAGTACTTTCAAGACAAGCATCAATAAGACTTGCATAAGAGTTACTCATAAAGCAATAAATTCAAAGTAAATGCATTGAAGCAACACAAAGGAAGATTAAGTTTCAGCAATTGCTTTCAACTTGTAACATGTATATCTCATGGATACTTGTCAACATAAAGCAATATAACAAGTGCAATAAGTAAACATGTAAGAATCAATGCACACAGTTGATACAAGTGTTTGCTTCTGGGATAGAAAGAATAGGCAAACTGATTCAACAATAAAGTAAAAGATAGGCCCTTCGCAGAGGGAAGCATTGATTACTATATTTGTGCTAGAGCTTTTCATTTTGAAAACAAGAAACAATTTTGTCAACGGTAGTAATAAAGCATATGTGTTATGTATAAGATGTCTTATAAGTTGCAAGCCTCATGCATAGTATACTAATAGTGCTCGCACCTTGTCCTAATTAGCTTGGATTAACAAGGATTATCATTGCATAGCATATGTTTCAACCAAGTGTCACAAAGGGGTACCTCTATGCCGCTTGTACAAAGGTCTAAGGAGAAAGCTCGCATTGGATTTGTCGCTTTTGATTATTCTCAACTTAGACATCCATACCGGGACAACATAGACAACAGATAATGGACTCCTCTTTAATGCATAAGCATTCAACAACAGTTAATATTCTCATAAGAGATTGAGGATTGATTGTCCACACTGAAACTTCCACCATGGATCATGGCTTTAGTTAGCGGCCCAATGTTCTTCTCTAACAGTATGCATACTCAAACCATTTGATCATGAAAATCGCTCTTACTTCAGTACAAGACGAACATGCATAGCAACTCACATGATATTCAACAAAGGTAAAGTTGATGGCGTCCCCAGAAAACATGGTTACCGCTCAACAAGCAACTTATTAAGAAATAAGACACATAAGTACATATTCTTCACCACGATAGTTTTTAAGCTATTTGTCCCATGAGCTATATATTGTAAAGGTAAAGAATAGAAATTTTAAAGGTAGCACTCAAGTAATGTACTTTGGAATGGCGGAGAAATACCATGCAGTAGGTAGGTATGGTGGACACAAATGGCATAGTATTTGGCTCAAGGATTTGGATGCACGAGAAGAATTCCTCTCAATACAAGGCTAGGCTAGCAAGGTTGTTTGAAGCAAACTCAAGTATAAAAGGTGCAGCAAAGCTCACATATGAACATATTGTAACTATTATAAGACTTTACATTGTCTCCTTGTTGTTCAAACACCTCAACCAGAAAATATCTAGACTCTAGAGATCAATCATGCAAACCAAATTTTAACAAGCTCTATGTAGTTCTTCATTAATGTGTACAAGGTACATGATGCAAGAGCTTAAACATGATCTATATGAGCACAACAATTGCCAAGTATCAAATTATTCAAGACATTATATCATTTACCACATGCAGCATTTTCTGTTTCCAACGAAATAACAATTAACGAAGCGGTTTCAACATTCGCCATGAACATTATGAGCTAAGAACACATGTGTTCATATGAACCAGCGGAGCGTGTCTCTCTCCCACACAAGCATTTATTCAGAGAATGAAAATAACAAAACGAAAATAAAAGCACACAGACGCTCCAAGTAAAGTACATAAGATGTGACCGAATAAAAATATAGTTTCAAGAGAAGAAACCTGATAATTTGTCGATGAAGAAGAGGATGCCTTGGGCATCCCCAAGCTTAGATGCTTGAGTCTTCTTGAAATATGCAGGGATGAACCACGGGGGCATCCCCAAGCTTAGACTTTTCACTCTTCTTGATCATATTGTATCATCCTCCTCTCTTGACCCTTGAAAACTTCATCCACACCAAACTCAAAACAAACTCATTAGAGGGTTAGTGCATAATCAAAAATTCACATGTTCAGAGGTGATACTATCATTCTTAACACTTCTGGACATTGCTCAAAGCTACTGGAAGGTAATGGAACAAAGAAATCCATCCAACACAGCGAAAGAGGCAATGCGAAATAAAAGGCAGAATCTGTCAAAACAGAACAGTCCGTAAAGACGAATTTTAAAGAGGCACCAAACTTGCTCAGATGAAAATTCCCAAATTGAATGAAAGTTGCGTACATATCTGAGGATCATGCACGTAAATTGGCAGATTTTTCTGAGTTACCTACAGAGAATACTGCTCAAATTCGTGACAGCAAGAAATCTGTTTCTGCGCAGTAATCCAAATCTAGTATTGACTTTACTATCAAAGACTTTACTTGGCACAACAAATGCAATAAAATAAGATAAGGAGAGGTTGCTACAGTAGTAACAACTTCCAAGACTCAAATATAAAACAAAAGTACTGTAGTAAAATAAACACATGGGTTATCTCCCAAGAAGTTCTTTCTTTATAGCCATTAAGATGGGCTCAGCAGTTTTAATGATGCACTCGCAAGAAATAAGAGTTGAAGCAAAAGAGAGCATCAAGAAGCAAATTCAAAACAAATTTAAGTCTAACCCACTTCCTATGCATAGGAATCTTGTAAATAAACAAATTCATGAAGCATAATGCAACAAGCATAGAAAGATAAAACAAGTGCAGCTTCAAGATTTTCAGCAAAAAGAGAGGTGTTTTAGTAACATGAAAATTTCTAAAACCATATTTTCCTCTCTCATAATAACTTTCAGTAGCATCATGAGAAAACTCAACAATATAAGTATCACATAAAGCATTCTTATTCACATGCATAAAAGTATCATTACTCTCCACATAAGCATAATCAATTTTATTAGTTGTAGTGGGAGCAAATTCAACAAAGTAGCTATCATTATTATTCTCATCAAGTGTAGGAGGCATAGTATAATCATAATAAAATTCACTCTCCATAGTAGGTGGCACCAAAAGACCACTATCATTGTAATCATCATATATGGGAGGCATATCATAATCAACATAAACTTTCTCCTCAATACCCGGAGGGCTAAAGAGATCATTGATGGCGTGTATTCCACACGTTCGTTGGGCAACCCCAAGAGGAAGGTATGATGCGCACAGCAGCAAGTTTTCCCTCAGAAAAAAACCAAGGTTTATCGAACCAGGAGGAGCCAAGAAGCACGTTGAAGGTTGATGGCGGCGGGATGTAGTGCGGCGCAACACCAGGGATTCCGGCGCCAACGTGGAACCCGCACAACACAACCAAAGTACTTTGCCCCAACGAAACAGTGAGGTTGTCAATCTCACCGGCTTGTCTGTAACAAAGGATTAACCGTATTGTGTGGAAGATGATTGTTTGCAGAGAAAATAGTAAAACAAGTATTGCGAGCAGATTTGTATTTCAAGTATTAAAGAATGGACCGGGGTCCACAATTCACTAGAGGTGTCTCTCCCATAAGATAAAAGCATGTTGGGTGAACAAATTACGAGTCGGGCAATTGACAAATAGAGAGGGCATAACAATGCACATACATGTCATGATAAGTATAGTGAGATTTAATTGGGCATTACGACAAAGTACATAGACCGCCATCCAACCGCATCTATGCCTAAAAAGTCCACCTTCGAGTTATCGTCCGAACCCCTTCCAGTATTAAGTTGCAAAGCAACGGACAATTGCATTAAGTATGGTGCGTAATGTAATCAACAACTACATCCTCGGACATAGCGCCAATGTTTTATCCCTAGTGGCAACAAGCACAACACAACCTTAGAACTTTCTCGTCATCGTCCCGAGTGTCAATGCGGCATGAACCCACTATCGAGCATAAATACTCCCTCTTGGAGTTAAGAGCAAAAACTTGGCCAGAGCCTCTACTAATAACGGAGAGCATGCAAGATCATAAACAACACATATGTAATAACTTGATAATTAATATAACATGGTATTCTCTATCCATCGGATCCCGACAAACACAACATAGAGTATTACAGATAGATGATCTTGATCATGTTAGGCAGCTCACAAGATCCAACAATGAAGCACAATGAGGAGAAGACAACCATCTAGCTACCGCTATGGACCCATAGTCCAGGGGTGAACTACTCACTCATCACTCCGGAGGCGACCATGGCGGTGTAGAGTCCTCCGGGAGATGAATCCCCTCTCCGGCAGGGTGCTCGGAGGAGATCTCCGTAATCCCCCGAGATGGGATTGGCGGCGGCGGCGTCTCTGGAAGGTTTTCCGTATCGTGGTTTTTCGCCTCAGGGGTTTCGCGACGAAGGCTTTAAGTAGGCGGAAGGGCAGAGTCGGGGGGCTGACGAGGGGCCCACACCACAGGGCGGCGTGGGCCCCCTTGGCCGCGCCGCCTTGTGGTTTGGCCACCTCGTGGCCCCACTTCGTATGCTCTTCGGTCTTCTGGAAGGTTCGTGGCAAAATAGGCCCCTGGGTCTTCGTTTCGTCCAATTCCGAGAATATTTCGTTACTAGGATTTCGAAACCAAAAACAGCAGAAAACAACGAATCGGCACTTCGGCATCTTGTTAATAGGTTAGTTCCAGAAAATGCACGAATATGACATAAAGTGTGCATAAAACATGTAGGTATCATCAATAATATGGCATAGAACATAAGAAATTATCGATACGTCGGAGACGTATCAATCATTATCATCAAAACCGACCTCCCCAAGCTTAGAATTTTCTATATCATTAGCAACAATGGTGTTCAAAGCGTTCATACTAATATTACTACCAGCATGCAAATAAGATTCCATAGGTTTTTTAATTTTCGCATTAAACCATTCATGTCTTGACTCAGGAAATAGTACAAAAAGCTCACGAGATGTTTTCCATTATGCCTTACTAGTGTTTAACAAGAAACAAAAAGATGCAATTGCAGGATCTAAAGGAAATAGCTTCGAGCACACACACAACGGCAACGGAAAAGTACTTAGTTCCCCGGGACCGGAGTATGAGTGCCTTTTACCTTTCCTTCCCGACAACGGCGCCGTGAAAAGTGCTTGATGTCTACGGGTGCTTCTATTCTTGTAGACGAGTGTTGGGCCTCCAAGAGCGAGAGGTTTGTAGAACAAGCAGCAAGTTTCCCTTAAGTGGATCACCCAAGGTTTATCGAACTCAGGGAGGAAGAGGTCAAAGATATCCGTCTCAAGCAACCCTGCAATCACGATACAAGAAGTCTCTTGTGTCCCAACACACCTAATACACTTGTCAGATGTATAGGTGCACTAGTTCGGCGAAGAGATAGTGAAATACAAGTAGTATGGATGTATATGAGTGGTAATAGAAATCTGAAAAAAATATGGCAGCGAGTAAACATGCAACAGAACAGTAAATAAATGGAGTTTCGATGCTTAGAAACAAGGCCTAGGGATCATACTTTCACTAGTGGACACTCTCAACATTGATCACATAATAAAACCACTCTACACTCTCTTGTTGGATGATGAACACCACTAATTGTGTAGGGCTACAAGAGCACCTCAATGCCGGAGTTAACAAGCTCCACAACATTCGATATTCATATTTAAATAACCTTAGAGTGCATGATAGACCAACGCAATTACACCGAGTACTAACATAGCATGCACACTGTCACCATTACACTATGAAGGAGGAATAGATCACATAAATACTATCATAGTAATTGTTAACTTCATAATCTACAAGAGATCACAATCATAACCTACGCCAAGTACTACACGATACACACACTGTCACCATTACACAATGGAGGAGGAATAGAGTACTTTAATAACATCACTAGAGTAACACATAGATGAATAGTGATACAAAACTCATATGAATCTCAATCATGTAAGGCAGCTCATGAGATCATTGTATTGAAGTACATAGGAGAGAGATTAACTACATAGCTACCGGTACAGCCCTTAGCCTCGATGGAGAACTACTCCCTCCTCATGGGAGACAGCAGCGTTGATGAAGATGGCGGTGGTGTCGATGGAGATGCCTTCCGGGGGCACTTCCCCGTCCCGGCGGCGTGCCGGAACAGAGACTCCTGTCCCCCAGATCTTGGCTTCGCGATGGCGGCGGCTATGGAAGGTTTCTCATACCGTGGCTTTTCCGTATCGAGGTTTTAGTTCAGGGACCTTTAAATAGGCGAAGAGGCGGAGTCGGAGGGCTGACGGGGCGATGACACAATAGGGGGGCGCGTCCCCCCTCTGGCCGCGCCAGCCTGGCGTCTGGTGGCCCTGTGCCCCCCCTCTGGTGGCTCTCGGGTGTTCTGGAAGCTTCGTGGAAAAATAGGATGCTGGGCATTGATTTCGTCCGATTCCGAGAATATTTCCTTACTAGGATTTCTGGAACCAAAAACAGCAGAAAACAGGCAACTGGCCCTTCGGCATCTCGTCAATAGGTTAGTTCCGGAAAACGCATAATAATGACATATAATGTGTATAAAACATGTGAGTATCATCATAAAAGTAGCATGGAACATAAGAAATTATAGATACGTTTGAGACGTATCACATCATCAGAACTAACACCAGAAAATTGCTCTCTCATAACAAGATTTAGTAAAGCTAGTTTAATTTCATAAAATTCTGCTGTAGTAGCAGGTGGAGCAATAGGGGTACATATAAAATCATTGTTATTGGTGCTAGTGAAATCACACAACTTAGTGTTCTCAGGAGTATTCATTTTAACAGTAATAAAAATAAACTAAAGCAAACTAAATTAAATAAAGTAAAACAAGTAACTATTTTTTTTGTGTTTTAGATATAAAGAAAGCAAACAAAACAGAATATAAAATAAAGCAAACAAAACAGAAAATAAAATAAAGCAAGACAATAAACAAAGTAAAGAGATCGGGTGTGAGAGACTCCCCTTGCAGCGTGTTTTGATCTCCCCGGCAACGGCGCCAGAAATTAGCTTGATAACGCGTGAAGCACACGTCCGTTGGGAACCCCAAGAGTAAGGTGTGATGCGTACAGCAGCAAGTTTCCCTCAGTAAGAAACCAAGGTTTATCGAACCAGTAGGAGATGAAGGTCACGTGAAGGTTGTTGGTGAAGGAGTGTAGTGCGGCGCAACACCAGGGATTCCGGCGCCAACGTGGAACCTGCACAACACAATCAAAATACTTTGCCCCAACTTAACAGTGAGGTTGTAAATCTCACCGGCTTGCTGTAAACAAAGGATTAAACGTATGGTGTGGAGAATGACGTTTTCTTGCAAAGAACAACAGAGAATAGAGATTGCAGTAGATTGTATTTCAGATGTAAAAGAATGGACCGGGGTCCACAGTTCACTAGTGGTGTCTCTCCAATAAGATAAATAGCATGTTGGGTGAACAAATTACAGTTGGGCAATTGACAAATAGAGAGGGCATAACAATGTACATACATATCATGATGACTAATATGATATTTACTTAGGGCATTACAACAAAGAACATAGACCGTTATCCAGCATGCATCTATGCCTAAAAAGTCCACCTTCGGGTTAGCATCCGCACCCCTTCCAGTATTAAGTTGCAAACAACAGACAATTGCATTAAGTACCGTGCGTAATGTAATCAACACAAATATCCTTAGATAAAGCATTGATGTTTTATCCCTAGTGGCAACAGCACATCCATAACCTTAGAACTTTCTGTCACTGTCCCAGATTCAATGGAGGCATGAACCCACTATCGAGCATAAATACTCCCTCTTGGAGTTACAAGTATCAACTTTTCCAGAGCCTCTACTAGCAACGGAGAGCATGCAAGATCATAAACAACACATATATGATAGATCAATAATCAACTTGACATAGTATTCCATATTCATCGGATCCCAACAAACACAACATGTAGCATTACAAATAGACGATCTTGATCATGTTAGGCTGCTCACAAGATCTAAACATGATAGCACAAGAGGAGAAGACAACCATCTAGCTACTGCTATGGACCCATAGTCCAAGGATGAACTACTCACGCATCAATCCGGAGGCGGTCATGATGATGTAGAGTCCTCCGGTGATGATTACCCTCTCCGGCAGGGTGCCGGAGGCGATCTCCTGAACTTTTCTCGTATCGTGGCTCTTGGTACTAGGGTTTTCGCGACGGAGAGAATAAATAGGCGAAGGGGCAGAGTCGGAGGAGTCCCGAGGGGCCCACCCCATAGGTGGGCGCGCCCCCCTCCTTGGCCGCACCGCCTTGTGGTGTGGGGCCCCCTTGGCCCCTCTCCGTCTCTCCTTCGGTGTTCTGGAAGGCTCCATGGAAAATAAGACCGTGGGCTTTTGTTTCGTCCAATTCCGAGAATATTTCCTGTGTAAGATTTCTGAAACCAAAAACAGCAGAAAACAAGAACTGGCGCTTCGGCATCTTGTTAATAGGTTAGTGCCGGAAAATGCATCAAAATGATGTAAAGTGTATATAAAACATGTGAGTATTGTCATAAAACTAGCATGGAACATAAGAAATTATAGATACGTTTGAGACGTATCAATGTGCTTGTGACTCCAAGAGGGAGTATTTATGCTTGATAGTAGATTCATGCCTCTAGTAATCTGGAAGAGTGACAATAACTTCTAAGGTTGAAGATGTGCTGTTGAAACTAAGGAGAAAACAACAATGCTTTGTCTAAGGATAATTCTAGTGTTTACTTTACACACATTGCTTAATGCGATAATTTGTTGCTTGTAACTTAATACTGAAAGGGGTGCGGACGCTAACTGGAAGGTGGATTATTAGTCATAGACGCAGTTGGATTACGGTCAATGTATTATGTTGTAATGCCCAAATGAATCTCATAGTAATCATCTTGTCATGTATGGTCTTTATTCTGTCAATTGCCCAGTTGTAATTTGTTCACCCAGCACGTTATTTATCTTTATGGAGAGACATCTCTAGTGAACTATGGACCCTGGTCCTTTCTTTTACACTGATAAAATCATCTACTGCAAACACCTGTTCTATTTACTTACTGCAAGCATTGTTCTCTTTAATTCCACTGCAAACAAACATCTCTTTCCACACTATACGGTTAATCCTTTGTTTTCAGCAAAGCCGGTAAGATTGAAAACCTCACTGTAAGTTGGGGCAAAGTATTTTGGTTGTGTTGTGTGCAGGTTCCACGTTGTTGCTGACGCCGGTAGTGCGCCCTGCCAAAAGTCAGCTAGCAACACCTTCAGAAGTCATTCATTTCTCCTACTGGTCGATTAAACATTGGCTTCTTACTGCGGGAAAATTTGCTACTGTGCTCATCATACCTTCCATTTGGGGTTCCCCAACGGTGTGCAACTGCGCAACACCAAGCTCTTTTTCTGGCTCCGTTGCCGGGGAGAAAAAGGATTTCTGCAAGGGTAGTCTCTCATCTCCGATCCCTTTACTTTTTTATTGTTTGGTTTAGTTTATTTTACTTTGTCTTGTTTGCTTTATTATATCAAAAACACAAAAAAATTAGTTTCTATTATAGCTTTTATTTTTGTTGCTTTATTTTAATTTTGCTAAAATGGGTACTCCTGAGAACACTAAGTAGTGTGACTTTAGTAGCACAAACAACAATAATTTTATTTTTACACCTATTGCTCCACCTGTTCCTGAAGCAGCTTTCTATGAAATTAAACCTGCTTTGTTAAATCTTGTTATGAAAGAGCAATTTTCTGGTGTTAGTGTTGATGATGCTGCTTCCCACCTTAATAACTTTGTTGACCTTTGTGAGATGCAAAAGTATAAGGATGTAGATGGTGACATTATTAAACTGAAATTGTTTCCTTTCTCTTTGAGAGGCAGAGCTAAAGATTGGTTGCTATCTTTGCCTAGAAATAGTATTGATTCTTGGGTTAAATGCAAAGATGCTTTCATTCGAAAATAGTATCCTCCTGCTAAGATTATATCCTTGAGAAGTGACAAAATGAAATTTAGACAATTTGATAATGAACATGTTGCTCAAGCTTGGGAAGAATGAAATATTTGGTAAAGAATTGCCCCACTCATGGACTGACTACTTGGATGATCATCCAAACTTTTTATGCAGGACTAAAATTTTCTTCAAAGAACCTTCTGGATTCAGCTGCTGGAGGTACCTTTATGTCCATTACTTTGGGGGCTGCAAAAAAACTCCTTGATGATATGATGATAAATTATTCTGAATGGCACACTGAGAGAGCTCCACAAGGTAAGAAGGTAAATTCCGTTGAAGAAACCTCATCTTTGAGTGATAAGATTGATACCATTATGTCTATGCTTGTTAATGGTAAAGATCATGTTGATCCAAATAATATTACGTTAGCTTCTTTGGTTGCTCAAGAAGAGCATGTTGATGTGAACTTCATTAAAAACAATAATTTTAACAACAGTGCTTATAGGAGTAACTTTGGTAGTAACAATTATAGGTCATATCCTTCTAATAATGGTAATGTTTATGGTAATTCCTACAACAACAATAGAAGTGCACCCTTTGATCTTGAAGCCATGCTTAAGGACTTCATTAGTAAACAAACTGCTTTTAATAAATCTGTTGAGGAAAAGTTTGGTAAACTTGATGTTCTTGCTTCTAAAGTTGATAGTCTTGCTCTTGATGTTGAAATTCTTAAATTAAAGGTTATGCCTCATGTTGTTAAAGAAAGCAAAACTTTGAATGCCATTTGTTGGGGGGATGGCCCCCGGTATGCCAAAGGCATGCCAAAACCGGATGGTTTAGGCCATCAAGATACCGGTTTAATGTTTATACCGGAGCACGAAGTTAAGGATTTGGCTAAGTGAAGCTAAGCCGGTATCCCCAGAAGGGGTATGCCGGAACCGGATAAGAAAGACACCGGGCTACCGGTAAGAAGTGCACTGTAGCACGTCGGCAGGACTGGTCAAAGATTCTCTCCAGAGCTAGAGGACAAAGATGAGCTAAGCAAAGTAGCTTTAAACGGAGGCCTGACGATAAAGAAGAGGATGACGATGAAAGAAGCCGGAGGACGTCAGCCTCCCTGATTAAAGAAGACTCCGGTGTCATCTATGATTAAAGTAACTTTGTAAAGTAGTTTGTCTAGTCAAAGATGCCATTAGGGTTTCTAGGGTTTCTTCCCCTGTAAGCCACCCTCTCCCCTATATAAGGAGAGGGGGTAGCCCTCTTCACGGGCACGAGGTATGTACGTACGAGGTGAGCCCTTGTATTCAGAAAACTTGTAACTTGTTGAGATCAATAAAGAAGATGATCTAGAGCGAGTTCTTCCTTATGTCTTTCTTCTTCTACCTCTAGCCTTGGCTAAGTTCTTGAGGAAAGCATCCGGAAGTTCATCCCATCTAATCGCAAACCCTCCCCGAATCCTCTAGCGTCCATTCGGCCCCAACTCAAGCCATCCTATGGCATCTGTCTGTTCCCCACGACGACAGTTGGCGCCCACCGTGGGGCATGAAGTGGCGCTTGCTGGAGTTCATATTCGGGCGGGCATCCTCGAGGTTGCCGGCGAGCGGACGGTGTCTGCGCTCGTCCAGCGCCTCTACTCCATGGACTTCATCAACGACAACGCGGGCTGCTTCGCCAACGGCGGCATCTTCCCCAAGAACGGCCGCATCATCGAGTTCGGCAGCCACCGCGTCTACTTCGGCACCGTCCCCGTGAGCCGGCGCCTCTCGCCGGTGCTGGTGGCACCGGACCCGCCAAGGTGGCTCCGTGCTGGCCGCGCCGCCGGCGGCGTCGAGGTGACGATGACGAGCGCGGTCGGCGCGAGCAAGGAGGCTGTGGATGAAGGTGCCGGCCGTGCGGCTTCGACCCGTGCGGCCAAGCCACCGCTGGAGCGCGACGCTGGCGCTGCGGGAGCATCTTCCGCACCACCGGAAACACCACTTCAAGCGGCGATGAACGTGCTGGAAACGCCCATCGCGCAGAACATCGACCCGGCAGCGGCTCAGGCGGAGCTGGAGGCACAACGCCAGAAGCTGCTCGCGAACGGCGCCGACATCGTCCGGGCGCAGCGCGAGCTGAACCTAACCCTACGTGAGTACAACGCTGCCCATGGCTTTGCTTCTGTTAGCGCTCATGCTGCTAGGATACCGGAGAACCGGCTTAAGGCTCGCAACCTAGATCAGGATTTGCGTAAGGAAGTTCTTGCCGGCAAAAGTACCTCTGCATCTGTGAGCGTTGTAGACAAACCTAAGTACAGTAGCCCGGATAAAACTATAAAAGCTGCTAAGGCTGCAGTAGAGCTGTGTGAATCGCTTTCCGGAGATGCTTTGGCAAAGCAGCAAGAGCGTGTCAGAGAGCTGCTAGAAACTATCGAGCAGCAGAATGCTGAGCAGCTGGCTAAGCTGAACAAGGCTGCGGCCTCAAAATCCGCGCGTTCGACAAAGAATGCCGGAAGCAAGTCCCATGGGCAGGCCTCTTCCCCCCATCTGGACAGAAGGAGAGAAAAAGAGATGAACGCACAGCAGATGACTGTGTACGATCCGGTCCTTGCCGGAAAACTACAAGCCGGGCAACATGATGCCGGTAGAAAAAGCCAAGGGGCAGATCGAGGCTACGCCAAAGGAGGCTATGCCGGAAATTATCATGCCGGTAGATATGAGACCGGGCAAAACTACCAAGCTGCAAGGGCAGCGTATGATGAGGAGGAGATGCCTCCACCAAGGTACCGGCAGGCAAGGGCCGCGGTACCGGAACGTTACGATGAAGCCGACTCGACAAGACTCACCGCTTACCGGAACCCCTTGGGAGAGCGCGTGGGAGAGAGGCACCTGCCAGAACGGGATGTGAGGCACCGTCTGGATAGAGTGTATCTTTCTGAAATGATAGAGGCAGAGGGTCCTCCGGGTCCAAAGTGTTTTGGCCCAAGGATCATGAAAGAGCAACCACCGGTTCGCAACTTCCAGTTGCCCCGTGACACCAAAACATATGATGGCACCACTAAGCCGGAAGATTGGCTCGCGGATTATGTGACTGCGGTATACGTCGCTGGCGGCGGAGGATGTGTAGCCGGAGGAGGAAACCGGCGTTGGGCCGTGAGGATTGTGCCAACGTTTCTGGTGGGACCGGCAAGAATCTGGCTGAACAACTTGCCGGCAGGAAGCATAAACGGTTGGTTGGATTTTGAGGAAGCTTTTGTGAGCAACTTCAGTAGCACCTACCGGAGGCCCAACAGGCCTCAGCAGCTCGCTTTGTGCGTGCAGCGCCCGCAGGAAACAGACCGGGATTACCTGACCCGGTGGAACTCCATTAGGAATTATTGTGAAGGGGTGATAGAAGCGCAAGCCATAGCTTGGTTTTGCAATGGATGCCGCAGAGGTTCGTCGTTGTGGCAAAAGCTACAGCGGAACATGCCGGTAACTTTGGCGGAGATGATACGTGTGGCGGATAACTATGCGTTGGGAGATCCAATGCAACCGGCGGTGCAAGCTGAGCCGGAACAATCAAACCCGCCTCAGCAGCGCCAGGAACAATACCGGGACAACCGGAACAACAAAAGAAGGGAAGATTTCCCGGATCGAAGGTACGCTCCGCAGCAAGTTGCTGCTGTACAAGAAAACTCTGATGCCAGCGGCAGCCAGAGGCGGAAAACCGGATCGCAGCCTTGGGCGGGTCCAAAGAAGCAATGGGTCGAAAAGAAACCCTGGGGCCAGAAAAAGAATTGGCAAGAACCCGTGAAATACACCATGGAAGCCGCCATGGATCAACCTTGCCGGTGGCACACGCCGAATCCGGCTCATCCGTCAAACCACCTGACAAAGGATTGTTCTTGGACCAAGTACTTGATGCTCAAGGGAGCAGTAAAAGATGCGCAAGCATAAGGATGCACCACAATGTTGCCACCATCTCAAGATATGTTGCGCCAGCAACAGCTACCACCACCACCACCGCTTACCGGAGCAAATGCTTTACCAGTACAGCCTCAACCAAATAGGCAGCAGTACCAGCAAGTCAATCAGGTGGGAGACGGCCACGGCCAACCACCTCCACCTGCACCTTTGGGCCGGAATGTTTATGAGGATCCGGATGTGTGCTGTGTCGTGTTCGTCACTGAGCCGACAGACAGGCAGAGCCTACATCGTCGTTCCATGGAAGTGAACGCGGTGATGTCGGCAGTACCAAAATACATGCAGTGGTCAGATCAGGAAATCTCATGGTCACTTAAGGATCACCCCAAGGTAATGCCTAACCCGGGTGGTTACGCTCTCGTGGTGGACCCAATCATGAAAGGGCCAACGACTCGCGTCAAGTTCAGCAAAGTGCTGATAGACAATGGGAGCAGCATAAACATAATGTACCGGCACACCATGCATACGCTGGGCATAACAGAAAACATGCTTCAGCCAACTCGTACAACGTTCCATGGAATCGTTCCGGGCTTGTCCTGCGCGCCGGTTGGAAAAGTCCGGGTGGATGTGTCGTTTGGAGGACGTGACAATTGCCGGGTTGAAAACATTGAGTTCGAGGTGGTGGACCTAGATAGTTCGTACCATGCACTGCTGGGGAGACTGGCGCTGGCTGCTTTCATGGCCTCGACCCACACAGCGTATCTCAAGATGAAGATGTCGGCACCTCATGGACCCTTAACTGTGGTGGGAAATTACAGGATCTCGCTGGAAACTGCTTCTGCCGGATCAAATCTGGCAGAATCGCTGGTGATCGCAGAGGAAAAGAGGAGGATGCAAACTGCGGTTGCGCTGGCTCAGTCTTCACAGTTGAGCTTAGCGGCAATGAGTGCAAGCTTGAGCGCTCCGGCGTTCAAACCGACAAAAGAGACAAAGGACATCGTGCTGGATCCGGCTTTCCCTGAGCGTACTGTTCGTATCGGTGCCGGTCTCAGTGAGGCATAGGAAAGCGCGCTCGTCAGCTTCCTCCGTGAGAATCGGAATATCTTTGCCTGGTCGACAGAGGAATTGGTAGGTGTTCCGAGGGAGCTGGCTGAGCACTCTTTGAACGTCCGGAAGGATGCGAAGCCGGTGCGACAACCCTTACGCCGGTTTGCAGAGGATAGGAGGAAAATCATTGGAGAAGAAGTGACAAAGTTGTTGGTTGCCCGTTTTATCGTGGAAGTGTTGCACACGGAGTGGCTAGCCAATCCGGTGCTAGTCGAAAAGAAAAAAGATGAGAACCTCGAAGCAAAAGCTCCAAAGGTGTGGCGCATGTGCATCGACTACACCAATCTGAACAAGGCTTGCCCAAAAGACCCTTTCCCTTTACCGCGAATCGATCAAGTGATTGATTCTACTGCCGGGTGTGAGTTGTTGTCTTTCCTGGATGCTTATTCCGGTTTCCACCAAATCCCCTTGAAAAAGGAAGATCAAATAAAAACTGCGTTCATTACCCCGCACGGGGCTTATTGCTATGTCACTATGCCTTTTGGTTTGCGCAACACTGGTGCAACGTACCAGCGCTGTATGGAAAAGTGTTTGTTTGATCAAATCGGAAAAAATGTGCAAGTTTATGTGGATGATGTCGTGGTAAAAACTAAGGCAAAAGAAACCTTAATCGACGATCTCCGGCAAACATTCGATAACTTAAGAAGATTCCGGATGAAACTTAATCCGGCAAAATGCACCTTCGGTGTCCCTGCCGGCAAACTGCTTGGCTTTCTCGTGTCAAGCCGGGGCATTGAGGTCAATCCGGTAAAGATCCGGGCAATTGAGAGAATGACGATACCGCGAGATCTTAAGGATGTACAAAAGTTTACCGGAAGCTTGACATCGCTGAGCCGGTTCATAAGCAGGTTGGGAGAGAAGGCCTTGCCACTCTACGCTCAAATGAAAAAATCCGATACGTTCGTTTGGACCCCTCAGGCAGACGCGGCGTTTAAAGAGCTAAAAACGATGCTGGCCACTGCGCCGATACTGGCTTCGCCGTTGGAAAGAGAGCCCATGTTGTTATACATAGAAGCAACTAACCGGGTTGTGAGTGTTGTTGTGGTGGTAGAAAGAGAAGAGGAAGGAAAAACCATCCAGAGGCCGGTATACTACCTGAGCGAGGTGCTCTCCCTCTCAAAGCAAAACTACCCACACTTCCAGAAAATGACTTATGGCGTGTTCATGGCCGCCACGAAGCTCAAGCACTACTTTGAGGAGCACCCCATGAAGGTGGTGAGTGAGGCACCCATTTCCGATATCATGTGCAACAAAGATGCTAGCGGCAGGATTGCAAAATGGGCGATCCAGATATCACCATACGTACCGGTGTACGAAAGAAGAGATGCCATAAAATCACAAGCTTTAGCTGATTTCTTGGTTGATTGGGCGGAAATGCAGTACAAGCCCCCAGACCAAAGAATAGAATACTGGAAGATGCACTTTGATGGATCCAAACTCAAAGAGGGTCTAGGTGTCGGTGTGGTGCTCACCTCACCAAAGGGAGATCATCTCCGGTATGTTTTACAAGTGCATTTCAGGGCATCAAACAATGTCGCTGAATACGAGGCTTTGATCCATGGGCTTAAGGTCGCAAAAGAAATCGGTGCACACCGGATCATTGGCTACGGAGACTCAGATCTTGTGGTACAACAATGTTCCGGAGATTGGGACGCAAAAGATGCCAACATGGCCTCATACCGGTTTCACGTGCAAAAGATTGCCGGATTCTTCGAAGGGTGTGAGTTTCACCATGTGCCGCGTGCAGAAAATGAAGCCGCGGATGCTTTGTCCAAGCTGGGCTCATCTAGGCAAGAAATTCCTCCCGGAATAGCCTTGGCACACTTAAGAGTACCATCGATCAAACCGAGTCCGGAGTCGGAATCAATTTTTGTACCGGAATCACATGTTGTACCAATGGATATCGATGAAGGAAACCCGGGGACTGTTCCGGCAAACTCGGGGACTGTTCCGGTAAGCTCGGGGACTGCTGTGCCTGTACCGGAAGAAACAATGCTGGTGGATAGCATGGACATAGATGTACCGGTGTTCCTGGTTCGGAAGGCACCATCATGGGTTAAACCTATTAAGGAATTCCTGATCAACGGCACTTTACCGGTTGACGAAAATGAGTCCAGAAGGATCCAAAGGAGGTCCAAAGCGTACACCATCATCAAAGGCGAGGTGTACAAGAGAAGTGTTACCGGTGTCCTCCAAAGGTGTGTGGAACCGGAAGAGGGAAGAGAAATGCTCGAAGAGGGCGCTGGTGGGCATCACGCTTCGTCAAGGGCGCTGGTGGCAAAGGTATTCCGGCATGGGTTCTATTGGCCCACGGCTTTGGAAAACGCGGAGGATCTGGTAAGAAAATGCAATGGGTGCCAGAGGTACGCCAAGCAAAATCATACCCCAGCATCCGGTTTAAAGACAATATACCGCTAACTTGGCCATTTGCCGTTTGGTGCCTAGACATGGTTGGCCCATTCAAAACCGCAAGGGGAAACATGACCCACATCTTGGTTATGGTGGATAAATTCACCAAGTGGCTAGAGGTGAAACCCATTGCAAAATGTGATGGGCGCACAGCGGTGAAGTTCTTAAAACATGTTATTTTGCGGTATGGCTACCCACATAGCATTATCACTGACAATGGCACAAACTTTGCTCAAGGTGAGTTCAAAAGATTTTGTGAGGACAACAATATCCGGTTGGATTTGTGCTCAGTGGCACACCCTCAAGGCAATGGCCAAGTTGAAAGAACAAACGCTTTGGTACTTTCCGGTATCAAACCAAGACTCATTGATGCGGTGGAAAAATCGCCGGGGTGTTGGCTCGATGAGCTACCATCTGTGCTGTGGAGTATAAGAACAACTCCAAACCGGTCTACCGGATACACTCCATTCTTTATGGTTTATGGAGCAGAAGCGGTCATACCAACCGACATTCTCCATGATTCACCAAGGGTGCAACTCTATACCGAAGAAGAGGTAAAGGAGGCCCGAGAAAACGATGTGGACTTGCTAGAAGAAGCAAGAGAATTTTAGCTTTGGCAAGAACAACCATTTACCAGCAAAACCTCAGACGCTATCATAGCCGGAAGGTTAACCCGAGGGTGTTCCGGGAAGGAGACCTAGTGCTACGCCTAGTGCAGCGCACTGAAGGCCGGCACAAGCTTCCCCCCCCCCCATGGGAAGGACCCTTCATTGTGAGCAAGTCTCTCCACAATGATTCCTATTACCTGATTGATGCACAGGAATGGAAGAAGGGAAAGGCGGACAGGTCCGGAGAGGAGACCAAGCGTCCGTGGAATGTAGCTCTGTTGCGTCCTTTCTACTCTTGAAGTTGTGGTGTAAGAAGTTCCTTTTTGTACCTTATTTGCTATGAATAAAAGATGTCGGAACCTCGAATGAGTCTCGGGGACTACCCTTACTAAGGTTGCATGTAACATGTTTATTTTTTCAGTTTACCGGTTGCTTATTGAACGTTTTTTCTTTCCGGATTAGTAGTGTGCTAAACCCTACCGGAGTCTTCGACTCTGCTGCTGTCTGATACGTCTCCGACGTATCGATAATTTTTTATGTTCCATGCCACATTATTGATGATATCTACATGTTTTATGCATACTTTATGTCGTATTTATGCATTTTCCGGCACTAACCTATTAACGAGATGCCGAAGAGCCGATTCGTTGTTTTCTGCTGTTTTTGGTTTCAGAAATCCTAGTAAGGAAATATTCTCGGAATTGGACGAAATCAACGCCCAGGGTCCTATTTTTGCACGAAGCTTCCAGAAGACCGAAGGAGTCACGAAGTGGGGCCACGAGGCGCCGCCACAACAGGGCGGCGCGGCCAGCAAGGGGCCCGCGCGGCCCTGTTGTGTGGGGCCCCCGTGGCGCCTCTTGACCTGCCCTTCCGCCTACTTAAAGCCTCCGTCGCGAAACCCCCAGTACCGAGAGCCACGATACGGAAAACCTTACTGAGACACCGCCGCCGCCAATCCCATCTCCGGGGATTCAGGAGATCGCCTCCGGCACCCTGCCGGAGAGGGGAATCATCTCCCGGAGGACTCTTCACCGCCATGGTCGCCTCCGGAGTGATGAGTGAGTAGTTCACCCCTGGACTATGGGTCCATAGCAGTAGCTAGATGGTCGTCTTCTCCTCATGTGCTTCATTGTTGGATCTTGTGAGCTGCCTAACATGATCAAGATCATCTATCCGTAATTCTATATGTTGTGTTTGTCGGGATCCGATGGATAGAGAATACTATGTTATGTTGATTATCAATCTATTACCTATGTGTTGTTTATGATCTTGCATGCTCTCCGTTATTAGTAGAGGCTCGGCCAAGTTTTTACTCTTAATTCCAAGAGGGAGTATTTATGCTCGATAGTGGGTTCATGCCTCCATTAAATGCGGGACGATGACGAGAAAGTTCTAAGGTTGTGGATGTGTTGTTGCCACTAGGGATAAAACATTGATGCTATGTCCGAGGATGTAGTTATTGATTACATTACGCACCATACTTAATGCAATTGTCTCGTTGTTTGCAACTTAATACTGGAAGGGGTTCGGATGATAACCTGAAGGTGGACTTTTTAGGCATAGATGCATGCTTGGATAGCGGTCTATGTACTTTGTCGTAATGCCCAATTAAATCTCACAATACTCATCATATCATGTATGTGCATGGTCATGCCCTCTCTATTTGTCAATTGCCCGACCGTAATTTGTTCACCCAACATGCTATTTATCTTATGGGAGAGACACCTCTAGTGAACTGTGGACCCCGGTCCATTCTTTTACATCGAATACAATCTACTGCAATACTTGTTCTACTTGTTTTCTGCAAACAATCATCATCCACACTATACATCTAATCCTTTGTTACAGCAAGCCGGTGAGATTGACAACCTCACTGTTTCGTTGGGGCAAAGTACTTTGGTTGTGTTGTGTAGGTTCCGCGTTGGCGCCGGAATCCCTGGTGTTGCGCCGCACTACATCCCGCTGCCATCAACCTTCAACGTGCTTCTTGGCTCCTCCTGGTTCGATAAACCTTGGTTTCTTTCTGAGGGAAAACTTGCTATTGTGCGCATCATACCTTCCTCTTGGGGTTCCCAACGGACGTGTGTTGTACACGCCATCAAGCATTTTTTCTGGCGCCGTTGCCGGGGAGATCAAGACACGCTGCAAGGGGAGTCTCCACAATCCAATCTCTTTACTTTGTTTTTGTCTTGCTTTATTTTATTTACTACTTTGTTTGCTGCATTATATCAAAACACAAAAAAATTAGTTGCTAGTTTTATTTTATTTACCGTCTTGTTCTCTATATCAAAAACACACAAAAAAAAATTAGTTACTTGCATTTTACTTTTGTTACCATGTCTAGTTCTGCACCTGTTACTTCTTCACCTGAGGAATTAGTCTTCACTTTTAAACAAGGGGATGAGGAGAGTTTTAAAGATGCTTGGTCCAGAATTTTTACTTCTTATCGTAAAGCTGAACCTCAAATGACTCTAAGTTTTCTCCTTAGTAATTTTTATTTTGGTCTTATGATTCGCTATAGATATGCCTTGGATGCTCTAGTGGGAGGAGATTTCCTTCATTGCAATGGGGATCAAGCTTTTAATGCCATAAAGAAGTTGGTTGCATCACATGATTCAGCTAATAACTTTGATTCAGCCCTTATTAGCATTTATAATAGATTAAACACTCTTGAGACAACTGCATCTCGTTTGAATGAAAATTAAAGATATGTTTGTAACCGTCTTGATCAAGTTTTAGTGAACTCTGAACCTTCATTATGGGATCCTACTATTAAAATTGTTATCGGTGATCAAACTCTTCATGCCAATTGTGATATTATGTCTGAATTTTGCCTAATGCCTAAGAGTATTCATGAATATTTGAAACTTTGGGGATTCGTTGAAGGGGGGAAGGAATAACTCTTATTGATAACTCTGTTATAATTCCTAAAGGAATAGCTGCGGGTGGGCATACAACCATTCTTGGGAGAACAATATCCATTGATTATCTTGTTATTGAATGTGCAGGAACAGGACAAATCACACTCGGAAGGTCCCTGCTGAAACTATTGGGAGCAGTCATAGATATGGGAGAAGGCACCCTAAAATTCACCTCTACACCCGGGGGTAGACATATATTCCCTAAATCAAAGAATAAGAAAAAGAACAATAAAGGTAAGGGTAAAGCCCAAGGTAATGTTGATATTGCATCTCTTGATAACACTTGATATACACTTTTTGCGCCTAGCTGAAAGGCGTTAAAGAAAAGCGCTTATGGGAGACAAACCATGTTTTTACTACATTACTTTTATTTTATATTTAAGTCTTGGAAGTTGTTTACTACTGTAGCAACCTCTCCTTATCTTAGTTTTGTGCATTGTTGTGCCAAGTAAAGTCGTTGATAGTAAGGTTCATACTAGATTTGGATTACTGCGCAGAAACAGATTTCTTTGCTGTCACGAATTTCGACCTGCCTCTCTGTAGGTAGCTCATAAAAATATGCCAATTTACGTGCGTGATCCTCATATATGTACGCAACTTTCATTCAATTTGGGCATTTTCATTTGAGCAAGTCTGGTGCCTCAATAAAATCAATCTTTACGGACTGTTCTGTTTTGACAGATTCTGCCTTTTTATTTCGCATTGCCTCTTTTGCTATGATGGATGAATTTCTTTGTTCTATTAATGTCCAGTAGCTTTGTGCAATATCCAGAAGTGTTAAGAATGAGTGTGTCACCTCTGAACACGTGAATTTTTATTATGCACTAACCCTCTAATGAGTTGTTTCGAGTTTGGTGTGGAGGAAGTTTTCAAGGATCAAGAGAGGGAGATGATACAATATGATCAAGGAGAGTGAAAGCTCTAAGCTTGGGGATGCCCCGGTGGTTCACCCCTGCATATTTTAAGAAGACTCAAGCGTCTAAGCTTGGGGATGCCCAAGGCATCCCCTTCTTCATCGACAACATTATCGGGTTCCTCCCCGAAACTATATTTTTATTCCATCACATCTTATGTGCTTTGCTTGGAGCGTCGGTTTGTTTTTGTTTTTGTTTGAATAAAATGGATCCTAGCATTCATTGTGTGGGAGAGAGACACGCTCCGCTGTTGCATATGGACAAATATGTCCTTAGGCTTTACTCATAGTATTCATGGCGAAGGTTGAATCTTCTTCGTTAAATTGTTATATGGTTGGAATCGGGAAATGCTACATGTAGTAATTCTAAAATGTCTTGAATAATTTGATACTTGGCAATTGTTGTGCTCATGTTTAAGCTCTTGCATCATATACTTTCCACCTATTAATGAAGAAATACATAGAGCTTGCTAAAATTTGGTTTGCATATTTGGTCTCTCTAAAGTCTAGATAATTCTAGTATTGAGTTTCGAACAACAAGGAAGACGGTGTAGAGTGTTATAATGTTTACAATATGTCTTTTATGTGAGTTTTGCTGCACCGGTTCATCCTTGTGTTTGTTTCAAATAACCTTGCTAGCCTAAACCTTGTATCGAGAGGGAATCTTCTCATGCATCCAAAATCCTTGAGCCAACCACTATGCCATTTGTGTCCACCATACCTACCTACTACATGGTATTTCTCCGCCATTCCAAAGTAAATTGCTTGAGTGCTACCTTTAAAATTTCCATCCTTTACCTTTGCAATATATAGCTCATGGGACAAATAGCTTAAAAACTATTGTGGTATTGAATATGTACTTATGCACTTTATCTCTTATTAAGTTGCTTGTTGTGCGATAACCATGTTCCCGGGGACGCCATCAACTACTCTTTGTTGAATATCATGTGAGTTGCTATGCATGTCCGTCTTGTCCGAAGTAAGGGAGATTTACCACTCATTTAATGGTTAGAGCATGCATATTGTTAGAGAAGAACATTGGGCCGCTAACTAAAGCCATGAATCATGGTGGAAGTTTCAGTTTTGGACATATATCCTCAATCTAATATGAGAACATTAATTGTTGCTACATGCTTATGCATTAAAGAGGAGTTCATTATCTGTTGTCTATGTTGTCCCGGTATGGATGTCTAAGTTGAGAATAATCAAAAGCGAGAAATCCAAATGCGAGCTTTCTCCTTAGACCTTTGTACAGGCGGCATAGAGGTACCCCTTTGTGACACTTGGTTAAAACATGTGTATTGCGATAATCCCGTAATCCAAGCTAATTAGGACAAGGTGCGGGCACTATTAGTATACTATGCATGAGGCTTGCAACTTGTAAGATATAATATACATGATACATATGCTTTATTACTACCGTTGACAAAATTGTTTCTTGTTTTCAAAACCAAAGCTCTAGCACAAATATAGCAATAAATGCTTCCCTCTGTGAAGGGCCTTTATTTTACTTTTATGTTGAGTCAGTTCACCTATCTCTCTCCACCTCAAGAAGCAAACACTTGTGTGAACTGTGCATTGATTCCTACATACTTGCATATTGCACTTGTTATATTACTTCACATTGACAATATCCATGAGATATACATGTTACAAGTTGAAAGCAACCGCTGAAACTTAATCTTCTTTTGTGTTGCTTCAATACCTTTACTTTGATTTATTGCTTTATGAGTTAACTCTTATGCAAGACTTATTGATGCTTGTCTTGAAAGTACTATTCATGAAAAGTCTTTGCTTTATGATTCATTTGTTTACTCATGTCATTACCATTGTTTTGATCGCTGCATTCATTACATATGCTTACAATAGTATGATCAAGGATATGATGGCATGTCACTCCGAAATTATCTTTGTTATCGTTTACCTACTCGGGACGAGCAGGAACTAAGCTTGGGGATGCTGATACGTCTCCGACGTATCGATAATTTCTTATGTTCCATGCCACATTATTGATGATATCTACATGTTTTATGCATACTTTATGTCGTATTTATGCATTTTCCGGCACTAACCTATTAACGAGATGCCGAAGAGCCGATGTCGTTTTCTGCTGTTTTTGGTTTCAGAAATCCTAGTAAGGAAATATTCTCGGAATTGGACGAAATCAACGCCCAGTGTCCTATTTTTGCACGAAGCTTCCAGAAGACCGAAGGAGTCACGAAGTGGGGCCACGAGGTGCCGCCACAACAGGGCGGCGCGGCCAGCAAGGGCCCGCGCGGCCCTGTTGTGTGGGGCCCCCGTGGCGCCTCTTGACCTGCCCTTCCGCCTACTTAAAGCCTCCGTCGCGAAACCCCCAGTACCGAGAGCCACGATACGGAAAACCTTCCGAGACGCCGCCGCCGCCAATCCCATCTCGGGGATTCGGGAGATCGCCTCCGGCACCCTGCCGGAGAGGGGAATCATCTCCCGGAGGACTCTTCACCGCCATGGTCGCCTCCGGAGTGATGAGTGAGTAGTTCACCCCTGGACTATGGGTCCATAGCAGTAGCTAGATGGTCGTCTTCTCCTCATGTGCTTCATTGTTGGATCTTGTGAGCTGCCTAACATGATCAAGATCATCTATCTGTAATTCTATATGTTGTGTTTGTCGGGATCCGATGGATAGAGAATACTATGTTATGTTGATTATCTATCTATTACCTATGTGTTGTTTATGATCTTGCATGCTCTCCGTTATTAGTAGAGGCTCTGGCCAAGTTTTTACTCTTAATTCCAAGAGGGAGTATTTATGCTCGATAGTGGGTTCATGCCTCCATTAAATCTGGGACAGTGACAGAAAGTTCTAAGGTTGTGGATGTGCTGTTGCCACTAGGGATAAAACATTAATGCTATGTCCGAGGATGTAGTTATTGATTACATTACGCACCATACTTAATGCAATTGTCTGTTGTTTGCAACTTAATACTGGAAGGGGTTCGGATGATAACCTGAAGGTGGACTTTTTAGGCGTAGATGCATGTCTGGATAGCGGTCTATGTACTTTGTCGTAATGCCCAATTAAATCTCACAATACTCATCATATCATGTATGTGCATGGTCATGCCCTCTCTATTTGTCAATTGCCCGACCGTAATTTGTTCACCCAACATGCTATTTATCTTATGGGAGAGACACCTCTAGTGAACTCGTGGACCTCGGTCCATTCTTTTACATCGAATACAATCTACCGCAATACTTGTTCTACTCGTTTTCCGCAAACAATCATCATCCACACTATACATCTAATCCTTTGTTACAGCAAGCCGGTGAGATTGACAACCTCACTGTTTCGTTGGGGCAAAGTACTTTGGTTGTGTTGTGCAGGTTCCGCGTTGGCGCCGGAATCCCTGGTGTTGCGCCGCACTACATCCCGCCGCCATCAACCTTCAACGTGCTTCTTGGCTCCTCCTGGTTCGATAAACCTTGGTTTCTTTCTGAGGGAAAACTTGCTACTGTGCGCATCATACCTTCCTCTTGGGGTTTCCAACGGACATGTGCTGTACACGCCATCACTGTCCGCAACCCGGCTTCATGGCAAGCAAGATAAACCGGTAGGGGATAAGCACATGAACTGCGAAGAGGGAGAGCGGGAAAGAACAATCCGGAAAAATTTAACTAACCCCGGTTGTACCGGTTTTTTGCAAAAATTTCGAGTTATTTCCAAGTTCAAGAAAGTGCTTGCTTGGTAAAAGAACTTTGTGCTCATACGCCAAAAACGCCCAGAGAAGGTAGGCAGAGCCAAAGCAAAAGAGCCAAGTGTGCATCGAATTGGATGCGGAAACAATTTCGGAATCATTGCAGTGCAAGACAAAATCGGAACGATAAGCAAAGTGCTAAGTTAGCAAACCAACATAGCTTAATAAGTTACCGGTATGCAAGACACCGGCATAAAGTGGTACCACATCCAAAAGGATAAGTTTTATATTACATCATAAACCCCGGCATACCGGGGTAGAATTTAACGAGTTTTGTTATGAAGCAAGCAGGAGCAGGTAGACTTGTTATCGGAGTAAATGTTTAAACAGCGGGGGCTTCAGGGGGAGCAGCATTGGCCTCGGGAGCTTCCGGCAGCACATCCTCGGCACCCTCATCTTCACCTTCCTCTTCTTCCTCCTCATCGCTGAGGTAGTCCTTGACGCCTGAAGGAGGGGGGATGAAGGTGCGAGCCGGCGCGTACTCAGCAAGCCGATAGGCGCGATCCTGCCGCTTCGCGGTAAGAATCGGGTCCGTATCGGTAGGAGCGTCTTCACGCACGCCTTGAAGAGCATCCAGATCCAAGTCCGGGTACCAGGAGCACGCGGAGCGCAGCGCGGTGTCGGCTCTAGCACGAGCTGCGAAGCACTGCCACTCATGAATCCGGCGCCCTGCCTCCTTTAGCCGGTTGGCGGTGAGGGTGATGTTGGCTGGCATTGCTTCTTCAGGCCACAACACCTTGAAGAGTTGGATGGCGACGTCTGGCAGATCGGCAAGGTGCCGGTCCACTGAGCGCATATGTTGGACTCGGGCGGAAAGGGCGACCAGATAGTCGTACCCGTCCCAGTGCGCGTCCATGTTGGGGAACTTTCGCGCCACCCGATCCTCCATCACCTTTTTCACGGCATGCGTCTGAGAGTCCGGGAAGTGCTCTGCAGGAAGAAGGGAAAAGCATAAACTTAAGAAACCGGAAAACAATCTACCGGAAGGAAAAGGAACACGAATACACTTCCAAAAAAGAAAAAGCTTATAAGCAAAAGAAGGGACAAGGCAAGAGCTTACTCAGAGCCAGCGCGTCAATCTGCATGACCAGCCGATCATATTCCTTGTGATCAGTGGTCATAACCTCAATCTGGTGCTCTGCCGCTTTCCGCGCCTTCCTCTCCTCCTCCAGCTCTGCCCTCAGCACCGCAGTGGAGTTCGCGGAATCATCCACAACCTCCGCCAGCCTGGCCTCGGCTGCTGCCTTGGCATCCTTCAGCTCTTGGTCATGCTCGGAGCGCGGCCTCGGATAGCCTCGTTCCTTGAGCTCCCTGGAGGCGGTCTTCTGGGCATCCAGTGCCTCGTGGTGCTCCTTGATGAGCTGCTCCTTTTCACCTGGGTACCGGAAAGAAGAGTGTTGGAAAAGTTGCCCGGAAAGCACAAGTTAACCGGAAAAGAGAAAGCGGTACCTTGGAGTGCGGTGATCTGGGCCTTGAGGGCTTCAATGGTAGCCTCCGGGACAGCTGTTGAACAAAACGTTCATAAGTGTTAAAAAAGAAAAACGTCCCGGTAAGAAGATGCCGGAGGGAAAATAGGAAACAAACCTTGGCAGTGGCTGTGGGCCTCGGCAAGGTCCCGATGCTCCCAGAGAAGCTCCTCGAAGAGCTGCTTCCGAGCATCCGCCGTGCTCTGTTCAAAGGAAAATAATTGTAAGAAAGAAGCCGGTTTTCTCCATGCTTTTACCTAAGTTTCGCGCTAAGAGCCGCGCTCTCAACCCGAAACTCGGGGACTGGCTATGCCGGTTTTTCAAGTTTTTGCCTAAGTTTCGCGCTAACAGCTGCGCTCTCAACCCGAAACTCGGGGACTGGCTATGCCGGTTTCTCAAGTTTTTGCTTAAGTTTCGCGCTAAGAGCTATGCTCTCAACACGAAACTCGGGGACTGGGAAGATAGACAATATTCGGAAAGAAAGAAACCGGCAACAACAGAAAAATTGCAAAAAAGATTGGTGAAACTTACCACCACGTTGCTGGTGGCGTCGTACCACGCACTGTCGAACTCCTTCACTGCGCGCTTGAGCCGCATGAAGTGTTCCTCAGTGGACCGGGGCCCAGCAGGGTCTGGCGCCGGAAGCCGATCCTTCCCTAGGCCGCGGGTGGATGTGGATATATCCGCATCGTTCCACTTTTGGGCATAGGGGAGGAGGTGCCCCAGGTCCCGGCCCTCGCGCTTCAGCTCGACGATCCAGCCCAGGAGGCCAGAAGGTTTTTCTTGGACCGCAGCAGCGGCGGGGCTGACGTGCAGCACTAGAGGTTGCGGGCCGGTGGCTGAGGCGCTGCCCTCCATGGCCTTTCCCCGGGAAGCTCCCGGCTTGAGGAACTTTGTGATCTTGGGGGTCTCGGGCGGCGGCTTCGGCTTGGCCGCGGAAGGTCCTTGGCTTGGTGGCGGTGTTGGAGTGGCCCCGGTAGGCTCAAGAATAGGAGCTTCTGGGGCGGTGTAGAGGAGGCCGGCACGCAAGTATCCGGCGCGGCCTTGGTGGGGGAAGAGCTGGAGTGCTTCTTCTTCTTCTTCTTCTTCTTTGCGGCGAGAGGAACCAGAGGTTCCGCCCGCCCGGCAGCTTCGTCGTCGGCGCCGGTGTTGCTGGCGCCGGTATCTTGGGTCTCTAGAGGGGAGGTGAGATCCTCCTCCGCGCGGTGATCAGGAGGTGTAGGGGCCGCGCGCCCCGCACTTGTGGTGCCTCCCAGAGGGGAGGCAGAGAGGTCGCCGGTACCGGATGGTACCGGGCTTGACTGAGGAGGAGGAGTTGGGGCCCTTGCGGTTCCCTCGGAGGTCACCGGCTTCGGGCCGCTGGCGCTCTTGGACAGCTGGAGAGCAGGGCTGAGCAAAGAGAAGAGGAAAAATCAAAAACAGCAAAGAGAAAGGAAGGGTTTGAACCACGAAGCAAATAGAGAAATAAAGAACTTGCCCGTAAGAGACCGGCATCTGCTTATGCTTGTAGCGCCTCCTGCCAGTCTCTTTCCCCCCAAGGACTTCCGTCCGGAAGCATTTGGCGGGGGGAGCTTGGCTAGAGCCGGCGTCAGCAGCAGGCGCCTTGTTCTTTTTGCTTTGGGGCATGAGCTTATCCAGGAACTCATGCCCGACCTCGGCCTGCAGAGGAGGCACGTGCTCGTGGACCTGTAGTTCGGGGCCAGCTGAGGGAGCGCCTACAGAAGGAAATAGGCAGCAAAATATGAGAGACCGGAAGAGGAAACTACCTCAAGCATGGTGAGCTCATCGTCGGAACCGGAAGCCGCAGAAAAGTTACCAGGGCGCTGAGTGGGGATGCGGCCCATCTTGATTTCGTACCAAGGGACGAAGGGATCTGGATCAACCTTGTCCAAAGGGCGTTTCTGGCAAGGGCCTCGCAATCTGACTCGATGCGGGGGAAGCGATCCTTGGCCTGAAAGCAAAAAAGAAAAACAGTTAGCCACAGCATAAAAGTTACCGGTAGAACAACCCGGGGGGCGCGATCTCTTACTTCCTTGGTTGGAGGGTTGAGGGAGCTGAGAGGAAGAAAGCCCCACTCCCAGTCATCCGGCATGTCCGTTTGGCATATTTGATTAGCCTTGAGGACCACATCCGCTTTGCTCAAGGGAAGGCCGGTGATCTTGGTGGGATCGCCAGGGCCGTACATCTCACTTATCTTGTGAGCGCGGCGCTTAAGGGGAAGCACCCGGCGGCAGATGAAGGTGCAGATGATATCGTCGGAGCAGATATTGGTCTCCTTCATCAGCTTCAACATGAAGCGTACCACCCGGTTCGTCTCTATGTGATCCGTACCGGGGTTGTAGTTCCAGTTAACCTTTGTGGGCGGCGCCGGATTGAAGGGCGGCAGATTAATGAGGTCAGCGGCGCCATTGTTCTTCGCGTAGAAGAACGTTGTCTGCCACAACCGGCAAGTCTCGAGACCGTTGAACTTAAAAAAGGGGCTCCCTTGACGGGAGCCGATGATACAAGACCCGCATTGTACGGGGGGTTTGGGCTTGGGAATATCCTTGCCCTGGACCGAGTTGATCCGGAGAGAGAAGAAGCGGGCAAAGGTCTCGCGAGCGGGACGGATGCCGATGTAGCCTTCCATGAAGGCGACAAAACAAGAAAGATAAAAACGGCGTTGCCGGGAAGGTGGTGATGCCGGAGTCGATAGAAGTCAAGAAATTGGCGGAAGAAGTCGAGGCAGGAAGGCCGAAGCCACGCTCAAAGTGAGCAAGAAAGACAACGACCTCACCGGGTTCGAGCACCGGTTCGATCTCGTCGCCAGGAAGCCGGCAGGAAACCGTCTCCGGTATCCTCCTAGACCGGTAGAGCCGTGTTGTGTTACATCGGAACCTCTCCAGGCTCCGCGTGTGATACCGGAAAGATCCTTTCCGGGGGGGCCCGGCTGGAGGTGCCGACCTCTTGGTCTTTGCCGGATTCAGTTTCCATCCGGGCGAGATCTTCGGTCAGCCCGTCGGAAGTCCTACTTCCTTGACTACTAGAAGAGGAGGCGAGAAGAGATTCTTCGCTAGACATGTGGATCTGGAGGACGCCGGTATCTACCGTAAAACAGTTTTCCCAAAAAAGACCCTCGCGCGAAGATCTACGAGTAAGAGAAAAAGCAAAATAAAAAGGAATAAATACTCTACCGGCCCAAGATCTGGAAAGCTAAGAGAAAAGAGGTAAATGCGTATTGGGCCTAACCTGAGGCTGCGAAGGCGCTTAGGGAGAGGTTCACCGAGGAAATGGTGAGCTCCTGGCCGTCGACGATGGCCGGCGACGGAGAAGGGCGAGGTCCGTCGGAGAAAGCTTGAATCAGCAGCGAAGAGGGAACGCAGCAGCTACACCGCGCGGTGAAGGGCTTCGGCGCAGCGAGAGCAGCGTCGCAACGTCGACGAGAGCGGCGCTCTGGCAGCGACCGGCGGCGACGAGGATGCAGGGGGCGAAGGGCTTGAAGTGCTCTGGAAATGGGGGCAAATGCGAAGAAGAAGATGAAGTGGAACCGCTCCGCCCTTATGCAGAGAGAACAGGAAGTGGGCCGAAAACCGTCGGGCCGCGGCGGTTCGCCTCGTGGGCCGCCACGTGGCACGAAGATACACGTGCGGAAAACAACTTGCCACAGGGAGGCCACACGGATCCGGAACGGCCGCGAGGATCCGGTGTGGCGCAATAAATGCTGGCGCAGAAGCCGAAGGGAAGTGACCTCTGACACTGGCGCGTCAGACACAATGCGCATGTCACTGACAGGCACTGCACCCGAGAAATTCTCGACTTCACCGAGGAGAGAGTTAATGTCTAAGATGCCGGGGAATAAGATATCGGAGGCACCTTGAAAAGAGGGATAAGTAAGTCCAGCAAAGATGCCGGAGAGATTAAACCGGTACCTTAAGGTATGAGAACCTGGCATGGTCCGTCGGATAGGATCCACCGGACTATACCAGCTTCGGGGACTAATGTTGGGGGGATGACCCCCGGTATGCCAAAGGCATGCCAAAACCGGATGGTTTAGGCCATCAAGATACCGGTTTAATGTTTATACCGGAGCACGAAGTTAAGGATTTGGCTAAGTGAAGCTAAGCCGGTATCCCCAGAAGGGGTATGCCGGAACCGGATAAGAAAGACACCGGGCTACCGGTAAGAAGTGCACTGTAGCACGTCGGCAGGACTGGTCAAAGATTCTCTCCAGAGCTAGAGGACAAAGATGAGCTAAGCAAAGTAGCTTTAAACGGAGGCCTGACGATAAAGAAGAGGATGACGATGAAAGAAGCCGGAGGACGTCAGCCTCCCTAATTAAAGAAGATCCCGGTGTCATCTATGATTAAAGTAACTTTGTAAAGTAGTTTGTCTAGTCAAAGATGCCATTAGGGTTTCTAGGGTTTCTTCCCCTGTAAGCCACCCTCTCCCCTATATAAGGAGAGGGGGTAGCCCTCTTCACGGGCACGAGGTATGTACGTACGAGGTGATCCCTTGTATTCATAAAACTTGTAACTTGTTGAGATCAATAAATAAGATGATCTAGAGCGAGTTCTTCCTTATGTATTTCTTCTTCTACCTCTAGCCTTGGCTAAGTTCTTGAGGAAAGCATCCGGAAGTTCATCCCATCTAATCGCAAACCCTCCCCCCAAATCCTCTAGCGTCCATTCGGCCCCAACTCAAGCCATCCTATGGCATCTGTCTGTTCCCCACGACGACACCATTCAAGTTAGAATTGATGACAATGTTAGGATGTTGGCGGAATTGCATGCTAGGTGGGAAAGAGAAGATGAAATTGCTAGAAATAATAATATAACTAAAGTTTGTACCATTACCACTACTAATACTGAAGTCTCAAATGCTAGCAAGCCTCCTGCTATTAATGGTAAAATAATTGGTGTAGGAAAAGTCGCCACTCCTTCTACAAAATTACCTTGAACCACTCAAACTGTTTCTGATAAGAGTGCTAAAAAAATTGGAGTATGGGAGACAATAGTCATTTTACCTTTGATAATAATGACTTTTATTTTGATGATTGCAATATCTCCGAAGTAATTAAGTTCTTACAAAAGCTTGCTAGAAGTCCTAATGATAGTGCTATAAATATGGCTTTTACAAAACATATTACAAATCCTCTCATGCAAATTAGCGAAAAGAAATTAAAACGTGAAACTTCTATTCCTAGAAAGTTAGAAGATGGTTGGGAGACCATCATTAAGATGAGATTAGATGACTTTGATTGCAATGCTTTATGTGATCTTAGTGCGAGCATTCCTATTATGCCTAGAAAAATTTATGATATCCTTGATTTGCCACCGTTAGAACAATGTTATTCGGATGTTCACATTGCTGATGTTGCTAAAATGAAATCTTTGGGGAGAATTAATAATGTTCTTATTATTATTAATAATAAATTCATCCTCATTGATTTTGTAGTTTTGGATATTGAATGAAATGCTTCTTGTCCTATTGTTTTGGGAACACCTTTTCTTAGAACTGTTGGTGATGCTATTGATATGAGAGATGGGATTATTAAATATCAATTCCTACTCAAAAAAGGTATCAAATACTTCTCTAGAAAAACAATTAAGTCACCTTTTGATTCTATTATTAGAAAAATTTATGATGTTGGTGCTTATTCACTTAAAAATACTTGATGCGAGCTCTTTTTCTGCGCCTAGCTGAAAGGCGTTAAAGAAAAGCACTCTTGGAAGATAACCCATGTTTTATTTCTTAATTTTTCTTTTGTTGAGTCTTGAAAGTTATTACCACTTTAATAACCTATCATTATCATTTTTATTTCGTTTTGTGCCAATAATAGCCTCTAATAGGAAGAAAACGTAAGATTTGTGAAAGTTGCTCTCGTGAAACAGATTTTGTGTTGTCACCAAAAACATTTGTATTCCCATCCAGAACGAAAATTTGAGCTGCCAATTTTTTATCATATGCCTCAGGTTATTATCTAACTTTAATTAGTTGAGCACTTTTCTATTTGAGCAACATAAGTTTTTTGAAAAAATTGATCTTTACATGTTGTTATGTTTTGACAGATTTCTACCACTATTTGCATTTGCCTCTTAATCTCTTTATTTTTTAGTTTTTTTGAGCTTTTTTAAGAAGTTGTTACAGTAGATAATATTTTAATGGATGTTTGATATGTTAGAACTGAACCCAAGTGAATTTGTTATTTTGATTGCACTAATGTTGCTAATGAGAATTGTGTGAAGTTTTGTATGAAGGAAGTTTTCAAGTGTAGGGAGAGAAGAATGATGTAATGAGATGAAGTATGGACAAAAGCTCAAGATTTGGGATGCCCATGTCACCCCAAGAAATATCCAAGAGGTACTGATACGTCTCCAACGTATCGATAATTTCTTGTGTTCCATGCCACATTATTGATGTTATCTACATGTTTTATGCACACTTTATGTCATATTCGTGCATTTTCTGGAACTAACCTATTAACAAGATGCCGAAGTGCCGATTCGTTGTTTCTCGCTGTTTTTGGTTTCAGAAATCCTAGTAAAGAAATATTCTCGGAATTGGACGAAATAAAAGCCCGGAGGCCTATTTTCTCACGAAGCTTCCGGAAGTCCGAAGACGAGACGAAGAGGGGCCACGGGGTGGCCAAACCCTAGGGCGGCGCGGCCCCACCCCCGGCCGCGCCGGCCCGTGGTTTGGGCCCCCGTGCCGCCTCTCGACTTGCCCTTCCGCCTACTTAAAGCCTCCGTGACGAAACTTCCGGTACCGAGAGCCACGATACGGAAAACATTACCGAGACGCCGTCGCCGCCGATCCCATCTCGGGGGATCCAGGAGATCGCCTCCGGCACCCTGCCGGAGAGGGGAATCATCTCCCGGAGGACTCTACACCGCCATGGTCGCCTCCGGAGTGATGAGTCAGTAGTCTACCCCTGGACTATGGGTCCATAGCAGTAGCTAGATGGTTGTCTTCTCCCCATTGTGCTATCATTGTCGGATCTTGTGAGCTGCCTATCATGATCAAGATCATCTATATGTAATTCTATATGTTGCGTTTGTTGGGATCCGATGAATAGAGAATACTTGTTATGTTGATTATCAAAGTTATGCTTATGTGTTGTTTATGATCTTGCATGCTCTTCGTTACTAGTAGATGCTCTGGCCAAGTAGATTCTTTTAACTCCAAGAGGGAGTACTTATGCTCGATATTGGGTTCATGCCTGCATTGACACCTGGGACAGTGACAGAAAGTTCTAAGGTTGTGTTGTGCTTGTTGCCACTAGGGATAAAACATTGATGCTATGTCTAAGGATGTAGTTGTTGATTACATTACGCACCATACTTAATGCAATTGTCCGTTGCTTGCAACTTAATACTGGAGGGGGTTCGGATGATAACTCTGAAGGTGGACTTTTTAGGCATAGATGCGGTTGGATGGCGGTCTATGTACTTTGTCGTAATGCCCAATTAAATCTCACTATACTCATCATGATATGTATGTGCATTGTCATGCTCTCTTTATTTGTCAATTGCCCAACTGTAATTTGTTCACCCAACATGCTGTTCGTCTTATGGGAGAGACACCTCTAGTGAACTGTGGACCCCGGTCCAATTCTCTTTACTCGAAATACAATCTACTGCAATACTTGTTTTTACTCGTTTTCTCTGCAAACAATCATCTTCCACACAATACGGTTAATCCTTTGTTACAGCAAGCCGGTGAGATTGACAACCTCACTGTTTCGTTGGGGCAAAGTACTTTGGTTGTGTTGTGCAGGTTCCACGTTGGCGCCGGAATCTCCGGTGTTGCGCCGCACTACATCCCGCCGCCATCAACCTTCAACGTGCTTCTTGGCTCCTCCTGGTTCGATAAACCTTGGTTTCTTTCTGAGGGAAAACTTGCTGCTGTGCTCATCATACCTTCCTCTTGGGGTTGCCCAACGAACGTGTGAAATACACGCCATCAGGTACAAGCGGTCAAAGCTTGGGGATGCTCAAGGCATCCCCTTCTTCATCAACAAAGTATCAGGTCATCTTTCTAGACGCTATATTTTTATTGCTTCATATGCTATGTGTTGTTCTTGGAGCATCTTTATTTTTATTTTTATTTTTATTTTGTTTTTTTCTATAGCATATGGTTGAATCCCAGCATATTTGTTTTGGAAAATGACACGCTCCATTTTAATTTCATAGAACACTCTAGTTTTCACTCCTATTGTTATGCGAGTGTTCTCTTTTGCTCGTACATCGTTTAGCTCTTTGTTTTCCACTCGTATTTTTTCAGCGCTTGTTAGTTTTCTTTAGTTAGGTATGATTAGCTCTCTGGTCTTTATTGATTATTATCTATGAGAGTTGTTTCAAATAAGTTGATTGGTGTTGGAGACGAGTAAAATGTTTCATGCTTATAGTGATGCAAAAGGAAGCTTGTTTAGACTGTGGCATATACTTTGACATGTCATGTTGGATGTTATTTTGATTATATGCTTAGTAGTTATTGTTGTAGCATGACTTGTCTCAAATAGCTGAGAGTGCTTAATGTGTCGTTGAAAGAATCATGTGTTGTTTCCATCATAAAAAGCATAATATTGTGGTATTCTCCTTTGATACTTTATTGGGTTGACTTGGCACATGTTTACATCATGTTATGACTACAAACCAGTCACCTAAAGCCTCTATGATCATTTAGTTTTTGACTTGTAATATCACTTTATGCTCTGATTAATAATGTTTTGTCGCTATGCATGATTATGGCAATTATTGCTCTCTTAGTTGGTCGCTCCCAGTTTTTTGCTAGCCTTCGCCTGTACTGAGCATGAGCTCTACTCGTGCATCCAACTACCAAAAACCAAAGTTTGCCTATTATATCCACCATACATACCTATATGTGGTATTTCACCGCCACTCCAAAGTGAATTGCTTGTGTGCTACCTTTAAATCTTCAAAAATTATTACATGTACGTTTTGTATTTTGTTTTAGCTCATGAGGAAGTGTTGAATGCTTTACCCTCTCTTTCATGTTTATTATGGTTTCAAACTTTGACTAGCATGCATAATGTGCTAGTTCTTCATTTTGCAAAAGAGCATGCGCGGGTTCTCACCCACTAAATATAAATTGACCAATAATCTAAATCTCCTAACACTATGTACTTGAGAAATCATGAACTTAGCTTGTTTAAACAAAGGAGAATAGGAAATTTATTGTTCTCTCTATGGGAGCCGCTCTTGAAGACATTAAAGATGAAAAGATGATAGATCATTTGATGCCATTCGTTGACATAGACATACATACCTCTCAAAATATATTTTCAACACCTCTATTGCATTCAAAATACAAAACTCTAGCACATGAGTAATCTTGCTTCCCTCTGCGTAGGGCCTTTCTTTTACTTTTATGTTGAGTCTCCATCTTCTTACTTTATGCACCAATTAAGAGAGCATAGTTGTCATTCTGAGTATAATGTGCACAGTCCCAAAATTTATTATTGATTGCAATGCTTTATGTGATCTTAGTGCGAGCATTCCTATTATGCCTAGAAAAATTTATGATATCCTTGATTTGCCACCGTTAGAACAATGTTATTCGGATGTTCACATTGGGGATGTTGCTAAAATGAAATCTTTGGGGAGAGTTAATAATGTTCTTATTATTATTAATAATAAATTCATCCTCATTGATTTTGTAGTTTTGGATATTGAATGCAATGCTTCTTGTCCTATTGTTTTGGGAACACCTTTTCTTAGAACTGTTGGTGATGCTATTGATATGAGAGATGGGATTATTAAATATCAATTCCTACTCAAAAAAGGTATCAAATACTTCTCTAGAAAAATAAGTAAGTCACCTTTTGATTCTATTATTAGAAAAATTTATGATGTTGGTGCTTATTCACTTAAAAATACTTGATGCGAGCTCTTTTTCTGCGCCTAGCTGAAAGGCGTTAAAGAAAAGCACTCTTGGAAGATAACCCATGTTTTATTTCTGTAATTTTTCTTTTGTTGAGTCTTGAAAGTTATTACCACTTTAATAACCTATCATTATCATTTTTATTTCGTTTTGTGCCAATAATAGCCTCTAATAGGAAGAAAACGTAAGATTTGTGAAAGTTGCTCTCGTGAAACAGATTTTGTGTTGTCACCAAAAACATTTTTATTTCGTTTTGTGCCAATAATAGCCTATAATAAATTGATCAAGATTGTGTTGGCTTCATGTCACCTCAATTTTTTTTTGTTATCACTTACCTACTCGTGGACGAGCAGGAGTTAAGATTGGGGATGTTGATATGTTGCAAATGTATCTATAATTTTTTATGCTCCATGCTTGTTTTACACCAATTTCTATATGTTTTGTTTACTCTTCGTTGCACTTTTATATATTTTCCGGAACTAACCTATTGACAAGATGCCACAGTGCCAGTTCCCTGTTTTCTGATGTTTTGTATTTCAGAAAAGTTGTACAGGAAATACTCTCGGAATTGGACGAAACAAAAGCCGAAGTTCCTATTTTACTGTAACGAAGACGGAGTCCGGAGGAGAGACGAAGAGACGCCACGAGGCGGCCACACCACGCCTTGGCGCGGCCCAGGCCCTGGCCGCGCCAAGGGGTGGTGTGGGACCCTCGGGCACCGGCCGACCTCGCGCTTCCGCCTATTTATTCACCTGTTCGGGAAAAAAACCCAAATACCCGAGCCTCCATCCCCAAAAAGTTCCATCGTGGCAGCCATCGCTGACCCTAACTCGGGAGGGTTCTGAAGCTCTTCCTGGCACCCTGCCGGAGAGGGAGATCATCACCGGAGGCCTCTACATCGCCATGACCGCCTACGAAGTGATGCGTGACTAGTTCATCTCTGGACTATGGGTCCATAGCAGTAGCTAGATGGTTGTCTTCTCCAATTTATCCTTCATGTTTAGATCTTGTGAGTTGCCTATCATGATCAAGATCATAATTATGTAATGTTACATGTTGTGTTTGCTGGGATTCGATGAATATTGAATACTATGGTTGAGATCGATTATATACTTGTCATATATTATTTGTGATATTGCATGCTCTCCGTTGCTAGTAGATGCTCTGGCCAAGTATGTGCTTGTGACTCCAAGAGGGAGTTTTTATGGTTGATAGTAGATTCATGCCTCTAGTAATCTGGAAGAGTGACAATAACTTCTAAGGTTGTAGATGTGTTCTTGCTACTAGGGAGAAAACAATATTTCTTTGTCTAAGAATAATTCTATTGTTTACTTTACACACATTGCTTAATGCGATAATTTGTTGCTTGCAACTTAATACTGAAAGGGGTGCGGATGCTAACCGGAAGGTGGATTATTAGTCATAGACGCAGTTGGACTACGGTCTATGTATTATGTTGTAATGCCGAAATGAATCTCGTAGTAATCATCGTGTCATGTATAGTCTTTATTCTGTCAATTGCCCAGTTGTAATTTGTTCACCCATCATGTTATTTATCTTTATGGAGAGACGCCTCTAGTGAACTGTGGACCCCGGTCCTTTCTTTTACACTGATAAAATCATCTACTTCAAATACCTGTTCTATTTACTTACTGCAAGCACTGTTCTCTTTAATTTCACTGCAAAAAAATATCTCTTTCCACACTATACGGTTAATCCTTTGTTTTCAGCAAAACCGATGAGATTGACAACCTCACTGTAAGTTGGGGAAAAGTATTTTGGTTGTGTTGTGTGCAGGTTCCACGTTGTTGCTGACGCTGGTAGTGCGCCCTGCCAAAATTCATCTAGCAACACCTTCAGAAGTCATTTCTTTCTTCTACTGGTCGATTAAACCTTGGTTTCTTACTGAGGGAAAAACTTGCTACTCTTATCATCATACCTTCCTCTTGGGGTTACCCAACAGTGCAACTGCGAAACATCAGTTCCTAGATTCTTGCGAAGATTTTCTTCCTTATTTTCTCTTGCATGGAAGTTATAGGATAGAACCTATCATCAACAATGGCATGATTGAAAATTTCACACAAATTGTTGTCCACCAATTCACAGAAAGAACCCTCTAAGAAAAATGCACTGGCCCAATGTTGTGTGTATGTTCTCATGATGTCTTGTGCTTCCTCCGGTGTCTCTTTCCTAGGGAGAACAAAGTAGAACTTCATTGACTCCTTCAACTCCATATGTTCTCTCAGATGACCTTTCAACTCCTGCAACGAGAGCTTGTCCATCTCACATTTCCTCATCGCCACCCACATAGTCCATGTTCTGACCAATGCGGACAAACTCACCCCCAAAATGGAATCTGACGGTCAATATCTTTGTCGGATCCTTGATTAAACTGGATAAAGGATGAAATTCACTTCAGTGCCATAAACCAAACCAAATCTATGACAAAAACGCACCCAATCGCACCCCAAAAAATCCGAGATTTACCATCCATGGAAACCCCTACTTTTTCCCGCCTGAAACCCTAACCCTAAAAGTGTAGATGCGGCTCAAACTACGGCGACCGAAGGAGGTGTAGGTCTAAAACATACCGTCGTCGTTGCTCCTCCTCGCGTGTAGAAGATCATCGCCTCTCATGTTGATCACCCGCTTGTCACCATTGTCGTTGGAGGAGAAACAAAGGGGTGGGAGTGGAATGCCAGGGGACACCCTCTCCGCCTCTGCTCGACTAGAAGGGAATAGGCAACGCGTGGGCCATCGTAGTAGGTCGGGCCAAACTTGAGAAAAGAACTGGGCCACCACGCCCAACCGCCATCTCCGTCTCCAATCCTGGCTCCGCTCTACCACATCAACAATCCATGTCTAAAAATGGTTCTAAGGTTTGATTTGAACTGGGATTAGAGAGCTCAGTGTGCGAATTATGGGGATCAAGAGTTCAGGGTCCGATTTGTCTTTCGTCTACGAATTCAAGGCTTGATACAGACTTTTTTCAAACTACTACTATTGAGGTAATTTGTTTCCATACTCAAACATGACGCACTCCCACAGTCAGAACTCAGATGCCACATTGTAAAAGGATGGTGATAGTTAGTTTTCTTGTTTAGAATAGGGATGATCCAGTAGTTACTAAAACACGTCTATGCTAGTAGTTACGCGAGAGCGCTTTTAGAAACCCCTTCGCCCCTCTCCCGTACGAGATCATATGAGGTGCGGTTTAGAAGGTATGGTGTCACATGTCATGGTGCACGGTTGCGAGTAGTGTCACAAGGCTCTAGAACTAGCTACGACGTAGACTCATGTGCATGGTATGTCACTGGTGTTGCACGCCTGACTATGGTTGAGGAGCGACCTCTTTATAGACTTAAGGTGCGAATCTCAAAAAATTGTATATTCATGTTGAAACAACATGAGACATAGATCCTATATCAGGCAAGGCATGGACATGCGATAGAGAAGGAGGGTGTGTGTGTGTTGTACTTTCCTTGTTCTTACTAATGGTAGAAGAGTACTTTTTAAAGATATATAAATATTTTGAAACTAGAAATGTGAGGCTAAACTTTAGTCTCACATTTTTTCATGCACGAATGGGATAGTTTGGCCTCCGTGATCTATCATAGAAATTATTGGAATATTCTAACAAGTTTCTACAAGCACACTTTGGTATTGAAATTTAAATATGATGGATCATTGACAAGCATATCGTACAATCTGCCGTGCACGTACATCAGTGCATGCAAATTGACTGTTCATCTTTTTCTAGCTATAGCTAGCTAGGCAGCTTGACAGATCCAAGGAGCACAACACTCACATACCATACGTCCTTGATCTGCATCCAACTCTAGGATCGATCGATACACTGGATTGAAAGATCACAACATGATGGACGCATTTGGTAGTCTGCATGTGATTCATGGCTCACTGCACCAGCAAGACTCCCATCTCGTTCCGGACGAGCTCCAGTTTATGAATCGCACATCGTTTGATAGGCTAGGTTACATCGGGTGGCACCCAAGTGACACTTTGATTAGTTGGTCGCATGTTTTTCCCAGCCTCACCTATATGGCAACATGGTGACCTTACCTCACCTATCACAAGACCACCATGGCACGCGCCATTCACAACCTTCGGCACATCGGTGATGGCACCGCCGATCACGCCGGTCAAAATCATCACTACGTCGCCGATCACAAAAACGAACACCACCATGACACCATTGGTAACGCCGGTCACAAGCATCACCATGTCGCCGACCACGAAGACGAACACCACCAGGACACCGCCGGTCACGCTGGTCACAAGCATGGGCACGTCGCCGACCACGAAGACGAACACCACAAGGACACCGCCGGTCACGCCGGTCACAAGCATGGGCACGTCGCGACCACGAAGACGAACACCATCATGACACCGGCGGTCACGCCGGTCACAAGCATCACCATGTCGCCGACCACGAAGACGAACACCACCAGGACACCGCCGGTCACGCCGGTCACAAGCATGGGCACGTCGCCGACCCCGAAGACAAACACCACCATGCACCATCGGTCACGCCGGTCACAAGCATCACCATGTTGCCGACCACGAAGACGAACACCACCAGGACACCGCCGATCACGCCGGTCACAAGCATGGGCATATCGCCGACCACGAATACGAACATCACCATGACACCGTCGGTCACGTCGGTCACAGCATGTCGCCGACCACGAAGACGAACACCACCATGACTCCACCACCATGGATTATCACCTCTCACTTCTCACCTATCATCACCACGTCACCGTCCATGAAGATGGCGAGCGAGAAATTGACCAAAAGTAGTCCAAACCTTACTCACACATACGTACAGATTACATTATACTTGTAAGTCATTTATCTATCAGTGTATGTACACCGAAACAAAAACCTGTCAACATGAAATTCATGTGGAATGGTGAGGTGAACCTACTCCTCAAAGGAAATTTCAAACGTTGAGTGTGTGCGACGAATTTGCCAAAATTCGCTTAAAACTTCATACACGAAATTGATGATTTACGACCGTCGAAACTCGAAACCGATTGTGGGAATTGGTTCGTATCATCGACACGCATCTTTTTCGTGTACAGCTTATTTTGATTCGGACTATGTTTGTGTTGATTTGAGAGATGGTGTGTGGAGTAGTGTAAGGGAGAGTGAGGCTAAGCAACACCTCGTGCAACCGTTGCATCAGTGGAGCCGCGAGAACGGGCCTGGGCCTGGAGAAACTACCGATTCGGGCGTTCCTCCAGATGCAGGTAAAACACTTCTTTGAGGACCGTGCGATCCAATAACGCGAGTCGGTCCAGGCAACCAAACGGACCGAAATTGTTGGCCCAATGCGAGCCAAGGAACATGCAGGCTACCAAACGCGTCTGATAGAACTGAATCGCATTCGTACATGCATGCCTTGCTTTTTTTGATAATCAATACCAAATAGTACATGGTAGAGATACACGAGCTGTCTCCAACGATAACAAAATAAAATCTAAAAGATGCTAGCAAATCTTCGAGGTCTTCAAACTCTTTCTTCTTCCAAGACACAATCTTGTACTTTCCTGAAGGCAGCCAAAGATATATAACAAACCATAGACTTGTAAATACCAACGAAGGTTCTCTCATAATTTTAATTTGAGCCGCAATGCCAAGGCTGCGTGCACGTGCGGAACCATTAAAGTAGTCAATCAACATCGTCAAGAGTACCAACACCAGTATGACAGGGAATAATAACCGATCAGCCTTATCGATGTTGATGGAGAGCCGAGAATACGAATCACCATTATCGAGGACGTAGCAGCCGGGACAAAAACTGTGAGGATAATCCTCCTCGCGGCAACCATGAGAAAAAATCCAAGATCGATCTAGCGAAGCAGGATCTAAACACCCATACCTAGATAATTGTAATCTTTTGGCACCACCATTGATGTCAGGAAGGAGATCTCGTCGTCGAAGTAAAGGCCGAAGATCACTTATTGCAGACGATGTCATCTCCATTGCGGGGAAACCAACAAGAAAACGGCGACCAAAACTCTAACATAGACTACTGAAAAGACTATTTTTATTAAAAACTCCACGCATAGATCGGGTTCCCCACCCCTCCCGACGCCGGTGAAGCCGGCCGAAGAAGGGGAAACCGATCTATGGAGGAAACTGAAACGGAGGGGGCTAGGGTTTTTTTATTAGGAGGACAGAGACGAAGCTTTTGCGAGGCGTCCACTTCCTAGTTGCATGCCTTGCTTTTTGTTCCCTTTGGGTAACTCCTCCTTTTGCAGTGGCGCGCAGGAGGGAAAAACCTTTACTCCCGTTTTGTCCTTGGCTTTCGTCTTCATCCAGCAACAGCTTCCGAGTAGATAGACACTTCCATGCATCCGCTTTTCAGTCGCACAAAGCTTTACCTAGCTTGCATTAGTAGCTCGATCGTAATAACTGGTTCAGGCTAAACAAGATTGCTAGTACTGCTATGTGTTACAGCCCTGCAGCTGGATCAATTGCATGCGTATACAAGGACCAACAAGATTATTTTTTTGTTTGGCTGAAAGAAAATTCTGTTGCCAAGCTGCCCCTGATCCACAGTAAATATCGTGGTCTTAGTTTAAAACCACAACACTTACTCCGCTTAAAAGAAACTACATTATGGATCGAAGGAGCAGTAAATTAGCCGCTTATTTTATGAGGTCTGATTTACTACTCCAGAAGTCCATATGCATCTTAAAATTGCAAAAAAGAACACCACAAACACCTTTAATTCAAAACATCATCGCCAGGCCTTGCATTATGCCTAATGAATTGCTCCGTCCAGGCCTTTTCCCATGCATGCCGATCGGTGTCTTTTGAGCGTGGCATCCCCACAAGAATCATAGCTTGCTCCAGGTCAAGTCGGCGATCCACTCCATGCAAGGAAAAACAGCGCACCAACTTTCGGAAGCAGCAGATGATCAAAGACAGGATATAAAGGCTATGATATAATCCATCGGAAAGATCGAGCCATACTGAATGCTTTGATCAGATCGATAGCTAAGTCGATCAAATGGCAGTACTGCTACGCTCACCTGGTGGACCATGGACGCACTGCATGTATATTCTCCATCTCCATGTCTCGTTATGATGAGAGAGCTTCCCGAAATGGCTCCGTTGCTCGAATCATAGCTCGCGGGGGGGGGCGGGGAGTACTCATCGTTATCTAATTTTGCTTTTCTCCTTATATATGCTGTTTTATATCATATATATGAATCGATACATTGGGAAGATGTTCTCAAACAAGCTTTAGGCCTTGTTCTGTTGCATGGGGAGCGAACGGGTTTGAGTTGTATTGAGGGGGTTCAAATGCCATCTAAATTAAAATTCGCCCTAATTTTCTCTAAACCAGTTCAATCCGCCTGGAAAGTGGATTAACCGAACAAGATAGTAGAGTTTTATGTACTAACTTTGTCCATAAATAAACATCTGAGATTTATCTAAATCTAGATATATAGATACATTCAGATTTAGGCAAACCTTAGACATTTATTTATGAACGAAGGGAGCAGTATAAGATACTGATATATTTATTAAACACATTCTTGTAATCGAGCCCTGCTTCAGTGCTCCTCCCTAATTGAAGTTGAGTTTTTATCCTACCTTAGGCCTGCCGAAACTCATATACAGTTCATGTATACGATTCATATACATACGGTATATATATGTCATGTTAGAAAAAAAAGAGGACACGTGACTAGGTAACCATCCTAGCTGCCTAACTACCGCCCCCACGTCGTGCATGCATGGTTTTGAAACCTGTTGGCAGCGTATGCATCCGCTGGGATCTGACGACGGTGCCGCCGGACGGCGGAATCGCCACGCCGGCAGGGATGATCATGCTACACGCGCCGGTCGTCTCCGCCGTCACCGGTGATATCGTGACCACTCCAGATCCACCAGTCCATCAACGGAGGGTGCTCTCTGTTCCCGACGAGGCTAGGGTTTAGGTCTCCGCTCGATCCTATTGAGGTGCTGGGACGGTCAGGTTTAGCGTGCGGCCATAGTCAGGTTCTCCTGCTCGTGCGCGTGGGCTTCTTCCTCTGGCGCATCGACCATCATGGTGGGGTAGGCTTCTTTCCCCGGCGCATCCACCAGTACGCCATATGTGCAGAAATTACTCGAACAAGATAACACAGGCCATACGGACCACTACAGGTTGTACGCGCATGTCAGATTTTAATTTTACAATCATAGCCCCAGTTATGAAGGGATATGGGAGATCTCCACCGTCCTTGTTTTTGTCACGGACAGAGTTTTGATAAGGGTGGAGCACCGGAGTAGAAGTGCTTGTAGGCATGGAAGAACGAGGATGTTTGAATCACTACAGGAATCCGGCAATATGCCGACGGCCTACGGCCCTCGGCGTAGCACCTACTGGCCCTCGGCGTACACTACGCCGACGGGTCCCCTCGGCGTAGCTCCTCGGGGAAGGTGGGCCTCGGCACATGCCACGTGGCCCTCGGCGTAGCGCCGCCCGTCGGCGTAGACGGAGTGGGCCGACGGCTGGCCCCACCCGTCGGCGTAGTGGCCGTCGGCGCAGGTCGCTAACCGGCACCGTCAAGGTGACGGCCGTTACGGCTACGCCGAGGGCCACACCGTCGGCGTTCGTGGACGCGTGGCGCCACCTGGGCGACCCTGGCGCTCGATACGCCGAGGGCCGGCCCGTCGGCGTACGTGGACGCGTGGCGCGACCTGGGTGACCCTGGCGCTCGGTACGCCGAGGGGCTCACCGTCGGCGTAGCGGTGTGCCTTTTGGTCCATTTTGGACGCGTGGCGCGACCTGGGCGAGCGCACGGTACGCCGAGGGGCTAACCGTCGGCGTAGTGATGTGCATTTTGTCCGTTTTGGACGCGTGGCGCGCCCTGGGCATACCTGGCGTAGCATGTCGACGCTACCCCGAGGGGGAAGCCGTCGGCGTAGCATGTGCCATTTGGTGCAATTGCTCGATTTCCTGCTGTTTCGCAAATTTTCCAGATTTGGCAGGATACACAAGCACATGTAATTCACATGAAATTCATAGGCATGAAGTGCAAATACATATAACATCAAGTGCATACATAGTGTCATAGTGCCATAGGTTGCATACATAGTGTCATAGTGACATAGGATGCATGCATAGTGCCATAGTGTGCATACATGCATGGTGCCATAGTGTGCATAAGATACATGGGACAACTAGAGGAGCTCGTCCCCGCTAAACACCGGCCCGGGCCGATACCTTCCGATGAGAAGCTGCGGAAGAACCACCGGGAGAAGGACCGGGAGAAGTACCGGGAGAAGTACCGGGAGTAGCACCGGGAGAAGGACCACCATGATGAACCGGTGTGATCTCCCTCCCACCACCCTGATTTCCGGAACATCCCGTTCCCTACACACATGTTCCCGAGATGTTAGCAATTTGCGAGACAAAGGAAAGCCGTAGTATTCGGTTTGGCGAAGAACTTACCGTTGTTCTCCCATTGTACTCCGCAGCGAAATTTTCCTTTGATGGCATGTTTGGCGCCGGCCCCGGAAAGGGAGGCATCGGCCCTAAATCCACTGTCTGTCCAGTTTGATTGGCCACCATTGACGCCTGCAAGATAGTTTACATGTCAGTCTTTGCAGAAATGAAGCATCAAACTAGGGGAAAGTGGGACTTGTCATCATTTGCGAAAACAAAGGTTGGAACTTACATGTATATATGCCATGTACTCCATGAACTGCTGCTGGTGCTCGGTTGAAGGCCACCTGATATTCTTGATGAGCGGCCACGTAGGCGGCCTCGAAGTCGAGCTATAATTTCACAAATTCATGTCTCGTTAGCACTTAGCAATGTATGAACGAAAGTCGGAAAGAGGATGGAAATGAGGGAAACTTACGTCGTATGCGGGTTGTTGCCGAGCCCGGCGACGAGGCGGGAGAGGGGGGCTGTCCTTGGTGAGTCCCGCCTTGAGACGCGTGAAGGTCGTGGTGAGGGTATGCTTGACGGCCTTGTTCAGCATGGCGAGACGGCCATGCGGCAACCCTCCGGACGATAGGACCAACGACTCCTCGTCGACCTCCGCGCTCATGGGGTCATCCACCTCCGGGTGACGATGCCTCACCATCGCGCAGTAGTTCTCGACGTCCTCGGCGTAGGTGCCGAAGTACTCAGGGAGCGAGGGCTGAGGCTGCGAGAGATCGGGCTTCTTAAGCCGCATCTTGTTGTATATCTCGAGGTCAGACATCTCCTCCTCGGGTCCTAACGCCGCCCTCTGCATCGCGAAAGGAAATGTTGTGAGTACCAACTTTGAACATGACGGAAAATAAAATGTATACATACCGTCTTCCCCTTGTAGCGCTCGTAGCTGAGGTTTCCCCCACAGTGTGTGCCACCGTCGCCTCGGTTCTCCGCGTTCCGCCTCGCCACGGCTGCAAAGTCCTCGTCCATCTTGAGCCACCTCGTCCTAACCATCTCCTCCCATGCCTCGGCATGCGGCTCGGCCCAATCGGGGATAACCTGAAAATGCAATACTCAACTCAATCTAATGCAATTGCAACTTAGTAGCAATGTAGAATCTCATTGACATTTTACTCACCGACATGTAGTCCTCCACCGTCATCTCGTACTCGGCCTTAGCATTCTTACCGACAATGTCCGGCTTATGGACCCTCTCGCCTCTCTGCCCAGAAGTGACCCGCGGACGTGATCCTTTGGTTGTACCACACCTGCGGTGTCAACCTCTCACAAGTCGCCCGCAAAGTCCTGTTCGCGGCCGTCTCCTCAACCTCGGGAGCCACACGATAAAAACACTTCAATCATGCAAAAAACAATTGTGAGATTCATGAGTTAGAACATTGGGGTCATCAAATATGAACGAAGCTCGAGAAAATATGTCTTACCCAAAACTTTCTCATCACGGCCTCAGCAGCCGTCGGGAAGCCTACGCCAGGGGCACTCTCGTAGTCCGTCCAAGTAGTGGCTAGCTTCTTCTCGCCAGCTGGGAAAGTGCCGAGGGGATAGTACTTGCCCGGCCAGAACTTCCTAAGCAAAGCTCCAATCATGCTGCTAGGCAGGCGCCCCTTGACCCCCGGAGGAAATGTCCAATTGCTGCACATGAAAATCAAACATTAGCACATGAAAATCAAACATTAGTACATGAAAATCGAAATTGCCAAATTAGTACACTTACTCAGGGCCAGCAGGAATAATAAGGGTCTTCGCCTCATGGGTCTTAGGCTCCTTCCTCTCGTCGGGGACTCTCGCTTCCCCACGAATCTTCAGTGGCTTCGGCCGCCCATCCTCCTCCGGAGTCTCAAACCCGCGGCTAGAGTCCTCCTCGGCTCTAGACTCCGTCTCCGCCTCCTCTCTAGACGGCCCCTCCAAAAAGAACCCGGAAGCAACGTCGCCTAAAGCCGAGGGTGGTGGCTCAAAGTCCGGTACTCCCCAGCCACCTCCACCTCCACCTCCACCTCCACCTCCACCTCCTCCCAAGCCACCTCCATTGTAGTGCATATGCAATGTCTGCCTATCAGTTAATGCGCACAAAGAAACACACTTGTTAACTGCATAACATATACGATCATAATTATCTGGTGGGTCAAGTCGTACTGCTAAAGCGCAGCACAGCAGCTAGCTACGGGAAAGGGTACAATTACAACCACAGGAAGCAGCAGCATACATATGAGAATGATTGCCCTTGATTTGTGCTGCTGCGTGCGTGCCCTCTCATGCATTCATGCCGCCCCAGCCTGCACCGCGCTGCACTGTGCATGCAGGCAGCGTTCTCTCGACCTGGACACTGAAACTGTACGTACAGCCAACAGTAGAAACACCCACAAACCAACAACAAACTAAACTATACATGCAGATGAGATCCAGGCATATACATATGCCATTGATTGCAACCAGAAGTCCAGAATGCAATGCAGCATGCATTCTGATTCATGCATGTGTGGTGCTCATGCAATGATGATCGCTCTACGACCCGTACTACGCGCGTGTGATCGATCTGCAAATTGGTGGATTCAAAAGTGCATGCATGAATTGATAGCTCACGAACCAGGAGGGAGAGATATGCATAGCACTGAATGAAAAGACGTGGCATGCATGACTTCGATCGGTCGCCGTTGATCTATATCGATCGGAGTACCAGCAAGCTAGCTAGCTGCTACGTGATAGATACATGCAATGCAATGTGTAAGCCTAATCATGTAATCAAGTATATCTACGCAAAGCTTTGTCTCTGCATGGGTGTCGGCTACCAGCATCTTGGATATGGATTATCCATCTTAATCTTTTTCTTAAAGAAAAATCCGGATCTATTATAGGAGTTCACACGAAGTAGAAGGCACCCTAAACATAATTTTAAAAAAATCAACAAAGTTCTTCGACCACCTAAGGATCACTACCGCCGCCAGAGCTAGCCGCTGCAGCTACCCTACCGGAGCCAGCCAGACGTTGTTGTCTTGTTGATGACAGTGGGAAATTCTCCACGCACATGCCTCTAAGGACTAGCGACCTAGAGTCGAAGTTATTTCCATTGAACCCTTGAATTGATCTGAATCTTTTGACACTAAACATGAACATGTATAGACTAACAGACTGAAAGATATCCACCACTCCGTGGGAGCAGCGACCAGACAATTCCCCGCACGACTCAACACCGCTGACGAGGTGGACGAGGAGACAGGTATGACTTATTATTGTACCCCACTATACCGCCATAGCAACCATAGTGTCAGTTGTCGGTTAACCAATCTCTAACTTTAGAAACCTTATTAGAGTGTCGAGCGTAGGTTTGAGATCTCCACCCGCTACCGCCGCTGGACTGCCAAGCAGAGGAGGCGGGGCCACATCGATTTCCGATTAGAGAGGACGGACACGAGGCAGATGATGGCAACAGCTACGGCGAAATCCTATGTTGCTGCCTTTTTTTCATTTCTCTGTAGGAAGAAGCATCGGCGATTACTCTAGATCTAATGGATCCATCCTACTCCCCTTAGAAACCCCTAAATGAGACGAGTTATAGCAGCCAGGAGCAAATGCAAGTGTGTGATTCTAGGCGTACTGCAAAACACAATCACAAGGCGTAGTCGAGTAGCTTTGCTTACGTTCGCGGTGTCGGTCGGCTAAAGTCTTATTTTCTCCAACAACTTGACGGCGATAAAAAAGAAAGCGAGGAGTGCAACAGCTGCCCGCGTAAGTAAGTGGTGGGCGAGCCGAAGCTGCGTGCCGTGGGCCGGGTAACACTGAATGGCCGGAGTCCGCACGCGCGCTCAGGTGGTGGGCATGGGCCCGAGAGACTGCCCGAAACCCACGCAGACGTGCATGAGGGAGTGGGCCACGCCTGCACTACATCTGCATGAGAGGAATATTTTCCCTTCCCCGAGATCGCTCTCTTCAATTCTATGCCCCCACATGCACGTACTCCTGATCACCACCGGCGATTGGGATGCTCGCTCCGGCCGGCCACCTGACTACCTGAAAAGTTCGCTTCAGCTCCCATGTGGAGATTGAATGCAATGTACTCCACCTCGTTTACGAATTACGATACCTGTCATAGTGTACTCCCGTCTCGAAAAAAATATGTCTGAACTTTGTCTATCTTTCTGCGAAAATTTCATCTATCTATTAATAATCATCAACATTAGCATAAATAGGCTAAAAAGAAATAAAAAATACAAATAGGTACTTAGATCACCTAGCGATGACTACAGATACTAGCACGAGCCAAAAGTGTGTCGCCTTCCTCGACCCTCCATCACCGGAGCCAGGTAAAATTTGTCGTAGTAGAGTTTCCTGTAATAGAAATAAAAGAAATCGTCATGCTAAGGCCTCAAATGAGACAAGCGTACCAGAACAATAACCATCATCGATAATGACAACCGTAGATCGGAAGAGACTGACATGAAACCATACCAACGAACACGAAAACCGATCGGATCACAGAAGATTCGATGGGCAAACGACTCCACACGCACTCCGCCAGCAGTAGACACACCACCAGAGCGATGATAAGATGGAGAGAAGCTTATTTTGACTTTAGGATGTAGTCGTCACCTCACCATCCCGAAAATACACTGAAAAACAACCTAATTTTAGAACGGAAACTCCCCGTCGATGAGGGGCCGTGCCCGTCACACCTCCAAGGCCCAAGGCCATCGAAGACGGAGCGGACCAGCAGTGTCGCCGGCGAGGAAAACGGAACCCTAGATGGGCTTTTTGGCCACCGCGCCACCTCCTAGTCGCTGCTCAACATTGTCTAGATTTACATGTACCTACACACTAAAACTTATCTAGGTATATGCATATCTTAACAAAGCCGAGACATCTTTTTCGGGATGGAGGGAGTAGTACATTTGCATGCATGCTCTCCGCCGCTGCTGGGGACAACAAATGTTGTCGTCTCAAGTTACTATAAGAAACCCTATCTAGGATTACTTGTGTTACTACTCTCCATTCCATACTAACTGTAGCAGATTTATCTAGAATCGCATGTATCTACAATAAAACGTGTCTAGATACCTATAAACCTGCGAACAATTAATATGAAAGGGGTGGAGTCTTAGTTTATACTAGTCCCTCTATTTTTATTTAGTTCGCATTTTGGGTTTAGTGAACAAAGTAAAGCTTTGAAAAGTTTGATAAAAAATATAGGAACCAATATTATTATCCATAATACCATATACTACTTACAATACGAAAATAGCTTCCATGACGATTCTAAATAATTTTTAATTATTAAATGTTAATATTTATTCGTAAATATTTGATTAAATTTTACATTGTTTGACTTTAACCAAACTAAGTAATTGTGAACATAAGGGTATATACGTAGCCATGCGGCCATGCAACATGCATGACCTTTTCTGGTTAATTATGCGTCCATGCTGCCTAGCTACTTAGTTAATTCACTGATGAGTAGCACCCTTTTGTTACAAGGTTACAACGCGTGCAGATCGTGTCGCCGCTCTCTTCAGATCGAGGAGACGTACATGCACTGACTCGGAGCAAAAAAGTTGGCCATGCATGCAAAGCATCTTAACCAGATTAATTACTCGGAGACGTACTACACTGACTCTGACTAATAAAACCCAGCTCGCGTCAGTACGGACGATGAAACAGCCATCATGCATGCCTATCATTTCCTAATCTCGCCGTGACAGAGCAAAGCTGAAAACTAAAACTAGCTAGGGTTTCATATGTAGCTAGAGTATAAAAAAAAAAACTAGGTGCCAGTTCATGGATTGTGCTTCTAGCCACAATGGCACCATGCATGCTTAAAGAGAAAAGTTTTCACTCTTACCTTTTTTTCACATGCTGATTTTACCGTGTGCATGGACGTACGTACCCATGCATGCATGCAGGAGGTGACGTTTCTGTGATTGTATAGCACTCTCTTGCCCCTATTAGTGGAAAATTAACTAATGTTGCTTTGGACCTCGATCTATGGAAGTTGGTAGTACACAGAATTATTTACCAATAGCCCATAACGGAAACAAAAAGGGACACTCATGGCCCTCTTTGGGGGTAGAGGAGGGACAAGAAGAATATATTTGTAAAGGGGCACCAAAAGCCAGGTCTCTTAACCCTGATTAACTATGCAAAGGACATGATGATGATGAGGTGTAGTGATGGTTTGAGCTAGAAGCATACTCCGCCCAAGCTACACATGCATACAGCATGCATGCATATGAGAATTACTAGTATAAGGAAAGGGGGTGGAATATTTGGGGGCCAGAGTGGCAGTCATGCATGCATGCATGTCCCTGATCAGGTTTTGCTTCATCTATATTTCTGTGTCGCAGCTGCAGGTCAGGTGCTTATTTATTTGTTAGGTGACAAGTCTGGTACGGATACATTCAGTGCTGACACCGCCGGTGATGAAATGGTGGCCAAATTCTAAAGAACACACGGTTGTATGCTTTTCATGAGGATGTGTGGGCTTTTGTGTGCATGGTGGAAAGCATGAGTATGGACACAATAGAGATTTCAATAAGCTCCTCTTGTTCTATATTATAATGGTGCTTCTCCTTTGACATTGTTGCACACGCATATTAGCATGACAGAATGGTAATATGTCAGATTTTTGGTCTGCTCTCCTAGCTAGCAAGCTTGGTCAGAATTAAAGTTATTTTCCTTGCATCTAACTAGGTTCCTATTACTTTCTAGGATTTAGGATTAGTCCTTTGTGGATCTCAATATTTGCAAGTGTGAGCCTTTATTCAATATATAGTCACAAAAATCATCACAATTTAAGACATTTAAGCTTTAAGTTTACTGAAACCTATTACTTGACTTCTTGAATTTTTTTGGAAAGATCTAAGTCATTCACATTTATCAGGGACGCATGTCACACTATGGAACTAGGGAGTAAACTGGTGGTGCAATTTGACCTGCAAAGCTAGCTAGAAGAAAGAAGAAAACAACACACCGAATATGAACTTTGTTAAGTTGTCATACAAATTCAAATAAAGGCTAATTTCGGGCGGTGTGGATCAACATTGATCTAGGTCACCAGTACTCTCTCTATATATATATATATATATATATATATATATATATATATATATATATATATATATATATATATATATATATATATCTCACATAAGCCGCCGCATGGGATGATATATAGAATCTATGTAATCCCCGGCATTGTGTAAACTCTTTCGACATAGTGAACTGTCGCCCGTGATTTTGTTCCCTTTTCTCTGGAGGGGGTTTTCCAATATGTTTTTCTATGTTGGTTTGATCTTCTTTGTTTGATCTTCTTTGTTCTTTTTCATGTTGTGATTATAAAAAGCTTGAGGCGTGTGTTGCCTTCTGACGTGGATTCTACCAATATGGATTCAGAAATAACAAAATGTTCAATCATGATACATTAATGTTTAAAGCACCAAATAAATCGCTGACAAGAAAGAAACATCTGCTCTTAAGCTGCTAACCAATTAAGGGAGACAAACATGCATGTAGAGTGTACAACCATAGACACGCATGCATGCATGCAATTCCACAATCTGTCCATTTATAGGCACCTTTGATCATTTTTTTATTCTATTCTTGCTTTGTGCATGCAGTATGTGTTAAGTATGAACCAAAGTGTGATGAAATGATCACGTCTTTTGCGCGCGCTCTCTCTTTCTGTGCATTGTCTAAGTGGTAGATCATGAGCAAGAGCAATAGGGGACGACATCACACCATCCCCACTAGCGCACCTCACACATCATTGATCATCACTGCATGCATGGAAAAGAATATGGCGCAAAGTGCGTCCCATTTTCATAAGAGACGGTGGAGCGCTTTCACTGCCGTAGACAGTCCTGTATATGCTCGTACAAAAAGCAAGGGGAAAAGCGCGGAGTGTGCATGGCCCATGCATGCATGTGTATTACCGCAGATGCGCACCATCACAAGTATGTACGTCAGTACTTGGCCGCCGTATCTGTTTCAAATAATAATACATTATACGAAACAGAGGGAGGGCCCATTAGTTATAGCCATGATGGATGACGTGCCGGTAGACGGTAGTACACACAAGATGGGGCGGGATGTAGTTTTAAAATCACGTGTGTATATGGATGATTATATATAAATACATAATTGAAAGAATGTAAATGATTAAAATTATTAACACCTGCCATTAGAATATGGCTCATCGTTATCAGTGAAATATGGCATGGTATCTTATTGGGGAAGATAATTTCTTGGTTAACCACTTAGACTTCCGTTTATGACCTAGAGAAGACATTTGTTAATCCCCTAGTGGTTAAGAACATCTTCAACCACAGCCGAACTCTCTGACGCCGCATTTCGCATTTAGGACGTGCGGTATTGCCATTTACGAAGCGAAGCCACTGGCCGCCGATCCAGATGCCCAAGAAAATGCACACATTTTTGACGGTTTTCTAGACGTGGTAGTTTGGAGCCACGAAACACACTTACACACATTCAGACAAATTCGGAAAACATGCACACGAATTAGAACACACTAAACTAGAACCAAACAACTAATCTAGAACTGAACTACTCTCAGTCGGAGAGGTCGTTGTTGTTGTCGGTATCTTCCTCCATTGACTCAAACGTGTCCATTCCAACGCTCGTCGTCGGAAGGAATGGTCGACAGCCCCGCATGCTTCCTCGCGAGCTGCTCTTCTATGAAGGTCTCTTCCCCTTCGCTGCCACACAGTAGTTCTCCTCGTACTCCATGTCCTCGGGGTGGCGCCGCCTCCACTTGGCCATGACGTGTCCATCCCTCTCTGTTATGGAAAGCCGTTGCTATGCCCAGTCATACTGGTGCCAACGACACTAGTTGCGGCTCAGGTGTCAACATCTCTGCCTCAGCCCGGGACTGGAATCCGGGGAATTCATGTCGCAGGGCGGCCGATTGAACCGCCATGCAGTGGCGTCGTAGGCGTGTGTGGCTTCTCCCCGCGAATCAAACCCCCCCACCCCCGGGCCAGTAGCGTTGTTCGTCGGCGGTGATCTCCGCCGCGAGGTTGCCCGCAGGCCGCGCACGAACCCCGCGGAAGCGAGTGGAGCTACGGACGGGGGCAAACCAGATCTGCGACAAGAGCGGAGGGCGAGGGTTGCAGCGGTGGAAATCGGCGGTGGTGTAGTCGCGGCAGCGATAGGTGGGGATTTTTCAGCGGCAGTTGGGCTGCGCACGAGCGGTCAAGGTTTGTGGCGCGTGAGTGGGTACCGTATATATCGCACATGGTCTAGGGTTTTTTGGTCGTGTTCAAAACTCTTTACCACACCACACATTCTACAGTGTATGTGGGAGCGTTGTTGCGCCATAAAAAGCAGTTTTTTGGGCACCTCCGCTGTTCGCAGCTGTTGTTGAAGATGCTCTAAGCGTGCTAAAGCATCGCCTTTTCTAACGGTGAGCATGCATGTCTCAAAGAGACTAGATTTAAATGTGCGCCTTGGCGCACGACCCCGTAGAACTCGTGACGATATTTAGTTTGCATAACGACGATTAAAATTAACTCCCAATATGATAACATATTTGTTAGGATTTACAAAAGTATCGTACCTTATAGAAATTTGATGCTTCTTTAAGATAAAAACATGTGCCAAGCCAACCAGGCACCTATTAGTTTTACTCTTTTCAACCAAAGTCCCTTCTCCTTGAGGGAAGAAATAATCTCTCCAACATATAAGTAAAATTCCAAAAACCATTGGTCAAGGTTACTTTGTTCCAAGTTAAATAAAAAACTATGTGTCTTTTGCAATATCAAATAAAGAGTCATACTGAATATAATTATCCAGTTACATGGAAGATTATATTAGGGAACTACTACAATTTTCTCTTCTAATCAATTTCAACAGAATCATTGAATGGAAATTTGACCACACGATATACCAAGCATTAACACCTATAGATAACCTAAGAAATGAACAGTACAACCATACAATCACCGTGCAATACTGTAAAGAATAAATATTAGCTTTACCGTTAAATGGTCATAGTGAGAAGAATATTATTGATGTACCAATTTGAGGCTTCCAACGCGGAGGAACATTGGACATGCATATCTACCAAGCAACTATACCAAAATATGTGTGTGTTTTGCCAAGCATGTACATACCACAAGGTGATGCAATAAAGGGCAAAACTACAAAACGGCCACAACGACAAGAAGGCAAAAGAACTTAAGTTTTCAAAGGCTCGCATTATATTCCAACATGACCTGCTTGAACATGTGACTAACATGACACATACAATTGAGGAAATGCATAATACAAACAAAGAAATGCGGTCTTCGATCGTTCAGGTTGGAATTGATCTAACGGACTGAAAGCATAGATGTACACCGCTACCAAGAGAGGCTTCTCGCTGGCTCGCGGTTGTTGAGGACGACCTTGGCGGAATCAAGCCAGAGGATGATGGATAGGGGATCGATGGTGGAGTCCACGCCGAGCAGGTCCGGAGAGTCACCGACGGCCCCATGGAGGGCACCGGTGGCACCATTGTGGGACTCCTCATCCGTCCCCTTTCCTGTTGTCTCGATGGAGGTGTAGACGGTGGGGTAAAGGAGGAGATGGAGGAGGGGATCCTGCCGGCACGCCGCTCTCGCGCGGTCGTAGGTACTGACCATTTCTGGTGTGGTATGCAATATATTTAAACGAACCCTACATAACTGAAACAATCTGACTGGTAACATATTTTGAAGTGCAAGCACTCTACACCTGGTCTAATTATTAGCACTTTGGTGCAGCTTGATAAAAAGTAAAAAAAGGAGCAGGCAAAAAAAATTCTCAACCTTCCTATAACCATCGGTCTTTATGTATTACTCCAATATGCTCTTAATAAAACCAAACTCCTTCGATAAGAACTTCAAGAACACAATAATTTTCAAGGTACCAGAAAAAATCTAATGCTACAAGCGCTAGCCAAGTAGCATAGCATAACAATTAATACCACTTCATTTCGGCTAGAAAATTGTTTTACACATGATAAGTTAATTTATATTTGCTAAAACCTAGATCAATGATAGAGCTTGAAACTTAAACATCATGGATATTTTGAATATCAATTTAGTGATAAATATATGAACATTCAAGGAAATAAATGTAGGCCATACCTTCTTGGAAGCACTGTTGCCTGGAAGTGAATAATAACAAACATCAGGCCATACCACCGAAAATCTCTCCGGACTGAGAAAAGATGGACAATCGTAGCGCAGAAGCAAGAGCCGATTACAGTTGGCACATAATATTGGGATTTGGGAGAAATTCAAGTAACAAATATATCGACTTCTACTACTAATATATTATAATTTAAGTTCATAAAGTAGCCTATATCAATTGGAAGAACTAAGTATTTTGTATATATCAATATAAAATTCATAATAAGAAAATCTCAAAGGAGTGCAGGTATAGGAAAAGAACAATCTGCAAGCTAGTGGCACTCGCGAATCAAGGAATCATGCAAAATATGACAAAAAAAGGTATTGAAGTTTCTCTAAGTGGTGGAGAATCATCTGTGCTGGAAAAAGAGCTACAAACCTAAAGCAAATCATGTTCGTATCAGGTCTAAATTCAGAGGTCCTAAGCTTGACTACTTTGTTCTTGGTTAACATATGCACTGAAGACAATACCTTTTTTCCTTTTTCTTTTGAGAAATAAGACAATACCTTACCTAGTAAACAATCAAAGAACCAAAAATACATGTAGGGGAACATTAGAAATATATGAAGAAACAAAGCATAAAAAGAACACCCAGTGCTTGCGTTTCATCAAATAGGCGGTGGGCATTGAACTTATCGCTCTGCACTCGGTCGCATTTCATCAAATAAAAAAACCGTTGCAAATTTTTGAACCAAGGTAAATAAATGTAAATACAAAACCAATTCAAGTAGCCACAGGATTAGCCACAATACTATACTTTTGGTAATACTTTCATCAAAAAAGAATGCACAAAAACTTGTATATAACAAACGCATTTTTTTCTGGGGCCCAATTATTTTCTTCTTTTAGTGAGGGGGAAAGCTCATATATTACTCTGAATCATAGATTACAATCTCGTTTAGCACGAGTTCTGCAATAGCAGTTGGCACAGGCGCCAGCCACAGGTTACAAGCACCGGAACGCGTAGCTAAGATGAGCAAGCCCATGGGCAACATAATTTAACTTTCTCCTGGAATACAGCACGGAGCACCCGGGTAATCAAGTCATGGCTTCAGAATATCATTGTAAACACTCCAGAGACGAGAGTGATCAGCGAAAGGATCATTAGATGCGCGAACAGCATTGCACGGTCAGATTCCAAAGCCGTCAGTTCCCCATCCACAGGCCAGCCAGGATCGCCCTTCCGTATGCCTCTTCTGCATCCTGGCAGAAACCTGTAGTCTAGCTAAGAGCGGCGATGATGGTGCCATCATGTTCGCGAGCCACCGCCCCAACAGCCGCGTCTCTGGTCGCCGGCAGGTAAGCGGCGTCGACATTGATCGTTACTTTGCCGTTTGGAGGCGCAACCCAATGGGCTCGCTGTTTGTCTTTGACTCTGCTGGAAATAGATGAGCAATTCTGGTTAGCCAGCACGTGAATATCAGCAGAAACTTTATCTTTGTCAGTCATCTCTGAATGTTTTATGTCCGTCAGCAGGGCTTCGTAGTTCAGAAGAAAGTCCACCAAGCTTGCCGAAGAAGTAGCATCACCTTGCCTCCTAGATTATTATTGCAGACGTGCTCTAAAAATCATCTTGGGGAAAATAATCATCATCCAGGCTGAGGAGACCAAGGTGGCAACAGTCAATAGGCGGTATTTTGCACCAATGATCCTTTTGTAATACACTTGATAATAAATTCAGAGAACACCTATGTTGGCATTTACACAAGTGGATGATAAAATACTACTTCGAAACCCCCTATTATTTTTGTTTTAGCTGGTTAATGTGACTATCTAGCAGAAGCATGCCATGATTTCGAATAGAAACAATCAAAGCCAAGTAAAAAAAATCACTAAGTAGATATAAGCATAAACACGGAAATAGAGTACACAAAATTCACTTAGGTTGCTATCATTCTAGTTAGATGTATCTAAGAGTGATAACTAAAATTTCCCCTTAGAAAACACAAGGGGGCAAAAGGGGGATTTGAAGGCTTGTCAACACATCATTTAGGAAACATGACGAAAATCAGTCTAGCAGATAATCGAATCATGCCATTGGGTACTATCTAAATTCCTGTAGGTCTACATGATGTAGAACAGGTCAAGCCAACAATGTAGACCATAATGCAATAGGATATGATAATCATTAAGGAGTCACTGAAACGATGAACTCGCTACAGTTTGAGCGAACAATGTTGACTTGACTACAATAAGATAAAAAAAATTGATAATCGTGGGATAAAAGAGTTCAACTGGTATGATTACCGAATGGATTTAATAAGACGAAAGTGCAACTAATAAACTATATACACGCCACATCAAGGAATTCTAAAGGATAATGCAAACTGTTGAAGACACTGACAAGTAGTGACCACAGACCCACAGAAAGTATAACGCAAACTGTTGAAGACACTCAAAAGTAAATTGTATAGTCTTCCACAAGAAGATTTAGGTATTGGCAAACTGAAATGCAGGCAACTAAAGAGGCCAACCATGAGTGCAGAGGCGAACAACCCAAGAGGGCATAGCTCTCAGGTTTGCTCGGGCAGTATATTGTGTCATGAACTCCTCCTATAATTCCTATTGCAACCTGTATGCCAGCGCAGAATCATCATATTGGCCTGGCCCCCTGGTGGCGACCAACCGCGACACCTGGACAAAGCTTCTGTTGCTGCCTCTGCTTCTTGTGCTACCAGGGCCCCGCATGCTTCTTCTGCTACCTAGAGTTATGAAGCTCCTATTGGTTCTGGCGCGATGAAGCTAGTACTGGTGTTTCTACTTATCATGCCACCTTGTGGAAAGTTGCTTCTTCTTAGCGCACTTTGCTTCACAATCATCCATATTTGCCGAGAATGATGCAATCAAGGTCCTCCTTGCCTCAACTTCGCTAGGAAGCAGGAGTTGAATTGGTGTTCCAGGGTAATGTCAACTATTGGTTCTGACATGATGGAGCTAGTACTGGTGTTCCTACTTCTCATGCCACCTTATGGAAAGTTGCTGCTTCTTAGCGTGCTTTGCTTCACAATCGTCCATACTTGCCGGGCATGATACAATCAAGGTCCTATTTTCCTCAACTTCGCTAGGAAGCATGAGTTGAATGGTCTTCCAGAGTAATGTGTTGACATGTGCAGTCTAGGATATCACTCACATCTATCAAGTTGGTCAATATAACATGGCAAAAATTTAAAAGGAAATTCCTCTGATGTGGCTACTTTGAGAAGCAAGTGCTTATGACTGTGTCATAATAAATCAGACATATATCGCAGTCACAGTTGCAGAACTGAAAAGGTCATTCATTTTTGTCCACTATTCAAATAAATTAAAGAGAACAGAGAATTCTCTTGCAGTCTATACAACTATAGCTTACATGTAAGACAAACTAAAAAAAAACATGCTAATAATTATGTGAACAAAACTGTGATGTAAGCAAAGAAATAATGATAGATTTCCATGTACACACATGCATGGCATGTAAATAGGAGCAGACTTCTGCAAATATAAATGAGCTCCAAGATTTTTTTTTCTTCAATACAGACCCAAAAACCTGTACACCGACCAAATATTGGCCGGCTCTATACTGCATCATAATAGGTAACAAATGAGGGGGGAAATGAGCATGGATGGCATATATGCAACTCTTCCCTATTTCCAGGCAACAAAATTGCTGCTTGCTTGTCATCTGAATCACTTTGTAGATGGTGTACATATGAGTGGTTCTACAGTGCAGTTGATTATCCATGGTTTATGAACAATGAATTTGTGAACTACTTAAATTATGCAAATTTGAGATATCTGTCATGGCTCACTCGATCTGAGTGGAGAACAATAGAAAGGTATTAACTTGTATGCCTGTAAACTGGTTGGATAATCTGCCGAATGATCTCAAGAAGAGGAACTCCCTCTCAAATAGTGCACGCCGGAAAGTGGATACTGAGCACACTCCGGAGCGTACTACAAAAGAGAGTTGGGGCCACATCATGAATGGGGCTTCTAAATCTGAGCCGGCAAGTAGTTCACAAGTAGCATCAGATGAATAGTTTAAGGTTTTATTCTATCCAAAAAAATTCTAAGGAGCATATATATTAGTCAGGTTGAATATAACAGTGCTTATGCAGGTTAAAGCTGCTATATATTTATGACCATGAACATGAAGTACTTCATGGTAGTGTTATATAAAGTGCAGAGGTTGTGCTATCTTGGGGATGATTCTAATTAATGTATTTATTTGTTTATCCACAGACCAGCTCTGCTATTAGTTGTGAAATTTAATAACTGATTTCGATAATGCCCCGACCTATAATATAATATATAATTCTTAAGTGGATAACCTAGTACATACGGGACTAAAATTTATTAATTAATAATTAGTATATGCTTTTAAGATGTGATGGTTACTCTACTATCGTTTGGTCAGCTCCACCATATGCACATCATATTGAACTGCCCGCCACTGTTGTAGGAGACCTTTGTACCAAGGTGCAGCTGCACCAGTTTTGTTGCTCAGAACTCTCACCCCGCAAGCCACCGCCTACTGTCGTGAAAGCACTGGCATGTTTCCAGTATGTGAAGTGAGCATCGGTACATTTGTATATATTAAGATCTGCCTTGTTCTGTAGATGAAGTGGCTCTCCGCAGGGAAGTGGGAGCAGCATGGCCAGCGTCGGACCAATGCCATCCCCAACGACCAGGACAATATACCACCGAAACAGAAAACAACCTTAAAATCTAGGTAAAATTGTGCAACAAGTTGTTTGGCCAAAGAAGGATTTTCATTATTCCTCTGCACCAAGATAGTTACTTATTATAATGTGTAGGGCTGGAGCTGGAAAATCCATTGCTCATATTGGCAACTGATGGACTACCAATTCACTTTTGTGTATGAAAATTCAAACATAAATGAGGTGCGTGGACAGTAATTTTCAGTTGAAATACCAGAACACACATAAAAACAGAATTTTTTTGATAGGTGTATCTCTTAGCATAAAGCTCATATGCAAGTAATATCATTTTTTAAATGTCAACTGAATCAAAATACAGAAAACTGTAGCTCCAATCCTTTTTAGATCTGAAACTCAGGACTACGCAAGGAAAGCACAAACTTAAAAATAACAACGGATGATACATTTGGCCTTAAAATAATACCTGAAATAAGCGATAGATGAGGTCCATTTCCATGGCAAGTAGTGGTTCATCAGATGCTCTCCATGAATCTGCATCTTTATGCTACCTAAACCAGATGCAAAATGTGTGTTTCCTGTAAAAAATAACCAAATCATGCTTTGTGCCATACAAGTAAATCTGCAATGATAAAAGCAAAAAAGCATGGGAGGATAGCTGCCAAGAAGATGCACAACCGGCAGTATGGTCAATATTCAAAAATGGCCAACCATTACCTCCTTGAACAGCAAGATATGGGCCTACTGAACTTTATATTCATACATAATACACCTCCACCAAACAAAGAGGGTAAAATCAAATGTACGAAAGATAGATGTGCAAAACCTAATTACGCAAAGAGAAAGGCACTAACATCTTAAAAAATCCTAATTGGACTGATGTCACACATGATTGGGAGACAAGTGGAATTGACCCAATGAAACTCCTGTAGATCAGTATACATAATATCTAATTAAGATTTATATGAAAAATCCCAGAAAATATGTGTAAAAATAACATAATATCTAATTAAGATTTATATGAACAATCCCAGAAAATATGTGTAAAAATAACATATATGGCCTAGCATAACATGCATATGTACATGGAAAGAGCATTACGACAAGTAGTTCAAGCAATTAATTTCTCTGCTCCATCTCTCTCAAACAAAAGAGTATGCACATATGTCGCCATCTTTCTTGGGCAAATTTTTCCCTTGGCCATTTACACAAACAACTTATGTACACACCAAAAACCTCACAATACGGGAGCAAAGAAGGTGTTGCAGACCAGTGGTCGAATTAGGAATAGATGTTCAAGGAAGGGGGTGAGGAGAAGGTAAGATGACTGTCATACCTGACTACCTCGTAACAATAGAGCAGCTAGGATTTGGTACACCTTAATCAATGAAGCTTCATAAGTAACAGAAACAAAAATCCATACTGAATCACATAAAGCATCAATGCTAATAGACCAGAGAGGAGCACAAACCTTATCTGAGAGCATCTATGAGAAGACACCTGAGAGGAACACGCACCTTACAAGTTTATTCCTTTGTTAGAGCAGATCTGTAGTCATTTGTTGTGTCCTCTTTCATCTCCCTCACCCTTTCTTCTTGCTCTTTCAATCTTCCTCACTAGCAGGAAGGTATCACTCAAACATCTGGAAGCAACATGAAAAAAGCAGGAGAACCTCAATGTTTAGCCAGAGAGAGATGTGGGGGGGAGGGAGCTCGAACCGGCACCATTGACGTCGTCCTTCTGCCCCAAATAGGGGTTGTGTGAGGGAAGAGCCCGGCCGGCCGGCCGCCGCCGCGCGAGACGAAGAGAAGCAGGGTTGGAGGCCCATGGAAGATGCAGCAGGCCACCAGGGGTCACTCTTCCTCCTCCCTCCATCCCCACTTCACCAATCCTTCTCCCTCCCTGCTCCTCCTCTTCCTCTCGGCCCTCACTAACAGCGGCACGTCGTGTTGCCCCGTGCTCATGTCCTTCTGAGGACGGGCGAGGCGGCGGGGGCGCGAGGCGGCGGCTCGAGGCGTGGCGGCGGGGGATGAGAACGGGGCAGGAGCGGGGATGGGGGCGCGAGCCGGCGGCGGCGGCGGGCGACGAGACGAGAGCGCGGCAGGGCGATGCGGGGATTGGGGAGAACCACCCTGGAGCGCTAGCGAAGTCGGGCCGATAGGGCTTTTAGTCACCCATGGATAAAAAGTGGGTCTGTGGGAGGGCCTCAGCGCCCTGGACGGAACGACGGCCGAGATCGCGCCACGTCAGCTCGATCGGACGGCCGAAAATCCAAAGCGCTGTGAGAGCTCCATGAGGGTGCAGCAATCATACCGTGGGATACAACAAACTCAACAAGGCACAAACGCTGCTGTAAAATACATTACGTTCGTTTGTAGACTACATCCACAGATATATATAGCTCGTGTTCTTCTTTTGTGTTGCCCAAAGAGTAACTAATTAGCTACTCGCTAATCAAGCTTGGTCATATGTTCTAGATTTTTGCACGTATTCCCTCGGTCTAAAAGTAAGTATCTCAACTTTTTTAGATACGGATATATCCACAATTAAAATATATCTAAATTCATCTGTATCTGAATAAAACTAGATAAAACTAAAACATTTATTTTTGGCGGAGGGATCGGTTGTGGCACGACAAGACGCTTCTGAATTACTAAGGGCCTCTTTGTTTGGGCTGGCTGCAGCTGGCTGTGGCTGGCTGTGCTGCTGTTCAGAAAAAGCTGCTGTGCAGAATAAGCTGCTGTTCTGAAAGTTAATCTTTGGCAACTCGGCTGACTGTCTAGCTGTGAAGTTTGGAATTGTCGAAGATACCCTGAAGTCACAAGAATATGTATATTATTGCTGATTTATGTAACATATAGATCACGAAATAACATAGCCGAATGTGGTTTTACCAAATTCATATCCATCACAAAAGTATATTTATTCAAAATCTGCGCACATGTAACATTATAATATGCATCTAAGCCTGTATATAGCACTAGCAGACATAAATTAACATCATAACCATGGCCACCACATCGGTTGCAGCAATAAAAAAATTCCACGCATCAGTGCATCACATGAATCATCTCCGCGAGCGACTGGCATAAATCCAGGAGCTTCACAAGCATGTGCGACGAGCAACGGCCGGCTGTCGGGGAGGAAGTGGACCGGCGGCCCACAAGGATGTGCGGTGAGCACGGCGAGGACGGGGACTGCCGCGACGAGTGGAGCGAAGAAAGAGACCGGCGGCCGGCAAAGATCTGCGGCGAGCGCGGGGAGGAAGGGGACCAGCGCGGCAAGCCAGGGGGAGGGGACCCTCGGGAAGCAAGGATGTGCGACACGAGAGGGGCTTATTTTGGGGACGAGCTCGCAGCTGTTGCGGACAAGGTCGCCGGGGACGGGCTCGCCGACGGTTCGTGACGAGGTCGTCGGGGACGAAATTGGACGGGGCTGGGACGGCGGGAGATGACGAGGTAGGACGCGAGGAAGAGGGTAGGTGGCGGGGAAGACCGGTCGCCAGCGGTGGAAGGCTACGTCACTAGGCAGAGGTGGCGGCGCGAGCACCATGGGCGGAAAGCTTCGCTCGGCTAACAGAAAATCTGTTCGCGTCGTAGAGGAAAAGACACGGGTAGGATTGGCCTCTCACTGTCATCTCAGCGGTGGCACTCAAGTGTAATTGCAAGAAACGAAAAGGGTAATCAAGGGGTACCGGTTCGAGACCTGATGAAAAAGCTCGGGAAGCACCTCCTACCCATGCTTTTTCTACTGTGTGGAAAGGGGATGTGCTTTTGGAAAAGCCTACCGCACAGCCAATCCGTTTGTTTCGTTTGCCCTGCTTTTTTCTGTGGAAAGCAGCTAGAAGCTCAAACAAAGAGACCCTAAAGCTTTTGTTGATCCAACGCGTTCGCTATGCACACCGCCTCGAATCTAGCTAGGCTTAGTAATACTGGAAGCCCAGCCCAACACTAGAGCCCACTGAGTTAGGGCCCATCCCTCCTTCTGGTCCGCACAGGAATTGAAAGTAATGAATATTTTCCTGCTTAATAAGTGGTTGTGGATGTTAGAAAACGAACAGGCAAAACCTATACACCGACCAGGTCGGTGGCTACCGGCCACCGCACACCCCCTGGTCGGGTATGGGCCAGGCCCATTAGCATCTATTTAGGCTGTAGCAGTTCGTTTTTCCTTTTTCCTTTTTCTTTTCTGGTTTCTTTTTCTGTTTTCTTTTTCGTTTTTCTATTTTCGGTTTTGTTTATATTTTTCAGATTAGAAAATTTCAATTCTTAAAAATTGTTCAAATTGAAAAATGTTCAAATTCAAAAATGTTCAAAATTGAAAACCGTTCAAATCCAAAAACCGTTCAAATATGAAAACCGTTCAAATTTGAAATTTGTTCAAATTCGAAAATTGTTCTAATATGAAAATCGTTCAGATTCGAAAATTGTTCAAATATAAATTTTGTTCAAATTCAGAAATGTTCAAATTCGGAAATTGTTCTTAGAGTAAAATACATTTTTGTTCAAATTTAAAAATGTTCAAATCTGAAAAATGTTCAGATTTTTAAAAAGTTATTTCTTTTTAATTTGATTTTTTAATTTTGACAAATGTTCAGATTTTAAAAAAATTAAAAAAGAAAACAAACAATAGAAAACAAAAAGAAACGAAAAAGAAAAACGCATTACCTGATGGGCCGCGGCCCAGCTAGCTACCCCGGGACGCGCGGGGTGTGCGGCACCCTCCCAGCGCCGACCAGGTCGGTGTCGAGGAGCTCCCAAACGAACAAGGTGTGTGGCCAAATCTTTTGAGAAGTATAAACATTGAGGAAACGCTTTCTCCTTGTTAAAAAAATCCTTTCAAATCTCATTTGTGGCAAGAACTTTAAAATGGAAAGGGTGTTTTCTTTCAATTCTGTAGAAAAGATATTGCCAATGGTAGAAGAAAAAGATTATGGGAGGATTTATCGTTAGGAGATAAAACATTTGTTTGTGACCCTGGACTAAGTTACATTCTACGTGTTCTGTTAGTTTAAATAATACTGAAGATATTTTTCCAAATTTATTTTGTGAAAATAAGTGTACATATCTGCTTACGAAGTCTGGTAATTTTACTGTACGTAAACATATATATTAGATGGATCTAGCGCGCTGCCGCGTCGTCTTTTGTTGTTGTCGTTTAACTTTTCCGTTTCATCTATACACATCTCGCTTCATATGGGCCTTTTGCTTGGTCGGGTGCATGGCATGCATATCATATAATCAGACTAAACTCATCTACACCCTCCGTCCATAAATAGATGTCAAAGATTTATTTAAATTCGGATGTATCTATACACTAAATCGTGTCTAGATACATTCAAATTTAGATAAACTTTTGGCATCTATTTATGGACAGAGGTAGTATCTAAGTTTTATTTCGTAAAAGTAAAAGTTGAAGAGCATTGAGGCATTGCTCAACGACAACTTTTCTTGAAGCTTGCTAACTTATTATCAAGAGATGAACTCTTACTAACTTAAAGCAAACATATTAGAAATCACACAAGGGTGTCAAAATGGTTCTAAAACAAGAATAGTTACCTTGTGCTTTAAGCACCCAAAAAGAGTTCTCATTCAAGAGAACTTTTAATAAATAGTATATATATATATATAATATAGTAACACAATTTTCTAATCAAATTGTACATCCCAGGGATTCAGAATCAAATACCCCTACTGAAATGAAACCAATAAATAATTGATATGACCAAAATATAGTTCATAGCGATGTCTAGCTCCCTTCATGTCAGAGGAAAATATGCATTTTCAATATAAACGTACATCAAACTGTGTCATTACATTTCAAAATTGCTTTAACTGAACAAAGATGTAGCAACATATATGGGAAAAATGATTGATTTGGTTCAACCACACTGAGCATATAAATGTTTAAAAAATAGTACACACACAAATATTGATATCCACCCAATTGTTAAACTTCATGCACTAGCTAACGCAACCAACTCCGAACTGATGGAACGACACTAGGCAGTGCATTTATATTCAACACTCCCCCCTCGCGTCTAGGCTATTTTAGTCCTTAGCGTGGGTTCGGTGCACATGCCGCAGAATCTTTTTTGTTTTGTTTTTAATATTGCGCGAGCAGGATCTTGAACTTGAGACATCTTCACTCTAATACCATGTTAAACTGCATGCACTAGCCAACCCAACCAAAAGTCCGAACTGATGGAACGAGACTAGGCAGTGTATTTATATTCAACATCAATAGCTAAGCACGGTATCTTAGAATGAAACAATGATGGATAGAGTTTGCCCACACAGTTATCCCGGCGTCTCGTTTTCATGGGCATTTGATACGTCTCAAACGTATCTATAATTTCTTATGTTTCATGCTAGTTTTATGACAATACTCACATGTTTTATATACACTTTACATCATTTTGATGCATTTTCCGGTACTAACCTATTAACAAGATGCCGAAGCGCCAGTTCCTGTTGTCTGCTGTTTTTGGTTTCAGAAATCCTACACAAGAAATATTCTCGGAATTGGACGAAACAAAAGCCCACGGTCTTATTTTCCACGGAGCCTTCCAGAAGTCCGAAGAGGAGACGAACAGGGGCGACGAGGCGGCCACACCATAGGGGGTGCGGCCCCACCCCTGGCCGCGCCGCCATATGGGGTGGGCCCCTCGAGCGTCCCCCGACTCTGCCCCTTCGCCTATATAATCCTTCCGTCGCGAAAACTCTAGTACCGAGAGCCACGATATGAGAAAAGTTCCAGAGACGCCGCCGCCGTCAACCTCATCTCGGGGGGTTCTGAAGATCGCCTCCGGCACCCTGCCGGAGAGGGGAATCATCACCGGAGGGCTCTATATCACTATGCCCGCCTCCGGACTGATGCGTGAGTAGCTCATCCTTGGATTATGGGTCCATAGCAGTAGCTAGATGGTTATCTTCTCCTCTTGTGCTATCATGTTTAGATCTTGTGAGCTGCTTATCATGATCAAGATCATCTATTTGTAATGCTACATGTTGTGTTTGTTGGGATCCGATGAATATGGAATAGTATGTCAAGTTGATTATCGATCTATCATATATGTGTTGTTTATGATCTTGCATGCTCTCCGTTGCTAGTAGAGGCTCCGGCCAAGTTGATACTTGTGACTCCAAGAGGGAGTATTTATGCTCGATAGTGGGTTCATGCCTCCATTGAATCTGGGACGAGTGACGGAAAGTTCTAAGGTTGTGGATGTGCTTGTTGCCACTAGGGATAAAACATCAATGCTTTGTCTAAGGATATTTGTATTGTTTACATTACGCACGGTACTTAATGCAATTATATGTTGTTTGCAACTTAATACTGGAAGGGTGCGGATGCTAACCCGAAGGTGGACTTTTTAGGCATAGATGCATGCTGGATAGCGGTCTATGTTCTTTGTCGTAATGCCCTAAGTAAAACTCATAGTAGTCATCATGATATGTATGTGCATTGTTATGCCCTCTCTATTTGTCAATTTCCCAACTGTAATTTGTTCACCCAACATGCTATTTATCTTATTGGAGAGACACCACTAGTGAACTGTGGACCCCGGTCCATTCTTTTACATCCGAAATACAATCTACTGCAATCATTGTTCTCTGTTGTTCTTTGCAAACAAACATCATTCTCCACACCATACGTTTAATCCTTTGTTTACAGCAAGCCGGTGAGATTGACAACCTCACTTGTTAAGTTGGGGCAAAGTATTTTGATTGTGTTGTGCGGGTTCCACGTTGGCGCCGGAATCCCTGGTGTTGCGCCGCACTACACTCCTTCACCAACAACCTCCACGTGGCCTTCATCTCCTACTGGTTCGATAACCTTGGTTTCTTACTGAGGGAAAACTTGCTGCTGTACGCATCACACCTTCCTCTTGGGGTTCCCAACGGACGTGTGCTTCACGCGTCATCAAGCTATTTTTCTGGCGCCGTTGCCGGGGAGATCAAGACACGCTGCAAGGGGCGTCTCTCACACCCAATCTCTTTACTTTGTTTATTTATTTTATTTTCTGTCTTGTTTGCTTTCTTTATATAAAAAACACACAAAAATTAGTTACTTCTTTTACTTTATTTAATTCGGTTTGCTTTACTTATATTTATTATTGTTAAAATGAATACTCCTGAGAACACTAAGTTGTGTGATTTCACTAGCACCAATAATAATGATTTTATATGCACTCCTATTGCTCCACCTGCTGCTACAGTAGAGTTTTATGAAATTAAACCTGCTTTATTAAATCTTGTGATGAGAGAGCAATTTTCTAGTGTTAGTACTGATGATGCTGCTGCCCATCTTAATAATTTTGTTGAACTTTGTGAAATGCAAAAGTATAAGGATGTAGATGGGGATATTATAAAACTGAAATTGTTTCCTTTCTCCTTAAGAGGAAGAGCTAAAGATTGGTTGCTATCTTTGCCTAAGAATAGTATTGATTCATGGACTAAATGTAAAGATGCTTTCATTGGAAGATATTATCCTCCTGCTAAAATTATATCTTTGAGAAGTAGCATTATGAATTTTAAGCAATTGGATAATGAACATGTTGCCTAAGCATGGGAAAGAATGAAATCTTTGGTAAAGAATTGCCCTACCCATGGACTAACTACTTGGATGATCATCCAAACCTTTTATGCAGGATTAAATTTTTCTTCAAGGAACCTATTGGATTCAGCTACTGGAGGTACTTTTATGTCCATCACTTTGGGTGCTGCAACAAAGCTTCTTGATGATATGATGATCAACTACTATGAATGGCACACTGAAAGGACTCCTCAAGGTAAGAAGGTAAATTCTGTTGAAGAAACCTCCTCCTTGAGTGATAAGATTGATGTTATTATGTCTATGCTTGTTAATGGTAGATCTAATGTTGATCCTAATAATGTTCCTTTGACTTCATTGGTTGCTCAAGAAGAGCATGTTGATGTGAACTTCATTAAAAGTAATAATTTCAACAACAATGCTTATAGGAATAATTTTGGTAACAAAAACTATATGCCATATCTTTCTAATAGTGGTAATTCTTATGGTAATTCTTATGGTATATCTGTTTTGCCTAGTGAGGAAAAGATGCTAGAAATTGAAAGAGCTACTAAGAGCTTTATGCAATCACAATATGAGCAAAATCAATTGTTTACTAAAACAATGAATGAACAATCTGCCTTGTTGAAAAATATAGGAAATCAACTTGAAAATTTGAATATGGAAATTTCTGGTTTCAAACTAAGCTTTCAAATGCTGAAAACCGAATCTCATACATGTCTGAGTCACACGCTTCTTTAATTAATAAAATGGCTGCTAAACCTGAGGATAATGATAACAAAATTCTTACTACAACAAACGCTATACAAGTTCGAATTAATGACAATATTAGAATGGTTGCTGAATTGCATGCTAGGTGGGAAAGAGAAGAAAAACTTGCTAAAGAGAATAATGTAGCTAAAGTTTGGACTATTACCACCACTAGTAATGTTGATGCTTCACATGTTGCTAGACCTCCTACTATCAATGGTAAAATAATTGGTGTTGGCAATGTTTCTACTTCTAATACAAAGCATGCAAAATTGCCTGAAACAGCTGAAACTGTTTGTGATAAAAGTGCTAAAAAAATTCAGAATATTGGGGACAATGATCCCATTGCTTTAGATCATAATGGTTTTGATTTTGATAATTGTCATATCTCTGAAGTAATTAAGTTCTTGCAAAAACTTGCTAGAAGTCCTAATGCTAGTGCTATAAACTTGGCCTTTACATAACATATTACAAATGCTCTCATTAAAGCTAGAGAAGAGGAATTAAAACTTGAAGCTTCTATTCCTAGGAAGTTAGAAGATGGTTGGGAGCCCATCATTAAAATGAAGGTCAATGATTTTGATTGTAATGCTTTATGTGATCTTGGTGCAAGTATTTACGTTATGCCTAAGAAACTCTATGATATGCTTGACTTGCCACCATTGAAATATTGTCATTTGGATGTTAATCTTGCTTGATAATTCTATAAAGAAACCTTTGGGGAGGATTGATAATGTTCACATTACGGTTAACAATAACCTTGTCCCCGTTGATTTTGTTGTCTTGGATATTGAATGCAATGCATCTTGTCCTATTATTTTGGGAAGACCCTTTCTTCGAACTGTTGGTGCTATTATTGATATAAAAGAAGGAAATGTTAAATATCAATTCCCTCTTAAGAAAGGTATGAAACACTTCCCTAGAAAGAGAATGATGTTGCCTTTTGATTCTATTATTAGAACAAATTATGATGTTGATGCTTCTTCTCTTGATGTTACTTGATTTACACTTTATGCGCCTAGCTGAAAGTCGTTAAAGAAAAGCGCTTATGAGAGACAACCCATTATTTTATTTCTGCAATTTTTGTTTTATATTGAGTCAAGGTGCTTTTTACTACTGTAGCAATACCTTTGTATCTTTACTTTATTGCATTGTTGTGCCAACTAAAGTCTTTGATAGTAAAGTTGATACTAGATTTGGATTTCTGCGTAGAAACAGATTTTTAGCTGTCACGAATTTGAGTTGATCTCTCTGTAGGAGAATCTAAAAATTCTGCAAAAATTCATGAGTAATCCTCAGATATGTACGCAACTTTCATTCAATTTGAGATTCTTCATCTGAGCATGTTAAGTGCCTCGAAAAAATTCATCTTTACGGACTGTTTTGTTTTGACAGATTCTGCCTTTTATTTCACATTGCCTCTTTTACTGTGTTGAGTGGATTTCTTTGCTCCATTAACTTTCAGTAGCCTTGGGTAATGTCCAAAAGTGTTGGGAATGATTGTGTCCTCTCTGAACATGTGAATTTTTGATTATGCACTAACCCTCTAATGAGATTGTTTTGAGTCTGGTGTGAAGGAAGTTTTCAAGGATCAAGAGAGGAGGATGATATAATATGATCAAAAAGAGTGAAAAGTCTAAGCTTGGGGATGCCCCCGTGGTTCATCCCTGCATATTTCAAGAAGACTCAAGCATCTAAGCTTGGGGATGCCCAAGGCATCCCCTTCTTCATCAACAACTTATCAGGTCACTTCTAGTGAAACTATATTTTTTATTCCGTCACATCTTATGTGCTTTACTTGGAGCGTCTGTGTGTTTTTGTTTTTGTTTTTTTTAATAAAATCGGATCCCAGCATTCCTTGTGTGGGAGAAAGACACGCTCCGCTTTTTCATATTGAACACTGGTGTTCTTAGTTTTACTTTTAATGTTCATGGCGAAGTTGAAAACCGCTTCATTTATTGCTATTTTGGTTGGAAACAGAAAATGCTTCATGTGGTAATTGGTATATTATCTTGAATAATTTGATACTTGGCAATTGTCTTGAGCTCTCAAGTAGATCATGTTTAAGCTCTTGCATCATGTGGTTTAAACCTATTAGTGGATAACTATCGTAGAGCTTGTTGAAATTTGGTTTGCATGATTGGTCTCTCTAAAGTCTAGATATTTTCTGGTAAAAGTGTTTGAACAACAAGGAAGACAGTGTAGAGTCTTATAATGCTTGCAATATGTTCGTATGTAAGTTTTGTTGTACCGATTCATACTTGTGTTTGCTTCAAACAACCTTGCTAGCCAAAGCCTTGTACTGAGAGGGAATGCTTCTCGTGCATCCAAACCCTTGAGCCAAAACTTATGCCATTTGTGTCCATCATGCATAACTACCTACTATGTGGTATTTTTCTACCATTTCAAAGTAAAGTGCTTGCGTGCTACCTTTAAAAATTTCATTCCTTGTCTTTGTAATACATATCTCATGGGAAAGTAGCCTAAAAACTATTGTGGTAAAGAATATGTCGCTTATGTATCTTAGTTCTTATAAGTTGCTTGCTGAGCGGTAACCATGTTTCTGGGGACGCCATCAACCTGTTACACCTTTGTTGAATATCATGTGAGTTGCTATGCATGTTCATCTTGTCTGAAGTAAGGGAGATTTGCCATGAGTTAAATGGTTTGAGTATGCATATTGTTAGAGAAGAACATTGGGCCGCCAACCAAATCCATGTATCATGGTGAAAGTTTCAGCTTGGACATTAATCCTCAAATCTCTTATGAGAATATTATCTGTTGTTGAATGCTTAAAGCATTAAAGAGGAGTCCATTATCTGTTTTCTATGTTGTCCCGGTATGGATGTCCTCAAGTTGAGATCTATCGAAATTGAGAGATCAAATACGATCTATCTCCTTGGACCTTTGTACAGGTGGCATAGAGGTACCTCTTTGTGACACTTGGTTGAAACATATGTAATGCAATGATAATCCATGGAAATCCAAGCTAACTAGGACAAGGTGCGAGCACTTATTCGATGCATGAGGCTTGCAACTTATATGAGGTTTTATGCATAACACATATGAATTATTACTACCGTTGACAAAATTGTTTCCATGTTTTCAAAATAAAAAGCTCTAGCACATGAGTAATCCCTGCTTCCCTCTGCGAAGGGCCTTTCTTTTACTTTATGTTGAGTCGGTTTACCTACTTCTTTCTATCTTAGAAGCAAACACTTGTGTCAACTGTGTGTGCATTGATTCTTACATACTTGCTTATTTGCACTCATCATATTACTTTGTGTTGACAATTATCCATGAGATATACATGTTGAAAGTTGAAAGCAACTGCTGAAACTTAAATCTTCCTTTGTGTTGCTTCAAAACCTTCTATTAAGAATCTATTGCTTTATGAGTTAACTCTTATGCAAGACTTATTGATGCTTGTCTTGAAAGTACTATTCATGAAAAGTCTTTGCTATATGATTCAGTTGTTTAATCATCATCTTTACCATTGCTTTGAATCACTTCATTCTTCTCATATGCTTTACAATACTATTGATCAAGATTATGATAGTAGCATGTCACTTCAGAAATTATCCTTGTTATCGCTTACCTACTCGAGGGCGAGTAGGAACTAAGCTTGGGGATGCTTGATACGTCTCAAACGTATCTATAATTTCTTATGTTCCATGCTAGTTTTATGGCAATACTCACATGTTTTATATACACTTTACATCATTTTGATGCATTTTCCGGTACTAACCTATTAACAAGATGCCGAAGCGCCAGTTCCTATTTTCTGCTGTTTTTGGTTTCAGAAATCCTACACAGGAAATATTCTCGGAATTGGATGAAACAAAAGCCCACGGTCTTATTTTCCACGGAGCCTTCCAGAAGTCCGAAGAGGAGACGAAGAGGGGCGACGAGGCGGCCACACCATAGGGGCGCGGCCCCACCCCCGGCCGCGCCGCCATATGGGGTGGGCCCCTCGAGCGTCCCCCGACTCTGCCCCTTCGCCTATATAATCCTTCCGTCGCGAAAACCCTAGTACCGAGAGCCACGATACGAGAAAAGTTCCAGAGACGCCGCCGCCGTCAACCTCATCTCGGGGGGTTCTGAAGATCGCCTCCAGCACCCTGCCGGAGAGGGGAATCATGACCGGAGGGCTCTACATCACCATGTCCGCCTCCGGACTGATGCGTGAGTAGTTCATCCTTGGATTATGGGTCCATTGCAGTAGCAAGATGGTTGTCTTATCCTCTTGTGCTATCATGTTTAGATCTTGTGAGCTGCCTATCATGATCAAGATCATCTATTTGTAATGCTACATGTTGTGTTTGTTGGGATCCGATGAATATGGAATAGTATGTCAAGTTGATTATCGATCTATCATATATGTGTTGTTTATGATCTTGCATGCTCTCCGTTGCTAGTAGAGGCTCTGGCCAAGTTGATACTTGTGACTCCAAGAGGGAGTATTTATGCTCGATAGTGGGTTCATGCCTCCATTGAAGCTGGGACAGTGACAGAAAGTTCTAAGGTTGTGGATGTGTTGTTGCCACTAGGGATAAAACATCAATGCTTTGTCTAAGGATATTTGTATTGTTTACATTACGCACAGTACTTAATACAATTATATGTTGTTTGCAACTTAATACTGGAAGGGGTGCGGATGCTAACCCAAAGGTGGACTTTTTAGGCATAGATGCATGCTGGATAGCGGTCTATGTTCTTTGTCGTAATGCCCTAAGTAAAACTCATAGTAGTCATCATGATATGTATGTGCATTGTTATGCCCTCTCTGTTTATCAATTGCCCAACTGTAATTTGTTCACCCAACATGCTATTTATCTTATTGGAGAGACACCACTAGTGAACTGTGGACCCCGGTCCATTCTTTTACATCTGAAATACAATCTACTGCAATCATTGTTCTATGTTGTTCTTTGCAAACAAACATCATTCTCCATACCATACGTTTAATCCTTTGTTTACAGTAAGCCGGTGAGATTGACAACCTCACTGTTAAGTTGGGGCAAAGTATTTTGATTGTGTTGTGCAGGTTCGACGTTGGCGCCGGAATCCCTGGTGTTGCGCCACACTACACTCCTTCACCAACAACCTTCACGTGGCCTTCATCTCCTAGGTTCGATAACCTTGGTTTCTTACTGAGGGAAAACTTGCTGTTGTGCGCATCACACCTTCCTCTTGGGGTTCACAACGGACGTGTGCTTCACGCGTCATCAGCATTGTATGGCAAAAAAAAATTGGGCAAAATTCCCAATGGATACTACATGTTCGGTGTACAGAACTATAGCTCTAACCATTTTGGAAGTGAAAAAGAACACAATAATGAGCTACATACTACCTCCATCCCAAGACTTAAGGCTCTTTTTTTTTGTAAAAGTCAAAGCAAGTAAAGTTTGACCAAAATTTTAGAATAATCTATCAATAAATATGATATTTTTTAGATAGCACATGAAAATATATTTCATTATCTATCTAATAATATTAATTTTGTATTTGACATGTTAATATTTTTTTATAAAAATTTAGTTAAATTTAACATAGTTTGACTTTCTGGAAAAAAATATAGGCCTTAAGTCTTGGGATGGAGGTAATATGTGATACGACTCGCTTCTTACCAGCTAAAGCTCCGTCTCCTTGGAACCGTAGGTAGAAAGAAAAAATGACATATGAAATTGTTGTCTTCTCTACATTCTAGCTAGAACTCCACCTTAGGAACGAAATAAAAGATTGTTAAATTCAAATGTTCTCTACCTACACTATTTGGTTCATCCCTTATTCCTACACAAAATTTTATAACTTGTAAACCAATTAGCAATTGCGGTGATGCGGGTAGCTAAACAGAGGAAGAAATTGGGAGGCGTTGTAAAGTTACACAATTTCATTAAGTTAGCACAACCGAATGTTAGGAATTAAATATCCATGCCAAGATTCAAGAGCTCGCGATTACTATGTAATTAATCACCAATACTTAAAAGCAATCTCAAACTCACCGCTCGACGAAACATAGGTTGTCACGTCCAAATATACAAACAGTTCTTCATGCACCTCAACAAAACAGGAAGATTCACACGTGCAGAATAAACAATAAGATCATCATAGAAATATCATAGGGTAGAAACCACACCAACTACTCTATTTGGCTTCTAAAATCAATAATTCCACACCAACCGCTTTGCAAGAATCCTCCTCCTTATCCAAAACAGGAAAAGAAAGCAACAACAGCAAGTGAGCATCGTCGGCATCTCCATCACAGCACACCAGTTGTAAGTCGGAAAACTATCCCAGGTTTTGGATCATTGGTATGTATAACTCCAAAACTTCTAGATTCGGTGAAAACTCCGTGTTCTAAATGTAAGGGTATATTGCCCCTATGTGTGGTTTTGGTAATCAATGACAACTCCTATGGACTAATGTTTTCATTGAGTTTATATGAAGGAATATTCCATAGGTTCTACTTGTTCTCCATGTGTTGGATTCAAGTATGGTTGCCATGAAGATAAAGATATACCTTGTGTATTGGCATCAAGATCATCGGTATGAAGATATATATGTGATATGATCAAGAAGAAGAAATGAAGATGGAGTTCTTATGTGGAACTCAATATTAGCCATGCTCTATCTCAAGTGAGCATGAGAAGATACAAGTTTGAGTTGGGCAAGTTCAAGTTGAGCATCTTGAGTGGATCACATACTTGAAGCTTGCCGTCCATTGGTGATAATGGACATGTGAAGATGTACATCTATGGAGCTTTCCCATCATGGTGTATGGGGGAGCATTTGTGAGTCTTCACGAAGCAACGATGATCAAGTTGTGGCATACCGGTTTGTATGGAGCTTGAAGAGCTATCATCAAGATCAAGCGGGATGCGCAAGGCAAAGGTATGGCTTTGCTAGGTTTTCCTTTTACCGGTCTCAAGGTGGTTGATGGGAGACCGGATTATAGGATAGATAGCCGCACTATCAAGAGGGGCTTTCGGTTGGGTAACTTGATCACATCGTCTTAGGGAGCTCAATCCTTTGCATACTTTGCATATCCATATTGATTCTTGGTGTTTCTCTGTGTGAGGTTCTTGAGCTTGTTGCTAGCTTTACAACAAGCCCAAGTTCATCGAAAACGGAATCCGCATGCATCTTCTATTGCGTTTTCGAGTTTGGACGTCTTCACCGTTTCTTGACGGTGGGAGACTCCCTCTCTAAAATCATCTAAAAATGTTCTATGAAGAGTCTCCATATTTCCAACAAAATTGGTTTCAAGTCAATCGGAGTTCGGGAGCATTAGTTATTAAAGAAAAAGGAAAAAGGAAAAAGAAGAAAAGAATAAAAGAAAAAAAAGGGGAAGGGGGCAGCCGGCCGGACCGGCCCAGCCGCCGGCCCACCCGGTCCACGACCGGCCCCGGCACCGGTGCCATCCGGCCGGGATCCAGTGGCCTTTGGCCCATGACCGGCCGCTGGCCCGGTCCACGACCGGCCCGCGGCGTCCCCTCCGGCCCGACCGGATCCTCCCCTGGCCCGCGCGCTTACGCGCCGCCCACGCGCGGTGGGCGCAGCCGGCTCGCCCCGCCTGGGCCAGACTTCTCCGGGCGGCCCATGCGCCCCGCCCGGCTGGCAGGCCGACCCGACCGGACTAGGCACCGGCCTCCTCAGCGCAATTTCCGGTCGACCGGATGGGCCGCCGGCTGGGGCGATTTTTTAGCCCGATTTGCTTGCTTTTTCCTCTGTCTTTTCCCCCAACGGGTATATTTGCTCCCTAGCTATAAATAGCCCTTTCTTCCACCTTGAGCAAGTTAGTTCTTCCCATTCTCTCACCTCCATTGTTGCTATTTGAAGAACTTGCTCTCCCCATTGATTCCTCCAACTATTCTTGCTCATATTTGAGGATTTGAGAGAGGAGATCTAGATCTACACTTCCACCAAACCGTTTCTTCTCTAAGTGAGGGAATCTCTCGGGATCTAGATCTTGGAGTCTTTGGTTGACTTTCCCCTTGTTCTTCCTCTCCAATCTCTTCCTAGCATTCGTTGCTTTGGTGGGATTTGAGTGTGAAGGACTTGAACACCTCCGGTGTTCTTGCTTTGCATCATTGCATAGTGTTGAGCTCTCCACCACGATTTGTTCGAGTGAGAGACCGTGAGCTTGTTACTCTTGGAGGGTGACCTCCTAGTTGGCTTGGTGATTGGTGCTCCGGTGATCTCTTCAAGAAGATTGTGAAGAGGCCCGGGCTTCTCCTTCGTGGAGCTTGTGAAGTGATTGTGGAGCTTGCCATCTCCGGAGCGGAGGAAAAGCTAACCATAAGGAAAGGGCCATTATCCTTCGTGGGTGTGGTTCGGAGAATAGGGTGAGCCTTCGTGGCGCGGGGAATCCTTCGTGGGACCTCCACTCCTCCAAACGTGACGTACCTTGTTGCAAAGCAAGGGAACACGGGAATACATCCTCGTCTCCGCGTGCCTCGGTTATTTCTATACCCGAGCTCTCTTTCCTTGTGATAGCCATCGTGCTTGAAGTACATATATCTTGCTATCACTTGTGCTACATATATCTTGTGCCTATCTTGCTTAGCTCTAGTTGCTATTGTTACACTTAGTTGAGCTTAGCATATTTAGGGTTTGTGCTTGTAAACTAAACGATAGTTTAATTCCGCATTCATACAAGACAAATCCGCAAGAGTTTGTAATTGCCTATTCACCCCCCCCTCTAGGCGACATCTCGATCTTTCACTAAATAGATCAGTCGCATACTATAATAATGCAGAAAACATATATGGGGTCTAGTGGAAAAAAGTCTCACTACGCTTTTTTTTACACCTCATGAATCAAGCACCAACTTGAGGTTCCGCTGATGGATCTGGTAGCAACAAACATTACACACATACATCGTAGTACATTCTAAACATTAAATGTCGGTGGACATAGAGGGATCTATAAGTCTATCAAATTTTAATTCCAGGTCAACCAAGAAAACAAGGTTAAATGATTAATATAGGTCAAGAACAGTATATTCGTTGCTAAACTATACTAATACTTCACATTTTGATGTTTAAATGAAAAATAAGAAAAAATATAACTATAAATCACATGAATTTCATTATCAATTCGAACTAAATTAAAAAATAAACTATTTATCTCCAAAATGTATTTGTTTGCATTCGTGAATAATCCGTAGTTCTTTGGTCTCCAAAATGTATTGCAAGCCTATGCAGTTTGATGGTTACCTTTTTGTTCTACATAGAAAATGCTTGCAAGACTGCAAGAGGCTGCACACAACAGGGCAAAGAAGTACGGATACTTATGCAGTAGTTGTCCAATATGCGACTCCGACCCTAACTACCAGGTTTCAAATAATCAAATTTAATGCTCTGTTCCACACAAAATATATTACTCATCAAATACAATGAAAGTTAACCTAACTCTATTTAAATCTGAATGCATCTACACTATATGATTTACAATGAATGCATTAATAATTGAAATGTCATCTTTAGGATACACGGCTTGCAAGAATTCAAGAGACTGCGCAATCAAGGGTAGAGGAGTACGAATACTTGTGCAACAACTATCGAACATACGGCGTCGACCCTCAAAACCAGGTTTCAAATAATCATAATTTAATGCTTACTTGCGTACAAACCATATTATTCAACCCGTGCAATGAAAATTGATTTAATTTAATTTAAATATTAATGCATCTAAACTATATGATCTACAATCAATGAAACGTCATATTTAGGAAATTCAGGCAACATGCAATCAGGTTACAACCAACACTGCCATTGAAAAGATTCAAAGCGACGATGAAAGTGACAACATCACAGACAAAGGTGTTGACAGAGATATTGATGAAAGTTATGCACATTTTCTCTCAAAGATGGGCAAAATAATTGTTAGAGGTACAAATACTAGCAACTAAAAAAGCAAACATTACATTCAATATATAGTTTTGAATGAAAAATAATACCTCTTGATTGTAGGACCTGGACTGTATGGAGACGAAAATTTTGACGAAGCATGCATCTTTGGAAACCATGTGGAGATGAATTGCAATCAAGTACTCCACCTGATAAATGAAGTCATCACGAACCAGACACCAGCTATTAAACATTATATTTGCACCATGACTAAATCATTTGTTACAAGAGGCATATGTAAGATGGTAATTAAGTTTATCTCGTTAATTATATTAAATACTTACTGTCTACATGACAAGAAAACTTCTGACATAATGTACCACAAAACTAATAATGGTTCGTTAATATCTTTTAGGAATTTTCAGAAGAATTCACTAATGAACACATTTGGGGATTCATACAAGAACCTGTTAAAGTTGCTGTCAGCTGCACATCGGGACACATTACAATGTATGCTACCATGAAGATGGATAAGAATGGGAAAGCTATGATAAAGAAATGTTTCCCAGAGATAGTTCAAGAATTTTTCCTGAAAGAAGGGGACATTTGCTCGTTTAGCTTCAAAGATGGATGGGGATCTCCATTCTTACATGGCAGTGTCTGGCTCAAGCTTTTCATAACGAAACTTGAGGCGTAAGTTAAAATAAGTACAATGTGTCATACTGAAACAATGTGAACCGCGCAACCAATTACGTACACGGATTTCTATTTGGTTATTAGTTAATGCTAGTGTCATGTGTACTTTTCAATATTTTATATGTAATATTTGAGAAACTCCTCGAATTTATGCACATTGTAATGTTAATGCTAGTGTCATATGTCTGAAATTCTCTTGCTGCGAAACCTGTACTCGACTCTCCATCACTGTTGTACTCGACAAGTCTTTGCACCTGTAACTACGCTAGAGAAAAAGGAAAGAGACACAGTCATGTACTCCTCTTGCTAACTATAAAAAGGAAAGAGACACAATCATGTACTCCCCTTGGTGCGAAACATGTACTCGACTCGCCATCACCGTTGTACTTGACATGCCGTTGCACCTGTACATGCGATAGAGAAAGCGGAAATAAACAGAGTCTTGTATTCCTCTTGGTGCGAAACCTGTACACGACTAGCTGTCATCGCCGTACTCAACACCCCTTTGAACATGTACCTGCGCTAGAGAAAACGGATTTCTTTCAGAGAAATCAAAAGAGAAACACAGTCCCGGACTCATCTTGGTGCGAAACCTGTACTCGTCACGCCGTCACCGTTGTACACCGCACGAATTGCACCTGTACCTACGCTAGAGAGAACAAAAATCTTTCAGATAAATCAAAACAGAAATACAGTCCCGTACTCCTCTTGGTGCGGATGATGTACTCGTCTTTCCGTCACCACTGTACTCCACAAGCCTTACACATGTACCTATACTAGCCTCACTAGCAACATCATACTCGATGATCTTGGCGCCTGTACCTACACAGAGTACCTACGTCGTACTCGTCTGCACATTTACACAGTGCAGACGTTGTACTCGTCTCTCCGTAACCTCTGTACTTCACAAGCCTTGCACCTGAACCTGCGCTAGAGAAAACGGAAATCTTTCAGAGAAATCAAAACAGAAACACGGTACCGTGCTCCTCTTGGTGCGGATGCTGTAGTCGTCTCTCCGTTACGGCTGTACTTCACAAGACTTGCACCTATACCTACGCTAGAGGAAAATGAAATCTTCTAGAGAAACAAACAGAAACACGGTCTCGTACTCCTCTTGGTGCGTACGCTGTACTCGTCTATTCGTCATAATTGTACTCCACAAGCCTTGCACCTGTACTTGCGCTAGAGGAAACGGAAATCTTTCAGAGAAATAAACAGAAACACGATCCCGTACTCCTCTTGGTGCGTACGCTGTACTCGTCTATTCGTCATAGCTGTACTCCATAAGCCTTGCACCTGTACCCGCGCTAGAGGAAACAGGAAATCTTCCAGAGAAACAAACAAAAACACGGTCCCGTACTCCTCTTGGTTCGGACGTTGTACTCGTTTCTCCGTCAACGCTGTACTCTACAAGCCTTGCACCTGTACCTGCGCTAGAGGAAACGGAAATATTTCCAGAGAAACAAACAGAAACACGGTCCCGTACTCCTCTTGGTGCGGACGCTGTACTCGTCTCTCCGTCAACGCTGTACTCCACAAGCCTTACACCTGTACCTGCACTAGAGAAAACGGAAATATTTCCAGAAAAACAAACAGAAACATGATCCCGTACTCCTCTTGGTGCGGACGCTGTACTCGTCTATTCGTCGTAGCTGTACCTGCGCTAGAGGAACGGGAATCTTCCAGAGAAACAAACAGAAACACGATCCCGCGTTCTCTTGGTGTGGACGCTATACTCGTCTATTTGTCATAGCTGTACTCCACAAGCCTTGCACCTGTACATGCACTAGAGAAAACGGAAATCTTTCCAGAGAAACAAACAGAAACACGGTCTCGTGCTCGTCTATTCGTCATAGCTGTACTCTACAAGCCTTGCACCTCTACCTGCACTAGAGGAAACGAAAATCTTTCTAGAGAAAGAAAGAGAAAAAAGAACAACAGAGAACAACAGTTTGATGCGCCGAAGGAGCCGTAGCAGTCGCTTCGACATATGGGGGTAACGACAAACGGGGACAACAACATATATTTGCCATTCATTATGTTTATTAATGTTTGATGCGCCGAAGGCGCCTTGATACGAGACGAAGCTGAGCCGTAGCACTCGCTTCGACATATGGGGTAACGACAAACGGGGACAACGACATATGTTTGCCATTCATTATATTTATTAATGTTTGATGCTTCAAAGGAGCCTTGATACGAGACAAAGCCGAGCCGTAGCACTTGCTTTGACATATCAAAAAAAGGGGAAACTCCTTTGTGATCCCGCCCAATTTTTTCAAAACGTACAGCGCGCGGAAAAGGGTAAAAGAAGGGTAACGGGTCCGCATATTGTTAACGGGTCTAGCCGACCGTAAAGGGAAAAACCAAACCCGGAAAACGATTCGCGACTTTTCCCGGGGAGTCGTTCCGCGCGCGACACGTGTCGTCCCGAGAACGCTCGCGTGGGATGGGTTTTTTCCCTTTGCAAAGGTTGATCTTCGTGCAGTGGTACCCACTTATTTTGGAACTAGATGACACCCCGCACGTTGCTGTGGGATGTAAGCATGCCAAAATGCTCAATAAATAGACGGCTGGCTATAAAATTGACATAAGAACAAAAAAATATAAAAGAGACATGACCAGTGAAATTTGACTGTGGTAGCTAGCTATTTCTAATGTATGAGAACTCAATGGCATACATCAGTGGTAATTCCCGGTTGTTCCTACCCTGCAAACTACAAGTATTTGAGCTAAGCTTATCTGTAGACACTATAATGTATCCACTATTTTGCCATATCCTTCTCCATTTATTACATATGAAGCAAACTAAGAAAAAACATTATTCACTGGAGTTGATCTGAAGATATGTTACCTAATATTGAGCATCTCACACTTGCCTGTAAATAATGATTAACTTTTAAGACCATAATAAGTTCCATGGCAAGAGGATTCTCGAATTGATTCATAAAATTGTGATAAGTTCAATTCTCTAAGGAATACAAAGCATGGCATCATTGTGATTAATAAAATATCATAGTCCAAAGTAAATAATTTTCCCTGATGCAATGAGACTTAGTTTTTCAATACATACACGTCTACAACAATAGAGGATGACACATTAAAATGGACTGACGGGATTATCAAATTCCATACACATATAGTACACAGTTTTTTCTCATAGATAGACTGGTATTGCTCTGGATCTTCGGATATAACAATATCTACAACAAATGAAACGATATGCAAAACTATACTTGCTGGTAGAATGGACGATCCAAAATAACAACATGTTCCATAGGTCGACAGCTTGAGTGCGCATCACCTACATTACCACAGAGGATATACAATAACTGGTAAAACGCCAGGTGACATTATTACGGGTAGAAAATAATACAACCGTATGTTAGCAGTGATACAGTGGGAAGTACATACCTGGTAGGTTAGTAGTTTTGGCAGTTTGCTTAGTCGTTTAAACACTTGAAAAAAGCATGTTGTCTGCTTTGTATTTCAGAAAATGGCAGTGACAATAGTACCGTACAAAAATAGACTGTTGCATACACCTAGCAGGAATAAATGAAAGATTAGTAAGTACTCCTTAAGCCATAGATTAGCCTTCACAAAAAAAACCATAGATTAGCCGTGTGTTGACGCGATGCTGAACAGTGCAGAATGCATGTACTGCAAAAAAAGTTGCCCAGCCAAAACAGCCAGAATATGCAACAACATATGTGGCCTCAAAAATAAAAAGGACACCGCTCTCCAGCAACTCATTGTAGACCTGCCTGGTTGATTCCTTGTATCGAGCACCTCCCGGTCATTCAAATTGCCTAATAAAAGATATGCTGCACGTATGAAATCAGTCTCTTACCATAAAAATTGTAGAAAGCTATGAACCGAGCAAAACCAAAATTGCGTAAGAAGAGAAAAATATGATGATTACCTCCACCACAGGCGGTAGGTGGTCCTGGTATACTCACTCAGGAATCTCAGCAAAAAGAAGTCTCGGATAGAATTTACAAAGGTCCAATGAAAATTGACATGTACCATTAACAGGGGTGGCCTCACATGAGCGCTGGTTGCTGGTCAGGAGTTGTTCGCTTCACATGTCTAGCCTGAGGTGCGCTTCAGGTCATCGTTCTAATGCTGGTAAGTTGCAGTGGTAGAGGTGGGCTCTAGGTCGTAGTTCCTCAACCAAGATTTCGGAGGACTTGAACGTGGCAAACAGGGGAGGATGGCTCCAGCGCAACGCCGGCGTTAGGCATCGATCTTGAATGGTGCCGGACTGCAGATCCATAAAGAACGAAATCAGATGACGAAATATGAAACGATGTTAAGATCCTATACTGCAGAAAAATTTTGCGAGCTTGAAATCTTTACTATAAAGGGAGGAAGAGGAGACGATTGAAGATGCCTACCCGGAGGACGACAGGAGCAAGGTCGAGGAGTCGAGCTAGAGCATGGAGTTTAAATAGGGGAAATCTGAACGAACTCCTAACTGGCCGACGGAGGATTGCTGGCGGCTGGCTAGGAAGCAGGCGTATTGAGGCGAATTGTTGGATGGGGAAGGCGATCAAAATAGGCTGAGGCGGAGAATCTGCCTGGACTCCTCGTATGTCCTCCATCAGTTTCTTGTGCAGTTGTTTCTCGCGAAAATTATGGGGATTTAATAGAGAGCTCAATCGATTAGATTGGGAAGCGTTAGTAAAGATTGGTGGTTCCTTACGCGAATTGAGGGGAAGTAATGACGGGCCCACGTTACTAAACCAGCCCACGTATGAAGAATTTTTTTCGTCCGCGAATGAATGAGGGACGAAGGCACGACACTACCGTGCGAGGAGGAATAGCAGCGCAACACAGGAGGAAAATAGGGGTGACGTGGCTGCGCGAGAAGCCAGGAAAATGGGACCAACTATTTAGAGATAGAAGATTTGGATGCTCATACTTAAAAAAAAACGTCGTTTTTATAGCTCGGGCCTGATTTAGCGCGTGCGTTGGTGATGCTCTTAGAAAAAACAAAATGCTCTGTCAAGCCCATCTATACCGAAGGCTTGTTAATGAACGGCCCACGGGCTACAGACAGGCGTGTCACTGTCGGCCCAGCGGCGAGAGGTGTTCCATGCGCCTCGCATATTCGCCTCGTCTGTTTGCTATCCATCCCCCTCGCGCGTGCGCTCGCGTGCACCGCCGCCGCCGCCTCCCACTCCATTATCGGAATGGCGCTTCGCTCGCCGGAGCTGCGCTTCGCCGCCACCACCGGGCTCGGCGCCCTCTCCCGGCCCAGTCGTCTCGTGCCCTCCCCCCTCGCCGCGCTTGCTTCCCCGCGCCGACGCCGCCGCGGCCCGTCTCCGTCCCCTTCGCCCTCGCCCTCCGACTCCACCCCCTCCACCGCCTCCGCCGGTAAGTATACGCATCATAAATACTGGGGTATTCTCTGCTCTTCTGATGGCGATACACTGGTTTCGCTTACCTCCCGAACGGTCTGGGTCCTGCTTAGGCGACGCGGAGGGGCCGGAGTGGAAGAAGGTCAGCGCGAAGCGGTTCGGGTTCAAGGAGTCCATGATCCCCGACGAGGCCTGGAACGTCCTCCACCGCCTCCGCAGCAGAGGTGCGTCCCTCTTTCACTGGCTTGGTTGCTATCGTAGAAACACTGAAGTGTCACTACTGAATTCGGTTCCATAATGTTTTGTTTTGTATTGTTTTATGCATTCTAGTATGGTTCTGTAGTTGCAGTGGTGGGGCTGGGGAAATAACCATCGTGTGACTGTGTATGTGGAACAATTGCTTCGACATAAATACATAATACCAGTGTCTTACGCAGTGGGAATCATGATATAACGTACAGAGACATTTTAACATATAATCTTTTGGATGCTGTTGTCCACATTCCTGGTTATCCATACCCATCGGAGCTTCTGTTTGCCCATACCCCAAAACAACAGGTATTCCCTAATGGATACATCTCACCCACTGGATAAGATTGCAGAATTTGGTCTGGTATGATATACACATGCATCAGTAGTCTATCGATAATACACATCAACCATGCCGTATCGTCACTTTCAACAGCTTTCCGGCAAGACATGAACGTACCAAGCTGGCTTGTATAATACGGCGAGAAGTACAAGTCAGATGAGACACTCACATACAGAAGCTAAGCGAGCACACATGTGGATGGATTCGTGATGCTAGCTAGCTAGTTCAAGTACGGGGTGTATCGCTCCTGCTTTTTTCTTTCTTTCTTTCTTTATTTCTCAGTGGATCCCACACGTCCATTACAAGCTAGCTTATGGGTATGGATAAGTTGAAGTTAATTGGATAATTATCCTTCCCATGCCCAAAACAGAATGGGTAATTATTCCTTAACCCATACCCTACCCAAAAACATGGGTATGGATTTGGATATGAAAAATGGATATTCAGCGGCAGCTTTAGTTCCTGTAGAGCTGTCAAACCAATTAGTTTCAGAAGCGATGATGGAAAGGATTCCTTTCTAGCAGTATATGAATTTATTTCCTGAAAGATCGTTCTTTATTTTATTCTTGCAGTAGAGTTATTTTATGGCAATATTGTAGTTTAGTGTTCGCGTCTTGTCATTTAAGAACGGTTACCACTAGTAAAATTGTAAAGTAGAGCATTCCTTTATTTGCCATGAAATAATTGCGTTAGCATTTGATGGTCCATGGTACTAAATAGGTTTAGAAATGTATCTGCCATTTCACCAGCAAGGAAGTTCAATTCAGTTGTGTTACCCTGCTGTTAGCTAGGTACAGAAACTAGGATTATAGGACCATAATGATAAGCGGATATGTTATGTGTTCATATGGAGTACTATGTGAGTTTTACATTTGAGTTTGTGGCTTGTTGCACTCTCAGATTCATTTTTATGTTTATGTGTTTTACTGTTTTGCAGGATATGATGTATACCTGGTCGGTGGTTGTGTTCGAGATCTCATAATGAAGAAAATCCCAAAAGATTTCGACATAATAACGACAGCTGATCTTAGGCAGGTTATATTTCGAACTAACAAGCATGCTATTGTTATGCTGTGATTCTATTAATAAAATGTCAAGTTGCATTGCATAAGTCCTCACAGCTATTGTTTCTGCTGAAATTTGGAGATTGTAATAGTTTCGCAAAGACCGACTACAACAAACATAAGTATTTGGTTGATATCAGATGCATGCAGCGTATCATTATCTGAAATAACGGATACTTTCAGCATGCATCTATTTGTAATATGTGAAATTCCTTAGAATAACTATACAGTTTTGCTTTTAGCTGTGCATTTCCATGTGTCATATTTTGCAGTTACATTGCACCACAAATTGTGGACAAAACCCTATTCTACTTTGTGACCTTTTGACATTATCACTTGAGATACCAATAGTACTTTTACCAATTGAAGGATGCTATTTTAACTCTCGCAGGTGAAGGACACCTTTTCAGGATCAGCTGTTATAGTAGGAAGGCGTTTTCCCATAGTTCATGTACATGACAAGAATTCTATTGTTGAGGTTCGTACACCTTTTTATGGATTTGGCCAAACATTGCAAACTGCACACTCTGAGTTGGTGGTTGTTGAGTTAGATTTTTCTTTTACACCACATGTCTGAACCAGACATTTCTTATCTTTCTTGCCAGGTGTCGAGTTTTAATACTTATGCTCGAGGATCAAGTGGCAATCAAATGCACACTTCAAAGAGCCCACATTGTAGCAAGAATGATTATATTCGCTGGAAAAACTGTCAAGGGAGGGACTTCACTATAAATGGGTCGGTGCGCCTTTACGCGGTAACTGGTTTCCATACTGCATGCTGCGGTATATATATTTTCTGAAGTCAAGTGTGTGCAGATTAATGTTCAATCCGTATTCAGAAAAGATCTACGACTACTTGGGAGGCATCGAAGATATTAAGAAAGCTAAGGTCTGCAGTACCTATTAGTACTCTAGTTGTTTCATTTTTGCATCAGTTTAACTTCACTCTTTTCCTTCATTTACTTATCTCATCCTTTTCCCCTTTCACCAGGTCCGTACTGTTATTCCTGCTGGCACTTCATTCCACGAGGATTGTGGTCAGTATCAATCTATATTTCTCTTTTCTGGAGTTTTTGCTTATTGTTTTTTTTCCTTTTCTGTGAGTTTTTGGCATTAATATGTAATTTGTAATTAACAGCTCGTATTCTACGTGCAATCAGAATTGCAGCTCGATTAGGGTTCAGCTTTCCCAAAGAAACAGCTTATTATGTGAGAACTCTTGCCTGCTCTGTGGCAAGACTTGACAAGGTTCGATCCTGACATGCACAATGTGCTTCTGTTTCATGGACGTTTTGTCTACTCATGCACTGAATAAGAAAGAATGTCGCTTAGATGCTTGCTACTTAACGATTACCTTCTTACAGGGAAGATTACTCATGGAGGTTAATTATATGCTTGCTTATGGTTCAGCTGAAGCTTCTTTAAGGTTGCTTTGGAGATTTGGCCTTCTTGAACATTTATTGCCCTTTCAGGTATATAAACTGTTAGCATGGACATACACATCTCAAATTTTGAATATTTTTGTTTTGTTTTGGTGCTCTTAGCTGAATGATTTGATTGGGCTGTACAGGCAGCATATTTTTCTTCAACTCGTTTTAAGAGGAAGGATGATGGGACCAACATGTTACTGGTAAGTCTGATTTCTAAAGAATTCACATCTCACCGGTAGTAGCTTTTGCACTTGCAAATATACTCGAACCACATCTTTTGCAATTCTCCAAAAGATCACTCACACATCACCTCTTTCCATAACAGTAAAACACCTCTATGAACTAACTGAGGCTAATGGAGTTAAGAAATAGTATAATAGTTGCCCTCACCTCTTCACACCATCTTCCTCCTCTCTCTCCCACCCCATATTCGTCCTTCTACCAATATATGCAAGCAGGGACATCCCTCCACCTCGTGCTGCTCCTCTCTCTGCATCGCCGCTGAGTCGCTGACATCTGCCCCATATGACTCCTTCCCACTGCATCGCCTCGCTCCTTAGCTCTTAGGCCTGGGAATAGTGATCGGAAGAGCGTGACCTCCAATCTGGTACTCCATCTTTGTTCCATGGCATCCGGAGCGTGGTCCGAGTGGGGTTTTGGGGGTTGGCTGGGGTTATGAGGTTGCTCACAGGAGGTGACTTAGGGCGCCATTGACAGCCTGGGCAATCTAGGATGACAGCCGGGCCTTAGCTTTGCGCACCTGGTCAGCTCTGCTTTGGATCTGATTTCTTCACTGCTACTTCGAGCTGCTGTCTAGGTCAACTTTGCCGCTTTAGTCCATCATGCCTGGTCAAGCTATGAAGATTGTTCCTTCCTTTGTTGGAGCTAACTACCAGACGCGTGCTCATGAGGATGCCTTCCTGTGTTGCAGCACAGGTGCTTAAGGCACCACCTATGCCGAGGGAGCATCATTAGTGTGCATTGGGAGAGATGAGTCAAGGTGTTGTTTGAGATATTAATGTTCATTTTGTTGCAAATATTGCTAGATTAAGATTAGATGTTCTTTGTGTCCAATTCCATGTTGTGGTGCATGCTATGGATATTTTCTAATGGGGCTTTAGTTACTAGATTTTTCTATGAAGTTCATCTATCTGTGCGTGCAGGTCCTATTTTCTAAGCTGGATAGTTTTCTTGCACCTAACAGGCCATGCCATAATAGTTTATGGTAAGAGTTGAATTATTCAAGTTATTATTTCTATGCAAGGCAACAGTTTATAGCTCCAAACCTCTCTGTCCTTCGAGGAAGTATGCACATGCTTTCAGACTCTTGAAATTTGGGGTTCGCTACTATTTGGTAAAATGATATTCTGCATGGCTGTTGTTTCTGCAGGATAAGTATTTTAGCATTTCATGAGGCATTGGCACGGGAACCACGGGATCCTTTGGTGGTGGCTACTTTTGCACTAGCTGTGTACCTTGGAGGTGATCTGCCATTGGCAGTGGATATTGGACAATCAATCAACCGTCAACATGATGCTGGTTTTCCAGAGCTCTTGGAACCACAGGTGTGGAGCAATAAACAGTTGGTAGCTGAGGTCAAAGGCCTCGCCACTTCAATGAGACAGGCACTAACTGAAATGACCGATGAGTATTTTGTTGCAAATGCTATGGCGAAAATCCCACAAGCACCATCTTCAGATCTTGTAAGTACAGATTTTTTCTGTCTTCCATGTTTAAATATTTTCATTAATCTTGCAAGTAGACCTTTTCAAATGCTGGCTTTGGGACATGCCTGAAAAGCCAACACAGCAAGGGTAAGCCTGAAGCCAGCGAAAGCTTCAAATTCCTGAATTTTCTGTTGTTTCCCCAGTAATCTTCAGTTAATGTTGATATATTTCTTAGTGGTACATCTTGGTACCTTCCAAGCATGGGAGAACATCTCTTTAAATTAGGATAAACTAGGGGGGTGGCCCTCGCATATGCGAGGGCATCATCTTTAGTATGTACAATTTGTTCGATAATTAAATTATGGTTTATACCATATATTAGAAATCGATAAAGATCTAAAACAACCACAAACATTGTTCTAAAACAACCACAAATATTAATCTAAAACAAAACATCTTCAAATTTGCAACTGAATGATTAAAAAGGACGTACCCAGTGCTAAGAGCTCCCGCACTGTGCCGGGTCTGGGGAAGGTGTTAGTGGCAAGCCTTACCCTCACAAAGTGCAATGTGAGGAGACCGCGACTCGAACCTGGGACCTCTCGGTCACAGGCGGTGAGGCTCTACCGCTGCACCAGGCCCGCCCTTCTTGCAACTGAATGATTATTATGGAATTTTTGAATTTTTTTAAGCTATATGTGTCAAATCTTATATACAACTAACTTGTCATGTCTGGACTGGTGTGTCTGTCATTCGGCGCGTGACCGTGTAAATCTTAACATCTCTATTTTTATGTCCATATAGTAATTAGTATTCACCTCACAATAGCTGGATGATGCTTCCAATTGTACTAAAGCTTATGAAATCTATAGATACATGGATTTGTTTAGTATCAAACAAGAGGAATTAATGAATATATATACGCTTAGTTAAATCCATGACGGTATGTGGTAGTAATATGTTCAGATACAATTTTGATTCACATATGTGGTTTTATGGTTCACTTTTGTTTGAGAATTCGTGCCACCCCTCTCTCATTTTGCCATGCTGTGTGGTCAAAATAGAAACCATATGTGATTTGCTTAGTCAGACGTTTGTAATTTTTTCTCAACCTGGGCTTTGACCATTTTTCCCGACAAATTTCAATGGCACATGACGGTTCGACATGTATATGTTTAAGTCGGAATGGAATTGGGTGATTTCACGTCTCACTATAGTGTCCGGTTTGTCTTGGTTGGTGATTCATAAATAGAAAAAATAAGACATAAGGCATGTTGATTCTTCCTTCTATTAGACTCTGTCGATACTCTTTAACTTCAACAATCAACTGGGCAACTTTTGGTGGAGAACCATAAACAATCTTCATCGTGTAGTTTAGGTACGTTTTTGTATTCTTCTTGTCCGCAGTCCATGGGTGGAGACACATGGGCGAAGACTGGAGACATGCAAAACGTCAAAGATGCAACAGATTATGTTGAACCGGTTCTGGGCTAGTCTAGTGTGTATCTCTTTGGCCCATGTGGCCCATGTAGCTATGTGTATATATAGAAGGGTTCTCTCCTGAGAAACCCTAAGAGATAGAATACACAGCCAGTGGCGGCTGCCCAATCAACCTAGCCACTTTCACCTCTCCTGCAATGGTGATGGTGGCCAAGATTGGTGCTGCTGGGAGCTGCGTTTCTCTGGTGGAGTGAAGAAGGGAAGGGAAAGTTCAGATCTGCAGGGGAGTGGATTTGGAGGAGCTGGTGGTAGTGCTGGAAGGAGGAGATGGGGGGAACGGCAACAACCAACAGCTGGCCCGAGCCTTGGAGAAACCGACGGAGTTCCTCATCGCCAAGAAGGAGGATGGTGCTAGCTACTCCGGTGCGGTTCCTCAACAGGTAGAGCTAGTTCGGAAGATCGATCTCATGCCAAATGAGATCAAACTAGAAGGTGTGGGAAACTACTTGAGCTGGTCAAGAAGGGCTCTTCTAATCCCGAAGACCAAGAATTTGGAGGGGTATGTATTTGGTCGGAGCGAGTGAGCCGGTGGACAAGGAAAGTTCGAGTGGAAGAAATGGAGTACTACCAATTCCGTGGTGATGGCTTGGTCTGTTTAACTCGTTAGTTCCTTTGATTGTTGCATCGGTGGAAGCTCTCTCTACTTCGGAAGAGGTATGGAGTACACTCGTCAAATTTGTACTCGGGGAAGGGAAATGTCATGCCGATGGCCCAAATTGAGGATAAGGTGCATGATTTAAAGCAAGGTGAAAAATCATTCATGGAGTATGTGGCTGAACTGCAGCGCTTGTGGTCCGATCCGGATGATCGTGATCCACTTGAGCTTGCACATCCCGAGTGCATTGTTGTCGCAAAACAGTGGATAGAGCGCGGGCGTGTAATCCAGGCTCTCGAAGGGACCGAACCTCGTTTTGAAGGAAGGAGGGCAAATCTCTTTCACCAAACTAAACTGCCGTCTATTGGAGAGGTTATTGCGGCTATGTCACAAGAGGAGATGAGGCTAAAACTTGGAAAAGGAGGTGAACATGCCTCTAATCCCGCCTTCTTTGTGACAGAGAGGCGGAGACAAGGGACTCGCTACAATTGTGGAAAACCGGGCCACCCGAGCTATGATTGCACGGCTCAAGGCGGGGTAGAGGAAGAGGTTACAACAGGGGGTTCTACCGTGGAGGTAGAGGTCGAGGCGGCCACAACTCGGGGCCACCGAGAGCGCATGTTGTTGTTTCTAAAGACGGTCAAGTAAGTGCAGCCACCCATGAAGAGATCAAGAAGGGTGGACGAGGAGGATGCCACCTTTGGAAGCTTTGCACATTTCGCATACGCAAATGGAGGTAATATTGAAAAAGCATCTATAGCTACCCATAAAATTGATCCGAGTGGATCCTTGACTCGAGGGCATCTAAACATGTGACGAGCAACACTAAAGAATTTGAATCATATGATAAATATCCTATCTCTCGGATTGAAACCATACAAACTGCCGATGGCACATCACAACCCATCAAAGGTGTAGGGACTGTTCGGTGCACTCCCTTCATAAAACTATCTTCGGTGTTACATGTTCCAGCTTTCCCAGTCAATTTGATATCTCTAAGTGCTTTAATTGATCAACTGGACCGCATAATATATCTTGATAAGAAAATGTGTGTGATCCGAGGAGAGGTCGACGGGCGGGAGGATTGGGACCGGAACCGGGCATAGAGGACTATGGTACATGGATCGTGGAGGTTCGGTGTTTGCTTGTTGTTGCCGATGAAAGGGAGAATATTGCCATGATTCATCATTGTAGAATGGGTCATATGTCGTTTGATAAGATGATCGAGTCTTCCTTGATGTAATGCATGGAGTTGATAAAAACAAATTAAAATGTGATGCTTGTGAGTATGCCAAGCACACACGAACCGATTATGTGAGTAAGGGAATCCGAAGTATATTCCCATTTATGCTTATTCATTCGGATGTGTGGACATGTCCGTTGTATCCGTGAGTGGAATGAAGTATTTTGTGACCTTTATTGATTGTCATACTCGTATGACCCGGGTTTATTTGATGCAACACAAGGATGAAGTATTCAAATGTTTCAGAACTTCTATTCTTATGTGAAAACCCAGTTCAATGTGCAGTACGGATGATCGGGATCGATAACGGAACGAGTATGTCAATAAAGGATTCGACACATTCTTGTCGAGCATGGCATCCTACATCGAGTCCTGTCCGGACACACCTCCACGGAATGGAGTAGCGAAAGGAAGAATCGACATATTTTAGAAGTTGCAAGATCTCTCATGTTTACTATGAATGTGCCTAAGTTCCTCCGGAGTGAAGCGGTGATGAGCGCCACCTACTTGATAAATAGAATGCCTTCAAGAGTTATGGGCATGAAGTCACCATGTGAGATGTTAATGGGTGAGAATACATTTCTAGTCCCACCAAAATTATTTGGTTGTACTTGTTTTGTTAGAGATCACGGACCATCCGTTGGTAAACTTGACCCAAAAGCGATAAAATGCATTTTTATTGGATATGCCTCCGGGAAACGTGGCTACAAGTGTTGGAGTCCATCGAACGACGTACCTTTGTAAGTATGGATGTCACTTTTCGAGAATCCGAGCCCTTCTATGGTGAAAAGACCGATATAAGTATGTTGTTTGAGGAACTTGACCAACGGAAAAATAATGAGGTTGGCCAAGAGGGGAGAAGAGTATTGTTACAAGTCCGGAACAACATGCTCCACAACCAATTGTGGTTTCGAGTCCCTATTTACGTAGATGCTTGGACCATCTAATGCCCATGTTGAACCACCTATTGTACAACCCGAAAACGTACAAAGGTGGAGGGACAACATACCGGTGTATTCGCGACGACCTCGACAGGGAGTACAACGAGAGCAACCGGTGCGGGGGAGCAACAGGTGCGGGGGAACAACAAATGCAAGGGGAGCAACAGGAGGATGATGTTGATGATAGTAGGTCTAGTGGCGACTGTCATTCCGAAAATGGGTCCGCAACCATAGATGAGTCAATGAATTTGCCAATTGCTTTGAGGAAGGGTAAACGTGGAGTTAACCATGACATTGGCAACTATGTGTCTTATAAGTGCTTGTCTCCCTCGTACGGAGCATTTGTTGGTTCTCTCGCAATCTATCTCAATTCCAACCGATTGGAAAGCGACTAGACAAGATCCAAAGTGGAGGCATGCTATGATGGAGGAGCCGGATGCTTTGAGGAAGAACAAAACATGGGAACTTGCACACCTTCCGGAAGGAAAGAAGGCGAGTGTCTTGCAAGTGGATTTATACAATTAAACAAAATTCGGAAGGCAAGATCGACCGATATAAAGCAAGACTAGTGGCGAGGGGATATAGTCAAACCTATGGCATAGATTATGATGAAACATTTGCTCCGGTGGCGAAAATGAATACTCGTGAGGATTTTGATTTCTTGTGCTTGCTAATTTTGGGTGGCCTTTACACCAACTAGATGTTAAAAATGCCTTCTTGCATGGTGATCTAAAAGAAGAAGTGTACATGGAACTCCCACTGGGCTTTGCTACATCGAAACTGCCGGCAAGGTATGCAGATTGAAAAAGTCTCTTTATGGCTTAAAACAATCTCCAAGGGCATGGTTTGACGGATTCAGGGCGTGCGGTTTGTGATATGGGCTACATGCAATGTAATGGAGATCACACTGTCTTTTATAGACATCAAAACCGGAAAATCACAATACTTGCAAGTGTATGTTGATGACATCATAATTACTCGGCGATGATGAAGCAGAAATAGTAAAGCTGAAAGGATGCTTGAGTAAAGCATTTGAAGTCAAAGATCTTGGAAAACTCAAATATTTCTTAGGCATAGAAGTTGCTAGGTCTCCAAAAGGAATTGCTCTGTCCCAAAGAAAATATACCTTGGATCTTCTCGGTGATACGGGCATGCTTGGATGCCGGGCAGCTCCAACCCCCATCGATCAAAACCATAAAGTGACTCGCTATGTCCGGTGAACCGGTTGATAAGGAGAGATATCAAAAGCTGGTTGGGCGACTTTTATATTTGTGTCATACAAGGCCCGACATTGCTTATGCGAGTGAGTATTGTAAGTAGATATATGCATAAGCCAAGGAGTGGACATATGGATATTGTTTACGTAATCTTGAGGTATTTAAAGGGTAGTCCAGGTAAAGGGCTATGGTTTAGGAGCAACGGACACTTAGGAGTTGATGGGTACGACGATGCTGATTGGGCAAGTTGTCCGGATGATAGAAGATCAACTTCAGGCTATTGTGTCTTTGTTGGAGGGAACTTGGTGTCATGGAGGAGTAAGAAGCAACCCGTAGTGTCCAAATCAACTCGCCGAAGCCGAGTACGGAGCAATGTCTCAAGGACTAAGTGAAATGTTGTGGGTGAGAAATCTCCTTAGTGAACCGAAGGTGCTGAGACAGGGCCATCTAAATGTGTGGTGTGACAATCGATCGGCCATCGGCATTGCCAATAATCCTGTGCAGCATGATCGAACCAAGCATGTGGAGATAGACCGATTCTTCATCAAGGAAAAATTGGATGCAGGAATTATCAAAATATCTTATGTGAGTTCAGGACATCAAGTGGCTGATCTGTCTAACCAAGGGTCCGGGAACTAAGGAGTGCAATTTGGCTTGTGGCAAGATGGGAATGATAGATATCTATCACCCATCTTGAGGGGGAGTGTTGAACCGGTTCTGGGCTAGTCTAGTGTGTATCTCTTTGGCCCATGTGGCCCATGTAGCTATGTGTATATATAGAAGGGTTCTCTCCTGAGAAACCCTAAGAAATAGAATACACAGCCAGTGGCGGCTGCCCAATCAACCTAGCCACTTTCACCTCTCCTGTAATCTACAGATTACTATAGTTGGTTCAGTTCCAATTATTTCCATTCACTTAATTTTTATAGCGATTTCAGGAAGCCATAGTTTTTTTTTGTTCCTATATTAAAGTAAAGACATATATCGAGACCATATGTTATAGTGAGAGTTTATTGTATGTTCCTCTACATTCAACCATATTGTGACTTAGTATACAATAGAAATATGTAAAAAATTCTACATTATGATGGAGTAGCATGGTACTATTTTCTTTACGAATAATCAATGTGCCGAGTATGTGAGCATGTTCACGACCATTCACCCAGTATAGAAAATAGAAAATTGGCCATCTATGATAAGTTTTATAACATTAGAATTTGTAATGATTTCTCGTCCGTATGAAACTTTTAACCAAGTGAAACTATTGTTTCAATCTGTCCCTTCATCAAATCATGAATATCTTCCAATTTTAACGTTTTTCAATAAATCAATAAAGCTAAACCATTTTTATTTTTATTCCTAAAAAATCAAAATATGTACATGAAGACTTGGCATGGACCATGTAGGAAATAGGTTTGGTGGCGCTGTGTACCTGCAGTCTAATTAGTAATGTAATTTTTTATTTAAAATGTACTGATCACATTGTATTTGTATCCCACACCAGTTTTTGGAGTTTGAACATGGACTCCAACTACCCCTTTTTTTACATGACGGACTCTATCTAGCTTCTAGTATTATACACGAACACTTGTAACCTATTTTTTTCTTCACAACGTACTCTACCTAGCTCGTAGTATATAACACGGACTCCTCCTGAAGATTGACACATGATAACCTCTTAGATCCTAACCGTAGAATATAAATCCAAACTTTAGAATAAACGTTTGGATTAGCTTTCACGTGAGCTTTTCTTTCCTCTTTCAAACTGAATTATGCAGTCATACGGTACCGGATTTCTCATTAGATTTTGCACCTTTTTTATTGGACATGTGTATAATTCCACAAACATGACTTGTCACGTATATATAGATTTACGTAACTCTTAGATCTTTTAAATATCCACCGTTATCTGTAAAATCAATGGTATATTTATTTCTAGCCTTTGTGGATTAACGTGGTGTCTCTGTTAGACATCCGTATATTGCTTTTATAGTATATAATAGATAATAGACTCTCGCCAGTAATTTTTTTTTACCATGAAACCGTTGGGCTTCCACTGTACACAATTACATATTGAAAGCTCCAAAGAAAAAACGGATTCCACTGTACACAATTACATGCTATTTACAAGGGCTAAAACAAACCAAAAGGACAAAAACCAACTAAAAGGAGTTCAATCAGGCCGAGAGCTGTGCTTGATGTATGGTCTTAACCCTACAAAATACAAGCCTTAGATCTTCCTTGAAAACTGCTCTCCATGTCTGAAAAGAGGGTCTCTTCCCCTCAAAGATTTTACCACTCCTGCACTTCCAAATTCCACACAGAGCACATGTAGCAACTTCAAAAAAATTGGTCCTGAAAAGCTCATGTTAGCATCCTGAAACATATCCGCAATACTTTGCCTAGAAGTCTGCACTATGCGGAGCCTGTTCCAAACATTTGCAGAAAAAAGGGCAATTAAAGAACAAATATTCCCTCGTTTCTCTGTCTAGAGTTACATCCAGAGTCTAGATGCCAGTGACGTCTGTCCATCATATATCATGTATTCAAACGGTCAACCATGAGAATCCATGTAAAAAACCTTCTGCTTATTAAGTCCTTTGCTTTTCCACAATTTTTTAAACACCAAAGACAGCCCCAAACCGTTGAACATGAATTTATAATAGCCAGCGGAAGAATACACCCCATTCTGCAATCGAAAATTCCAAGTATCTGGCTGGAGCGTACCAGCCACATCAGATTTTAAATCCTGTAGCACCACAAACGCTTGTTGCAGCTCAAGCAATGCTTGCTCCGAAATGGGGATGGCAAAATGCTGAGCTAATTGTTCTAAGGAACTACATTCTAGCATAGCTTGAAGTGATACATCAGGGTCCAAAGCAAACGAATATAATCTTGGACAAGCAATCGCCAAAATATCTTGAGACCAACAATCTTTCCAATACAAGGTAGCAGATCCATCACCAGATGCGCAAATACCTCTGAAATTTTTGAATAATGTGCATACGTCCTTCCACCAAAATGAACCAACTTGACCTGCAGCATGAGGGACTGCATTTTGATAATACGTTTGGCATACCATACTGACCCAAGGTGTGTCATGATGGCTAAAAAACTTGTATAGGTTTCATTAGTACTGCATCATTTTGTATTTTAAGATTGATCACACGAAGCCCCTCCTCCTCCTTCGGCTTGCACACCATTTCCCATGCAGCCAACGAGTTATGATACTCTTTGTCATATTTATCCCACAAAGGGTCACATACAAGTATAAATAGGGGTACCAACCCTCCCATGTAACTAAGCTTGGTACACTTGAGATATCGAACAAAGCTTTACTAGTAGAAGGGCTTCTCCCAGAAGCTACCTAATAATTTAGAAGTTTAAACAAATTTGGGAGACGGGCTTGAGAAACCATGCTAGAAGCCGAAAAGAAGTCCCAAGCTAGCTCCTTCTACCAGCCAACTACATTGACAAGATTACCCCTAACAATCTCCCCCTTAATCTTGTCATATCATCTATATCCCTTAATCCAGATCACCTTGATCTTGCACTTCATCTTGTGATGGCCTCGCTTCGCCTCGCTCCGCCTCACACCGACTCTTTCACTTGACAATGGCATCAACCACCGACATTGGCTTCACACCAACAATTCTAGTGACAACGGCATCACACCATAATGGTCGACCTCACACCGACGCCCTGTACGCCGATCATATCACACCGCCGCCTGTGCACACTCTCCAACGGTATCACACCTTTGGGTGTGCACTTTCACCACCCCTCTCACAAGAGTGCTGGCTCATTGTCGTCACTAAGAGTCTTCGCAAGGAATGCTTTGTTTTTCTTTTCATGGACACTCAGGCATAATGTCCAAAATTAGGGCAGTTGTAGCACTTCACCTCAGACTTATCACAAACACGTCCGCGGTCACTGCCTTGACCTCCACCATGCCCTCGTCCTCGCGAGTCGCGACGAGTTCTCAGCCTCGTGGCTTGCCTTCACCCTGCACACATCAGCGGCAAGTCCTCATCAACATCAACACTTCCTCGTAGGTTCGCTTCTCGTGTGCTTTCAGTCGCCCAATGGCCTCTTCCATCGCCATGGTCTTGATATCACCAAATTGTTCGATGGTCGAAGCAATCTGGAGATACTTGTTGGTGACAGCGTGGAGAACTTCTTGACGGCATAAGTCTCCTCAAACTCCTCACCAAGTGCTCGGATCTGGTTGATGATGGTTGTCAACCGGGAGGCGAAGTTCGACTCCTTCATGCAGGCTCTTGAACTCCGTCTTGAGGGTTTGCACCTTGGCTTCCTTCACACCCATGTGCATAATCTTCAAGGCCTCCCAAGTCTCCTTCACTGTCTCCTTTCCGTACACCAAGAAGAGCATGTCCTCTCGTATTCCTTGGTAAATGGCAGAAAATGCAATTGATCCTTACTCTCCTATGTGGGCACCTTTGGATCTTTTGGCTCGACATCATCCCAAATTCTTTAGCACGCATGCATACCTTCATCTTGATGGACCATGCCATTTAGTTTCTCTTTGTGAGCATAGGGTATCGAATGAAAACATTCTCTCCATCCTTCTCCATATCTCACTCTAGCTAACACAACCTTGGCTCTGGTACCAATTGTAGGAGCTATGGTACTAGTTCTCACCCAGGACTCCCTCTCTAAAGAGATGTGCTTCACACACACTGCTCTGTTTTGATGTGCTTCACACACGTACACACACTAGGCTTCTACTAGCAGGAAGCTTTGTTAGATATTATCTCAAGTGTACCAAGCTTAGTTACATGGGAGGGGTGGTACCCCTATTTATACTTGTATATGACCCTTTAGATTGTTGCCATGTGGCACCCTACACCATACTTCTAGAATACTCTACAAACTCTAGATATTTCACACACTGCTCTGTTTTGATGTGCTTCACACACGTACACACACTAGGCTTCTACTAGCAGGAAGCTTTGTTAGATATTATCTCAAGTGTACCAAGCTTAGTTACATGGGAGGGGTGGTACCCCTATTTATACTTGTACTAGTTAGCTTCACGTGCTTTGCACGTTAAAAATCAGTCGTTACAATTTGAACTCAAAATAGCTTGCATAGCGTAAAATGTGGGAAAACTATGTATTACTAACATTGAATTGTATTTCTCATGCAGAATTGCAATTTTCTGCCATGTATGTGCTCTTGAATATACTATTGAATTTTGCACGTTTTAGGTTTTGTACTTATTTCTTTTTAGCTGCCAAAGTTCATATCTTCAATAATTTATCCTCCCATCCATGCCCAGTGCCACCTATAGGGAACGTACTAGCACTTATGCAACTGCATGTCCGTGCAGTGCTACCGACCTACTCGCCACACTTTCGGTTCGATCGAAGTTTGAGCGTGACTACCATTCGCATGCATCGCATTCAACTCTGACTGATCTATGGAGAGCATAGGCACGCGGGTCCGTGAGTTTTGTCGTCGGGCCGTGACCAGCAGCGTCGCGTATGGAGGGAGCGTGAATTGGCTAGAACAAATATATAGATGTTTCTAGAATGACGTAGAGAATGATGGGTGCTACTGTAGCTGCGAATCCCAATGTTTTAGGCAGTCCGATGGTGCACAATGAACAGTAGAGATTGCATTATGATGCTTGGATTCAAACTTTCAAAATTGCTACACTATATAGGAGTATAGATATACTATATAAGAGTATAGATATGACCCTTTAGATTGTTGCCATGTGGCACAATCCAAACCCTACACCATACTTCTAGAATACTCTACAAACTCTAGATATTTGACACTACTAAAATATCTTACTCTAGAAATTCCTAATTCTAGAAGGGAAGCTAAGGATACCTGGTGGTGGAACGATGAGGTCCAGAAGGTTATTAGGGAGAAGAAGGACTGTTTCAGATGCCTATATCTGGACATGAGTGCAGCTAACATGGAGAAGTACAAGGTGGCCAAGAAGGCTACAAAGCGGGTGGTGAGTGAAGCAAGGGGTCGGCGTATGAGGACCTCTACCAACGTTTAAACACGAAGGAAGGCGAAAGGGACATCTATAAGATGGCCAAGTTTAGGAAGAGGAAGACGAGAGATGTCAACGAAATCGATCAGCTTCTTGTGAAGGATGAGGTGATCAAGCGTAGATGGCGGGAGTACTTTGACAACCTTTACAATGGAAAGGTTGAGAGCTCTACCATTGAGCTAGACGACTCCTTTGATGATACCAACATGTGCTTTGTGCGACGTATCCAGGAGTCTGAGTTTAAGGAGGCGTTAAGGAGGATGAAAGGAGGCAAGGCGATGGGTCCTGATGGTATCCCCATCGAGGCGTGGAGAGGTCTTGGAGACGTAGCGATAGTATGGCTAACTAAGCTTTTCAACCTCATTTTTCGGTCAAACAAGATGCCCGAAGAATGGAGGCGGAGTATTTTAGTACCAATCTTCAAGAACAAGGGGGATGTTCAAAGTTGTACTAACTACATATCCTTGATGGTGTTCATTGATTTGGAGAAGGCCTATGATAAGATACCTCGGAATGTCATGTGGTGGGCCTTGGAGAAACACAAAGTCCCAATAAAGTACATTACCCTCATCAAGGATATGTATGATAATGTTGTGACAAGTGTTCGAACAAGTGATGGCGATACTGATGACTTCCCAATTAGAATAGGGCTACACCAAGGGTCAGCTTTGAGCCCTCATCTTTTTGATTTGGTGATGGATGAGGTCACAAGGGATATACAAGGAGATATCCCATGGTGTATGCTCTTTGCGGATGATGTGGTGCTAGTCGATGATAACCGAATGGGGGTTAACAGAAAGTTAGAGTTGTGGAGGCGAACTCTAGAATCGAAAGGTTTTAGGCTTAGTAGAACTAAAACTGAATACATGAGGTGTAGTTTCAGTTCTACTAGGCACGAGGAGGGAGAGGTTAGCCTTGATGGGCAGGTGGTACCGAAGAGAGACTTTTCAATATTTGGGGTCCATGTTGCAGAAGGATGGCGATATCGATGAAGATGTGGGCCACCGAATCAAGGCTGGTTGGATGAAGTGGCGCCAAGCTTCTAGCGTACTCTGTGACAAGAGAGTGCCACAAAAGCTAAAAGGCAGGTTTTATAGGACAGCTATCCGACCTGCGATGTTGTATGGCGCGAGTGTTGGCCAACGAAGAGACGACATATCCAACGGTTAAGTGTAGCGAGAGATGCGCATGTTGAGATGGATATGTGGCCACACAAGAAAGGATCGGGTACGGAATGACGATATACGGGAGAGAGTTGGGGTAGCACCGATTGAAGAGAAGTTGGTCCAACATCGTCTCAGATGGTTTGGACATATCCAACGGAGGCCTCCGGAAGCGCCAGTGCATAGCGGACGGATAAAACGTGCTGAGAATGTTAAGAGGGGTCGTGGTAGACCAAACTTGACATGGGAGGAGTCCGTTAAGAGAGACCTGAAGGTTTGGAATATCGACAAAGATTTAGCCATAGACAGGGGTGCGTGGAAGTTAGCTATCCACGTTCCGGAACCATGACTTGGCTTCGAGATCTTATGGGTTTCAACTCTAGCCTACCCCAACTTGTTTGGGACTGAAAGGCTTGGTTGTTGTTGTTGTTGTTGTTGTTGTTGTAGAATTCTCCCTACTAGATACTTTATGACTAAGCTTCTACTAGCCAACTACATTGACAAGATTACTCCTAACAGCAAGTTCCAAAACAGTAGGGCGAGTAGTCCCCAAATAGGTAAATGACGTCATTTCCATAGTACATCCAAAAAATTCTGCAAGGCTAGTTGAGTAGAAGGTGTCAATATTGATCAGCATAAGACAAGGTTCGTGAAATTAACCTTTAACCCAGTGGCCTCTTGAAATTGTAACAAAGTGTCTTTAAGGGCAGCGAGATGCTCAAAGCTAGCTTCCATAAACAACAGTGTATCGTCGGCATATTGAACTATGGAAATTCTTGATTCTCAATAATCACGGGAGGAACCAGCTTGCCTTGTACCCAAAGGTTATTCACCATAAAATTGTTTTGGGTACGATGTATTAATTTTGGCCTATAAAGCAGGAGATATTCTAATAGGTAGTCACTTATGGAGGAATAGGTGATCCTGATTCCTGAACCAAAGCATTGTATCCTGTAACAATAACTAGGTCTTTACCTCTTTTGCGTTCAAAATATTACAAAAGTATTACCCGCCTTGGTAGAAATATATTGCAGCCATGCTGCTAGTATTTTATCTATTCTCGACAGTGATAATTCTAATGCTCTACGCTGTACTGATGCTGGTTTACGCCATGGTGGTACCGATGCTGTTTTAGGTATTTATCCCACTACAAGCGTACCTGAAGGTTCTCAAATTAATTGAGCGCGTTCAGCATGGAAAAAAGGAGCATGGTTATGAACCAAAAAGTGATGGAAATATCGATTATCAAAATTTATATCAGGGTTCTTCCGCTGAAATAAGAAATCTCTTCACACTGGTTGTCTTTGATACGATATACCCCCCGAACCTGGAGAAAGAAGATGGCAGCTTTTGAAGATGAGACTTCGTGGACAGGATAAACAATTCAGGGCCTCATAAGGGACTTGTGCTGCCTGCAGCTTATGTTCTGAACCTTAGGATGGCTTGCTTCAGATGAGCTTCTGGAGCTTTTCAAGGTTGAGCCGGTCTATCAAGTCATGACAGAACAGCAGATCTTATTGCCGCGTCTGATAAGGATAATCTCAGCTTCCATGGTCATGGAAGCTGTGTTAATCAATCGCCATATGGTGCACACATTGCTGCCACATGGCAAAGGCGCAGCCTTTTCTGGGCGTGTCTCTTTCTTCCCAGATTATCCCGAGTCAACATTTATTTGTGAACTGTTTGAAATGCTGTTTAATTATTATTCATCTAATTTCAACTGATTTTCTGAAATGTATTTTATCCCGAAGGGGAGTTGGTGCAAAAGCTTTGTGCTCTTGGTTTCCTAGAACACGTTGGTTGTATGCCATGCCGTACAGTTCCATTTATTTGTAGCGTCACTTTTGACTTGGGAGTGCTCTGTCGGTGATTATTTGATGGATATCAATGTGTTTCGCATGGGTTTTAAAAGTTTGGCACCCAATGGAGACTGTTTTCGTGGGATACTTTCACCCCTGGGCGTGTAATCAGTTACGTATGAACTGCTTGGACTGGTACTTGTCTCAGTCATCAATAGCGATAGCTCATCGTGTCGACTGATTGTTTCCTTCCTTTGAGTTACGTATACAAAGAGAAAGAGGCCGGATATCGACCAGGCACGTGATTATATAGAGTTAGTTGCGTAAGTAGGACTTGCTCAGAACGCAATGAACGAGTCCCACACATACTCACCCACCCCAGGACACATAATGCGCTTAGTCACGAGCTAACGAAACCACCGCGCGCGCTTAACACAAGAGGACTAGTTAGTCAGTCTCCGCCCTCTTGCCGGGTATTCTTCCACGAAGCAAGGGAGAACCGTGCACATCTCAACGATTGATATAGGATGGCTTAACCTGTTTTGCTAGATCGACTGAAAATTAGTTCAGGCTAGGTCGACTCTAGTACCGTTAGATTTGCTTCGTCATTTGCGCACACGAGAATTATAATCGCGGGTGTACCCATGTTCAACTGACCGCAGGTGCACTTCATTCTCCCCCCAACTGCTCTAAGCCCGCTACATTTCCTGCCCCTCCTCTCCTCCTCGCCGGGCCTCTCCCTCCTCCTCTCCGCCGGAATAGCCGGCCGGAGATGGAGAGGAGATGGCGCCGGGATGTATATTATTAGTATTAGCTCTAGTCTTGGTCCCGTAGTGGCGTTTGGCGTTGATGCCGGGAGTGAGGTGGTGGATCTGAGCAGCCATATCTGGCACCGCTATGTCTTCTTCCTTGACCTCATGGCGCTCCGGCGGTCGGAGCCGAAGGTGTGGCGGCGGAGGGAGATGAGGATCTCCATAAATAAGGCTGGCTTTGGCGGATCTGGTGGCTGCAGATGCAGCAGCAATATGCTTCTTCTTCTTCGTCGTGGTAGCGAGAGGAAGGGGTTCTTACTTGCTGCCTCTGCCTGGCCGTCGGATTCGCAGCAGGGAAGCTCGTCGGCTTCATCTCGGAGGCTCTCCACGGCGCCGCTGTCGCCGTACTCTATGGCTGAAAGGCAGCCCCTCCACTGGAGGACTTCCACGGCGCCTCTGTCGCCGGATTTCCTGGCCGAAGGGCGGCCCCTCCATTCTCGTGCGGCGGTGACATGCCGCCCTCAAGGTAGCAACAACCTCCGCAAGGCGCTCTGCCAGCTCGGAGGCTTTCCAAATCTTGGCGGAGTTAGCTCCCACCTCTGCGTCCCAAGTGGTTTCGTCCCCGGCGGCGCAGAGGTTGACTCCGGCGAGATTCGACGCGGTGATGGAGGAGCTGGACCTGATCGCTTTTGCTTTTTTATTTCAAGGTCGTCTATGCAATTTGTATGGGCCAGTTTGTAATTTCTCGGTTCTTTCAGGACTTATCTGTAATTTGTACCTCACCGCTGATAATATGAAGCCCTAGGTCCTTCGGGACCTTTCCTTGTTCAAAAAAAAAAAAGAATTATAATCGCGTGCATTCTCCATAGCGCTCAACGGGACACTGAGACAAACCAGGAAGAACATATATACGTGTGCGTATATAGGGACTGCGCCCCCAACAAATGGTAAATTACAGTGTTACGTACGCCGTACGTATACATCCGTACGCACAGCTAGCTATCTACGTACGTAATTAATTCTATAGGTACCGGTAGTCCAACACAATATTGGTTGAATATACACTGGTAATCACCAGAACGATTAGTGGAGTAATAATCGGTAATCAAGAGCACCAAATGAACATTTTCATTGATTTATATATATATAGCTATGGTTATCTAAGCCAGTTAGGCTGCTTCCGCTTCCTTCTTCACACGGAGGGACTTGATGTTGCTGCCGCTGGTGGTGCCGGGCCTTCCCAACTGATACGGACCCATGCGAGTCAATCTGCACGTTTAACAAACCGCAAACATGAGTTAACTAGCTGCTGATTAGCAATAATTAAGGACGATGACTATCAGTACCAAGCCACACCTACTATGAGTAGTTAGGTGGCCAATAAGCTAGGTCAACACGCACAACCAGTCCAACAGATTTGGAAAATAAACACGTAGGGCAACTACAGCTTTCGACTATTGTTTTTGACCAGACCAGCCAATATGATCCCAGCGAGCATATAAAGGCAAATATGAGACGTCTATGCATACACACACGATCAAACCAAATCCTCCTTTGCTCGATCTGGGTCAGCAGATCACTTGCAATATTTGATTTGGTAGGTGTCGGTCCATGAATCGAACCAGTCGTCGATCTCGAGACGTCGCTCTCGATCATATATGTATGCGATGTGCTTGCTTGCTTACTACCACTGTCCAAGTGTCCATGGCAACAAAAACGTGGTCCGATCCATCGACATCGGTCAAGGACCCACACGGTTTCAACAGTTTTTCTCCATGCATGTGGAGTTTTCAAAGAGAGACAGCACAAAAGTAAAGAGGACGTACGTACGTACTTGGTGAGGAAAAGAGAGAGCAAATTAACTATAGTTCTGTTTGCTTTTCTCTGTACTACTAGTAGTATGCAATAGCTTGCACGTAATTAAAAGCTTACGGCTTAGTTCCCCCATCGCATCGCAATACTTGAAAAACAAGAATGCAATTAGAGTAGACGAAAAGTAGGTTTAACTGTTTAACATACTACAAGATGGTATTTACCTCTCTTTACGCTTGGCGAGGAACTGGTGCAACGATTTTGTTCTTGCCAGCGGTATGTCTGCAGGGAATAAGGAATATAAGCAACAACTTCACACAAATGGTCTAATTAATGAACTGCTTCATACTTCTTTTAATTTCATGATTGTTCATGTTGAGTTATTATTACAAACCTTTGGCAGAATCGGCAACTAGTGTAGTGTTTCCAAGGTCACCCCTTTTAGCCGTCGTTACCTCCCTTGCCATCCGCATTATAGCTTCTGCCTGTCAAAACATTTGGTAAAAAGTCAAGGAAAATATCAGAATATGTATTAATTAGGTCAATTTACGCGTGTATTTTGTACACATATGTTATGTCTCTCGAATTGAAAAAGTATGGAAGTTCTTTAGTTTGATATATACTAGACGTACGTAGAACTTCCCTAGACATGCTGATAGCCTCACAGTGGTATTTATAAATCTAACATTTCAAAATACTTTTATGTACACTACCAGTAATATATATAGTTCTAAAAAAATCAGCTACTCTTGCATATCTAGGGAGTACTAAACATATCGTATGCAGGCCTATATATAATCAGTAGATTACCATTTTTAAGTTCTATGAGGTTTCGCTTAAATGTTAGTCGCTTTTGCAAGCTTTGGCACAACCATCTCATCCCGGCCTCACTCATACTCCAATTTTGGGTGACTAAGATTTCGAGGAGTTTTAGGTATCGATGGGGTAAATTACTGTACATACACAGCGTACGTAAATTCTTGGATATGGAAAGGAAAAAAAATCGTAAGTTAAGCTCATGACGTCCGCATGAATGCACACGAATCTGATCGAGCAGGAAAATCAAACCGAACCTAGAGCATGTAATGATAACATCTGAATCGGTAACCATGGCAGCAAGCTGTATCATCAACCACGCAAGTAGACAGCTAAAACATTGGCTGCTAGCTACCTATTTGTGTATGAGCTGTACTATGCCACAGACTTACATGCTTAATCAGCGAAGGTCTAAGCTGAACCACTATAATCAACTAAGAGATAAGCTAATGAATCGAACTTCAGCAGAATTCCTCAAAAACAAAAAAAAGACATTCAGCAGAGGTACGTGAGGAGATGATGAATTACCTTTTGGTGGGAGATGTCGAAGATGGCGACGGAGCCGTTGTAGAAGACCGTCATGGGACTGGGAGCCGCGGGCGGCGCCTCTTCCGCCGTCACCGGTGGGCGAGCCACGACGACGCGGCGTAGGAGCTGGGGGTCTATCCTGGCAATCGCGCTCGTCTCCATGCCTCGGATGGAGGAGGAGGAGGCGGCGCTGCTCTTGCCGTGGTGCTCGGTGGCGGCGGCGTTGGCGTGCAGGCCGAGGAAGTCGAGCTCCACCGGCGGCGCTCTGGACGACATGGTTGGTAAGGTAGAGTAGAGACTAGAGAGTAGGAGCTTAGAGTCTAAGAGGTTCTGTTGGATCGGGAGTTGTAGGTGAAGGCGAGCAGGGCGTGCATATAAAAGGAAGAAGGAGAGCATGGGAGGCTAGGACTCATGTCGTCGTCTCCCTCCGTGAGTCTCGTTGCTCGGCAGCGCAGGTCGGAACGCGCGAAAGTGCGGAAAAATCGCTGGCGATCGGCGGGAAAGGGACCGACCCACCCCTCCGTCTCCGTCGACCCTGATTCAATCAATAATTAAACGAGAATAGTGAGATGGATCGTCCACTGATCAGCTGCCGCGTGCGGTGCATGCCAACGGATTCCGAACAACTCCTGCTAATCAACGACGAGTGACGTTCAGGATTAAAAACTAACGACGAGTGGAGTGGGAATGGGCGGACGCGGAGGAGGCGTGTTCGGAGCACGCGTCCGATGGGACGGGGGTGGAATTAAGCCACGAGCGGAAAGAAACTTGATGGGTTGCTTCCTCCGCGAGCAACCGCCCACGCCGGTGCCCGGTTTGAGCCGACAGCGTGAGCTCGTCGACCTCCACGCCCACTCTCCTTTTCTCCCCTTTTGACGAGCTAGTGGTTAAGCTGCGACTGCTTCTTGTGTACTGCTACTCTACCATCGCGTTTAATTCAGCCCTTAATTCATTGGACTTGTCTCAGTAGCTTCATTTGACACGTCGTTTTAATTTGCGCACGCGATCCTGCTGTTTTGGGGAAAGAGACAAAGGAAAGCGAGCGAGGCAGAAATTGATCCAACAAGGAAAAACACATCTACCTTATCTCCCTGATTCCCTAGCGCTCTAAGAGCATCTCCACCGCCGATCCAATAACGACCCCAATAGCATTATAGAGGTTCGTCGCTGTTCTTACACCATACCAGTGCGCCTTAAAAGTAACCGACCATTTTTAGAGTTCAATAGAATAGCCGGCACTCCCTGGCAGGGTGGAAGCGGGCGCCGATGCTCCGCACCATGTCGGATTTCACCAACGGGTCCCGCCTAGCAGCCATCCAAGCCCAACCCTACAACTATTTCCCTAATTTTCTCCCTCCCGCCCCTCCAGTTCACGCTCGCCTCTCCAGTTCGCGCCCTCGCCACCGCTTCCGGCATGCCTCCGAAAAAGAAGGCGACATCGAAGCGACACAAGGCTCCGTTGAAGGAGAAATCGGCAACGATGATAGATGACGAGTGGAAGGCCCACCGTCACCGCGCATAGTTGCGGGGCCCAAGCCTACCGCTTTAGAAGGAGCACATCCCGTTCGTGGACTTCTTCACCGAGCCGCCGCTATCACAGATGTGCTTCACCCCTGAATTCGGTGAGAGCAATGTGACCACCGATCCACAACCACGTTCTCGCCTATGACGACACCGTGATGCGAGGCTTTTCCCTTGACCTCAACATCTCCTACACCAGCTCGCCGCTATGCGCCGGGGAACTGGTGCTGGTAGTGAAGGCGGGCATGTGGACGATGGCACCGGCCTTCCTCACAGTGTCTTTGGCGAGAGCAGCAACGCCTACCCGTAGGCTCGACAATATGTCGAGTGTGCGGTACGACCACGACGAGGCATGAGACCACCACAGGCGTTGCGTCACATGTATAATTCAATGAATGGGTGCCGAAATCTTGAGAATTTTTTTGTGTGCATAGGTCCGTGGCGCCGGAATCTTGGGTGATATGATCCGAGGCGGCCAGCACACCAAGCATGTCCTCAATAACGGCGAAGAGGAAGAAGATGCCGACCCACCAGTCCATCTGCTTCGATGGCACGCCGGTGCCCGGTTTGGGCCGACCGCGTGAGCTCGTCGACCTTGACGCCGAGTCCTTTTCTTCCAATTTTGATGAGCTAGTGGTTTGCGACTGATTCATCTGCGGTGCTAGTCTGTTGTATCACTTTTTTTTTGCGAATAGTCTGTTGTCTCACTAGGTTCATTTCACACGTCGTTTTAATTTGCGCACGCTATCCGCATCGTGCAATTCGGGAAAGAGTAGGGAGACAAAAGAATGGAAAGAGAGTTGAGGCACGAAAATGAGCTAACAAGGAAAAACACATCTGCCGTATCTCAGTAGCTCTAACTTTTTTTTTTTTTGAGAAATCCGTAGCTCTAACTTGATATGGGTCGCATATGCAGCAAGATAAGTGAACCGATTTTTTTTTTTTTTTGACTAAAAGCAGAGAGCGCTGCATTCCATTTGATGCAATATGCAGGATATGAAGGCCAAATTCCTCTGTTGGCGGTGACAGCATTGTATCTTGTTACGCAAATTTAGCTTTTCTAAATTAGTTTTTTTTAATTCACAGGGGGACTACTGTTCCCAGGTTCCATTTCATTCCAAGTGAAACCAAGTTTCAAGTACAAGAACCAAAAGCTACAAAAGACGATCAAAGTTTTACCATAAACCATACTTCTACCAGGCCATAGTCTAGGAGACTCCCCGCGGGCATCGATCACAAAGCGATAAACACCATTTTTACAATCAGCACTCGCAAAAATTGAGCCAACCTAAAACCAACATCTAGCACCAAACTAGTAAAACCTACTCAAAGGCCACCAAAACATCAACCTCTTTAGCACCCAGAAGCAAGGAATCACATCACGGCATGGACAGAGAGTAACCGGAGACCAATCCAGACACTAGCACCCGTTACGGTGACAGAGCGATGTGTCTGACCACACGCTGCGTCCCCCGCGCGGGCGACTCGGGCGGCGACCGAGGGATGGATAGGGTTTCGGCTCCCCGGCCCCGCCACCAACACCGGCGATCGGCCCGAAGCTCGATGCTAGTGGAGGCGACAAGCTTCTTCGACGTTCTCGAGTGGAAGGAAGAGGCCGAGGTCTGCTCGAAGGCATCCTCGGAGGAGGTGGATCTGGGCGTGGCCAGCGTTGGGCAGGAGGCTCAGCGGTGGGCGGCGGCGAGCGGTGTCCTCATGGGCGAGGCACGGCTCGTCGGTGATTTGGTGGGCTGGCCTCGGGAGCCTCCTGTGCTCAGCTCGTCGGCGGAGTTCCCTCCGCTCCCCTCGCGGTCGCTGGTGGGAGCCGGTGATCTCCAACTGGCGGTCCCTGGGGTGGATCTGGCGGATCCTCGGGCGGCGGCGGGTTCCTTCTTAGTGGGAAGGGTCGCGGTGACCCTCTCCCCGTCGGATCCGGTAGCGGCGGCGCCAGCGGCGGCGACAGCGGCGTCCCCTCAGGAAGGACAGGAGATAGGGTTTCCGCTCCACGAGCTGGGCTCCCCCAGTGGGTGAGCTGGGCCTGTTGGTCCGGTTGGGCCGGCCCAGCAGTGTCAGCCTGCTAGGTCTGGCCCCATTTCGCTAGTTGGGTCGGATGCTCGCCACGTGGAGGAGGGGCAAAGTTGGGCGGTTGAGATGGAGCCGGACGACCGGGACGTGGATGCGGATGGTTTTGCCCCCCACTCCCCAATACTTAAGTGGTGGTGGCGACCAGTTGGAACCCTAGATTCATTTCTAGGGTTTCCAGCCGCCTTTCGTGACATACGCAAGCACATAACCACAGCCAAAGCTCTCGTCTCCTCCACCGATCCCGTCTCTGGCCTGCCCGTCCTTCTTCCTCGTCTAATGGAGCACAACCGCATAGGCAAGCGGCCATTCGATGAGATGAGCGGCGAGCTCGGGTGACAGCGTGACCAAGATCTTCGGTAGAAGCTTGACCGTGGGCAAGAGGAACATCGGCTACATCAACGTTAGCGCGACAAGGAGTTCCAGAGAAGAAGGGATGCGGATGGGAGATCGCAGGAGCGCAGGGATAGAGACAGGCGACCCCCTCCTCCACCACCGAACTCGCGGGGGCACGAGTCCGGTGGAGCAGGGGCTCGTTCTCAAGGCCCCGCCCGTGTTGGGCGGTAGGGATATGCCAGATCTGCGTCGGAGGGATCTGCTCCGAACAGCAACGACGCGTCCCACATCATCTGCTACAACTGTGGGAAGCAGGGGCACTTTCAAGCGGACTGCAAAGAGGAAGCGTTCTGCACCAAGTGCAACAAACCAGGCCATGTTTCTGCTATGTGTTCGGTGCTCAGAAATGCGACCGAACCCTACTGGGCAGGGTACGGGGTGGATGATATTGGCTTCAACTGCTGCGAGGTTCAAGATGAGGAGTTGCCGCCCCCGGCACCGAACGCGACTATGGTCATTCTGGAGTAAGGGGCGCTCACAGCCTCCCTGATGGAAGAGGAACTTAAGGACTTGGTTGACGAGAAGTGGGAATGAAGGGTCCAGAAGGTTAACGACTCAGACTTCGCGGTTCTTTTTCCCTCCAAGGAGAGCATGCGGATGGCCATCAGGGGAGGCGGGCTCTCTTTGCCTTCCATCAAGCTACACATCATCGTCACCACCTCCTCCGGCAATCCCGCGGCGCCGGAGCATCTTACGGAGCTCTGGATCAAGCTCTTTGATCTCCCACCGCGTTACAGACAAGCTGTCGCATTTTTCTGGCCACTCGCCAGCTTGGTCGGCCAATTGCGGTGGACGAGGGATCCCTAGAATCCCCTCTGGAGCCGGTGCGGGTGTTGTTTGGGTGCAAGACCCCGGTGCGTCTTCCGCCCTTCATCATGCTATATGTCCATTCCCAAGGCTTCAAGGTGCGGGTGCTGCCAGAAAATGAGCTGGAGGAACCCAAGGACGATCCTCCACCGCCTCTGCGCCGACAATTTGATGACAAGGATGAAGACATTGAAGAATCTGAGGGAGAAGGCTGGGACGGTCGCAGAGGCAAGCACAACAGGAAGAACAAAGAACCAGTTAAAGGGGCAACAAGTTCCGCCTTTGAACCTAAACGCAAGTTTGTGCCGGTGGAACCCCCGGAGCAGTCCACGAAGCTCCCAGACTCTGCCATGAACCAGTACGGCTCCAACCTCACGGAATCTGGTGACATCTTCCCCGCGCTGGACAAGATTGTGTTGGCTTGGCAGCCTCCACTAAGAAAACGTCACCACAACGCTCTGGGGATTCCGGGGAGATGGTGGAGTCGGATGGGAACCAACCTCAAACCTCTCCCTCGCTTGCCACCGATTCTGCTACCCCCAAGGGCGGGGCTGCTTCGGTTCGTAGGTCCCTCTAGAAGGCACAACCCATGAGCTCGACGGACAGAGAAGAAGCAGGGATCACTAGCCCCTCTTGGGAATCTAACCTAGACACCATGCACGCAAGGGAAAGGCGTAGCAAGTTCAACGTAGGTCATCGCGGTGATCAAGGAGGTTGCCATGCAGCTGGATTTCGTAGAGAAACCAGAGCAAGGAGCTCAGTTGATGGATGGGGAGGTCATCGCGGAGCTGGCGGCGCCGGGCGCGCGGGCGCCTAGGTGCAAGGAAGCTCCGGTCTCTGCCTCCAGCACCAACGCCCGTGGAGCTGGTACTTCGGCGGTCCCAGTTCTGGAGAAGGCAATGCAAAGAGCCAAGGACAAAGTGCCAGGTACATCCACAAATCTCCTCTCCCCCTTTTCTGTGTTACAAAAGGTTCCAGATGCACATTTACTTGAGGTTGCCCGCGATAGTTGCATTGTGTTCCCTTCGGCAACAGGCAACCCAGCTCCTCTACTCTCCATGATCCGTGCAAAAGAGTTAGCACATGCCAAGTTGGCTCTGGCCTGTAACAAGATTGAGCAGGAAGCGATTAGGAAAAAGGAACAAACAGAGGAGGCCAAGATTCTGGACGATAAGGGAGTCCAGGATGAGGGGTGCGCTGCCCCAGAATGGTCTGGTGGCAGACTCCCAGCACCGATTCGCCAAGTCAGGAAAAAGAAGATCCAAAAGAAAGTGGTGCACACAGAGAAGAGGATCCTAACCAGCCGAGCACGGTGCCGCACCGGGGTTGCCCAATGATAGCCCTATTCTGGAATATTAGAGGTTTCGCTGTTAGGGGACGCCGAACCCTCATAAAATACTACCTCCGCAATCATCGTATCGATATAGTTTGCTTGCAAGAAATGATTAAGCAGGACTTTCCGGACCAGGAGCTCCGCAGCCTTGAGATCGGGGAGAAATTCATCTGGTGTTGGCTTTCGGCCGCTAGCCACTTAGGGGGAATGTTGCTTGGCTTCAGGGACAGTGCCTTCAAGGTGGGCTCGATCAGTACTGGTAATTTCTACATCAAGGCTTCGGTTATCTGCCGAGCTGACCGTGCAAGATTGGATGTGATCGGCATTTATGGGCCTGCCGATCATGCTCTCTCTGCTGGCTTCTTGGAGGAGATTTCCAATAAGATTGCAACAGCTGAGGCTCCACTTATTGTGGGCTCTTCAGAGCATCTCACGACAAAACAATGATAGAATTAACTGGGCTAGATTGGACTTGTTCAACGAACACATCGTGAACTGGGGTTTGCGGGAGATACCTAGTGACATAGGCATCCCCAATGGGCCTGCCAAAGATGGTACCCAGGGTTTACTGAAGGCCCATGATCCGATGAATACGAAGCCCGGAAGTCCAAGCAGGGTGTCGATATGGAAGATAGAGTTGTATTAGGAATAAAGACTTGTAACCAATACGAGACAAACTCAAAGAGTCTCTCGTTCTTTTGTAACTTGTACATCACAAAACCCTCGGCTCCACCTTCTATTTAATGGGGAGTCGAGGGAGAAAGAGGGGATCGATTCATTGCCAACACAACCCTAGCTTTTTAGCAGTCGAGTACTTTTCCGGCTGAAACCCTCGAGATCTACTTGCCCTCTACTTTCCACAAAACCCTAGTCTACAACTTGTAGGCATTGACAAGTTAATACCTTGTCACCTAGGACGGGTGCTAGGTACACTTGGACAAATGAGCAATTGAATCCTGTCAGATGTGCGCTAGAAAGAGTGTTTATGTCTCCGGAGCTGGAACCACGTTTCCCCCTTTGCTTGCTGGTGGCGGAAACCAGCCTTGGCTCCGACCACACAACGTTAATCTTTGACTCTAGGGAAGGGTCTCCCCCTAGGAGCAACCGCTTCTTCTTTGAATCTGGTTGGCTGGAAGTGGGAGAGTTCCCGGACACTCTTCAGCGGTTTTGGACGGCCTTAACCCAAAGGGTGGGTGGGCGAGATATAGTTGACTGGTGAAATTTCATGAGCTCGGGTCTCCGATAGAATCTTCGCGGGTGAAGTTCGAATATGGGAAAGGAGGCCAAAGAACAGAAGCAGGTACTTCTCAAACAAATCAAGGAGTTGGACGATCGAGCGGACAATGTGGGTATTGAGCCGGAAGATTGGGCCTTCCGGTATCATTTAGAAGAACAACTGTTGTCTTTGTTTCGCCAAGAGGAAGAATACCGGAGACAGAGAGGCAGGGTTCGGTGGTCAACCCTTGGAGACGCCAATACGGCTTACTTCCATGCGGTTGCAAACAGTAGGAGGCGGAAATGCAACATCACCTCTCTTAGCACTTCAGAAGGTGTAATCACGGACAAGAGGCTCATCGAGGAACATGTCTATGACTTCTACAGGCAGTTACTTGGCTCTTCGAAGCCCAGATCTTGCGTGCTTGACCCTAACTCTTGGGGGGAACAAGATAGATTTATTGCGCCTGAGAATGAGGACTTAATACGCACTCTTACCGAACAAGAGTTGGAAGAAATCGTCAAGAGAATGAAATCTAATACGACACCTGGACCGAATGGGTTTCCGGTCTGGTTCTTCAAGAAGTTTTGGGGTTTAATCAAACACGGGGTGCTACACATTCTGAATCCGGATGGCAATAGGTACCCGCCACCCGTTAACCCGACGGGTACCCGCATCAAATGGAGGAGGGTATGGTTGAAAATAAAACCCATGGGTCTCTAATCTCTTAGTGGTAAAGAGTTTGACCCAACGGGTCTGGCGGAGGCGGGTATGGAGGGTGCAAACCCATACCCTTTAACCCGTGTACCCGCCTCAAATATGTGGGCTCCAATTGTCATTGGCTTAATGGAAACCCTAACCCTAACTCTCGCACCGGCCATCCCAACCCCACCGGCCCAATCATTTACCCCTCCACCGCGCCTCCCTCATCCCTAACTCCATCTCCCTTCCCCGTCCCAACCCTCTCACGCCGCCACCTCCTCAGATCCTCTCACCTCGCTGCCTCCTCAGATCCTCTCATGCCGCCTTCTCGCTCCTAGCTGCCACCACCATGGAGGTCGTGGCGGTCGAGGACGAGGAGGGGAGCGACCACATATCGCCGCTGCAGCCACCACTTGGAGAGGATGCCCCGCATCTGGAGATCCCGCCGCCGGGGAGCGGGGCGCGGCTGGGCTTCCTCCTCTGGGTGATCCCCTCGCGGTCGACATCCTGGGCAGCGCAAGGAGCAGGTGTCGCAGGGCAACGTCCCGGTTTGCCGCTGGTGGCTGCGGGAGTAGGGACCGAGAGCACCAGGAAGCGGGCCGCCGGCGATGTATAAATGGATTATAGCACCAGCTATATCTGATTTGTATCTTTTTTTTAGAACTATCAGATTTGTATCTAGTGTAAACATGAAGCAATTGGTAGATTTTAGGTGGTTTATTTCAGAACTTATAAATTGATTTTAGCACCAGCTAGATCTGCTTTGTATCTAGTATAAACAGGAAGCAATTGTTGCTGCTTGCTGCATTGCTGCTTTGATGCGTTGCTGCTTGCTGATTTAAACATATACAACTTACTGCTTGCTGTTGTAATATTTGCCTCCATGAAATGTGCTAACATTTGTGTGTAGTGAAACAAGGACAAGCTGCAGTAGTAAAGCCCCAAAACTGTTGTATTGCGAGAAGCTATTGCGTGAGAGGTTATGAGAATTTGTATGGAACTATTTGCTGTATTAAAACTAGTTGCCGTCAAATTTGTATGTACATAGTTGTTATACTGTTGTGCACTAACGGGTCTCCACCGGGTCGTGAGTACCCGTCACGGGGCGGGTATGGTGGAGTTCTTGACCCGCCAGCGGGTATGGAGGCGGGTGGTGGTGACGGGGAGAGGTGGGCGGGGTGGGTATGGAGGTGGCATACCCGCCTCCATACCCGGCGGGTGCCATCCAGAATTCTGAATGACTTTATCTTGGGACGGATCGACATTGCGAGGTTGAACTTTGGGGTTCTATCACTTATTCCTAAAGTCCTCGGGGCCGACCAGATTACTCAGTTTAGACCAATCGCTCTCATCAACGTAGTGTTCAAGATCTTCTCCAGAGATTTCGCTATGAAATTGGATCCAATTGCTCATAGGATTATCAGCCCAAACCAAACAACATTTATCAAAGGAAGATTCATTCTTGATGGGGTTCTATCCCTCCATGAGATAGTCCACGAAGCGAAAGCCAAGAAGCTAGGATGCATTCTCCTTAAGCTGGATTTCGAGAAAGCCTACGACCGAGTTAACTGGGACTTCCTGTTCGAAGTGCTACGCTTCAAGGGCTTTGACCCCGGGGTGGTCCATCGCATCTCGCAATTGGTATCCGGAGGCCAAACTGCAATTTCTATCAACGGAGAGATCGGCTTGTTCTTCCGTAACAAGCGGGGAGTGCGTCAAGGGGACCCTCTTCTCGCCTTTGCTCTTTGACTTCATGGCCGATGCGATGTCCGTTATCCTCTCTAGAGCCAATAGTGCGGGGCACATTTCAGGGGTCGTGACCCACCTCATCCCAGGGGGATTACCCATCTCCAATACGCCGATGACACCATGATCATGATTCAAGACGACGATACTCAGATTGCGAACCTAAAATTCCTGCTGATGTGCTTTGAAGATATGTCCGGGCTGAAAATAAACTACCTCAAATCTGAAATGTTGGTCATGGGCAGCTCGAGAGCGAGACAACATAGGGTGGTGGACTGGCTCAATTGTAAGCGGGGATCCTTCCCATTCATCTACCTTGGCCAACCCATCTCGGACAGGAAGCTAACGCTGGAACAGTGGTTGTTCTTGGTGCGTGATACGTCTCCGACGTATCAATAATTTCTTATGTTCCATGCCACATTATTGATGATATCTACATGTTTTATGCATACTTTATGTCATATTTATGCATTTTCCGGCACTAACCTATTAACGAGATGCCGAAGAGCCAGTTGTTGTTTTCTGCTGTTTTTGGTTTCAGAAATCCTAGTAAGGAAATATTCTCGGAATTGGACGAAATCAACGCTCAGGGGCCTATTTTCACATGAAGCTTCCAGAAGACCGAAGATGATACGAAGTGGGGCCACGAGGTGGCCAAACAATAGGGCGCCGCGGCCCAGCCCTTGGCCGCGCCGGCCTACTGTGTGGGGCCCTCGTGTGGCCCCCTGACCTATCTCCTCCGCCTACTTATAGCCTTCGTCGCGAAACCCCCAGTACCGAGAGCCACGATACGGAAAACCTTCCGGAGACGCCGCCGCCGCCAATCCCATCTCGGGGATTCAGGAGATCGCCTCCGGCACCTCGCCGGAGAGGGGAATCATCTCCCGGAGGACTCTTCACCGCCATGGTCGCCTCCGGAGTGATGAGTGAGTAGTTCACCCCTGGACTATGGGTCCATAGCAGTAGCTAGATGGTCGTCTTCTCCTAATTATGCTTCATTGTCGGATCTTGTGAGCTGCCTAACATGATCAAGATCATCTATCTGTAATGCTATATGTTGTGTTTGTTGGGATCCGATGGATAGAGAATACTATGCTATGTTGATTATCAATCTATTATCTATGTGTTGTTTATGATCTTGCATGCTCTCCGTTACTAGTAGAGGCTCTGGCCAAGTTGATACTTGTAACTCCAAGAGGGAGTATTTATGCTCGATAGTGGGTTCATGTCTCCATTAAATCGGGGGAGTGACAGAAACCTCTAAGGTTGTGGATGTGCTGTTGCCACTAGGGATAAAACATTGATGCTATGTCCGAGGATGTAGTTATTGATTACATTACGCACCATACTTAATGCAATTGTCTGTTGTTTTCTACTTAATACTGGAAGGGGTTCGGATGATAACCTGAAGGTGGACTTTTTAGGCATAGATGCATGCTGGATAGCGGTCTATGTACTTAATTTGTCGTAATGCCCAATTAAATCTCACAATACTCATTATATCATGTATGTGCATTGTCATGCCATCTCTATTTGTCAATTGCCCAACTGTAATTTGTTCACCCAACATGCTATTTATCTTATGGGAGAGACACCTCTAGTGAACTGTGGACCCCGGTCCATTCTTTACATCGAATACAATCTACTCGCAATACTTGTTCTATCGTTTTCTCGCAAACAATCATCATCCACACTATACATCTAATCCTTTGTTACAGCAAGCCGGTGAGATTGACAACCTCACTGTTTCGTTGGGGCAAAGTACTTTGGTTGTGTTGTGCAGGTTCCACGTTGGCGCCGGAATCCCCGGTGTTGCACCGCACTACATCTCGCCGCCATCAACCTTCAACGTGCTTCTTGGCTCCTACTCGGTTCGATAAACCTTGGTTTCTTACCGAGGGAAAACTTGCCGCTGTACGCATCACACCTTCCTCTTGGGGTTCCCAACGGACGCGTGCTTGTACGCGTATCAAGCGCATTTTCCGGCGCCGTTGTCGGGAGATCAAGACACGCTGCAAGGGGAGTCTCCACCTCCAATCTCTTTACTTTGTTTTTGTCTTGCTTTATTTTATTTAGTACTTTGTTTGCTGCACTAAATCAAAATACAAAAAAATTAGTTGCTAGTTTTACTTTATTTACTGTCTTGTTTGCTATATCAAAAACACAAAAAAATTAGTTACTTGCATTTACCTTACTTATTTCATCATGTTTCCTTTTAATTTTACTGTAAAAGATATACCGGTGGGACAAGGTTCTATAATTGGAAGAGATAATATAGAAGAATTTTCACCCATGTTAGTATGCATGAAGATCTTAAAGATATACCCCTTGCAAAAGCTGTCCCTACTTATGAAGATGCCTCTGTTTGTTTGGTACGCATGATGGAAGCTAGATTTATTAGTCTCAACCTCATGATACAACACATGTTCCTTACACTTTCTGATATGGAGAGGGGAGAGAAGAGATATTTTGTTCTAAAAGTCCTAGTGCGAGAATTTGAGGATATAGCCAAAGAAGCTAGAAAAGTTTTTAGTAAGCATGAAAGGCTTGGTATGATCACCGATTTTAAAAGAGCACTTGAAAAGATGGATATGGATAGAATTAAGTACACTAATAATGTTAATGATGGTGGGGAGATTAAAGCACCAATACCTTGTAAGCTCCTAGCAATGCATGAAGCTCTAGACGATAATTATGCTTGGCTTGTTCCTGAAAATTTGTTTGATGAGAGTAGAAAGCCCAAGACTAATAAAAGGGAGCCGCTGAAACTTATGTATCCATAATACAATGCATGGTTGAGAAAACTCCAAACCCCGCTGTAGATGCATCACCTCTTGATAATACTTGATATACACTTTCTGCGCCTAGCTGAAAGGCGTTAAAGAAAAGCGCTTATGGGAGACAACCCATGTTTTTACTTCTGCACTTTTATTTTATATTTGAGTCTTGGAAGTTGTTACTACTGTAGCAACCTCTCCTTATCTTAGTTTTGTTGCATTGTTGTGCTAAGTAAAGTCTTTGATAGTAAGGTTCATACTAGATTTGTATTACTGCGTGTAAACGCATTTCTTTGTCAGTCACGAATCTGGGCCTAATTCTCTGTAGGTAACTCAGAAAATTATGCCAATTTACGTGAGTGATCCTCAGATATATACGCAACTTTCATTCAATTTGAGCATTTTAATTTGAGCAAGTCTGGTGCCTCTTAGAAATTCGTCTTTACGGACTGTTCTGTTTTGACAGATTCTGCCTTTTATTTCGCATTGCCTGTTTTGCTATGCTTGATGGATTTTTCGATTCCATTAACTTTCAGTAGCTTTGTGCAATGTCCAGAAGTGTTAAGAATGATTATGTCACCTCTGAACATGTAAATTTTAATTGTGCACTAACCCTCTAATGAGTTGTTTTGAGTTTGGTGTGGAGGAAGTTTTCAAGGATCAAGAGAGGAGGATGATACAATATGATCAAGGAGAGTGAAAGCTCTAAGCTTGGGGATGCCCGGTGGTTCACCCCTGCATATTTCAAGAAGACTCAAGCGTCTAAGCTTGGGGATGCCCAAGGCATCCCCTTCTTCATCGACAACATTATCAGGTTCCTCTAGTGAAACTATATTTTTATTCCATCACATCTTATGTACCTTGCTTGGAGCGTCGGTTTGTTATTGTTTTTGTTTTGTTTGAATAAAATGGATCCTAGCATTCATTGTGTGGGAGAGAGACATGCTCCGCTGTTGCATATGGACAAGTATGTCCGTAGGCTTTACTCATAATATTCATGGCGAAGGTTGAATCTTCTTCGTTAAATTGTTATATGGTTGGAAACGGAAAATGATACATGTAGTAATTGGTAAAATGTCTTGGATAATGTGATACTTGGCAATTGTTGTGCTCATGTTTAAGCTCTTGCATCATATACTTTGCACCTATTAATGAAGAAATACATAGAGCTTGCTAAAATTTGGTTTGCATAATTGGTCTCTCTAAGGTCTAGATAATTTCTAGTATTGAGTTTGAACAACAAGGAAGACGGTGTAGAGTCTTATAATGTTTACAATATGTCTTTTATGTGAGTTTTGCTGCACTAGTTTATCCTTGTGTTTGTTTCAAATAAACCTTGCTAGCCTAAACCTTGTATCGAGAGGGAATACTTCTCATGCATCCAAAATCCTTGAGCCAACCACTATGCCATTTGTGTCCACCATACCTACCTACTACATGGTATTTCTCCGCCATTCCAAAGTAAATTGCTTGAGTGCTACCTTTAAAATTTCTATCCTTCGCCTTTGCAATATATAGCTCATGGGACAAATAGCCTAAAAACTATTGTGGTATTGAATATGTACTTATGCACTTTATCTCTTATTAAGTTGCTTGTTGTGCGATAACCATGTTCCCGGGGACGCCATCAACTACTCTTTGTTGAATATCATGTGAGTTGCTATGCATGTCCGTCTTGTCTCAAGTAAGGGAGATTTACCGCTAGAATGGTTAGAGCATGCATAATGTTAGAGAAGAACATTGGGCCGCTAACTAAAGCCATGATCCATGGTGGAAGTTTCAGTTTTGGACAAATATCCTCAATCTCATATGAGAAAATTAATTGTTGTTGAATGCTTATGCATTAAAGAGGAGTCCATTATCTGGTTGTCTATGTTGTCCCGGTATGGATGTCTAAGTTGAGAATAATCAAAAGCGAGAAATCCAATGCGAGCTTTCTCCTTAGACCTTTGTACAGGCGGCATAGAGGTACCCGTTTGTGACACTTGGTTAAAACATATGTATTTTAATGATAATCCAGGTAATCCGAGCTAATTAGGACAAGGTGCGGGCACTATTAGTATACTATGCATGAGGCTTGCAACTTGTAGGATATAATTTACATGACACATATGCTTTATTACTACCGTTGACAAAATTGTTTCTTGTTTTCAAAACCAAAGCTCTAGCACAAATATAGCAATCAATGCTTCCTCTCGCGAAGGGCCTTTCTTTTACTTTTATGTTGAGTCAGTTCACCTATTTCTCTCCATCTCAAGAAGCAAACACTTGTGTGAACTGTGCATTGATTCCTACATACTTGCATATTGCACTTGTTATATTACTCTATATTGACAATTATCCATGAGATATACATGTTACAAGTTGAAAGCAACCGCTGAAACTTAATCTTCCTTTGTGTTGCTTCAATACCTTTACTTTGAATTATTGCTTTATGAGTTAACTCTTATGCAAGACTTATTGATGCTTGTCTTGAAAGTACTATTCATGAAAAGTCTTTGCTATATGATTCATTTGTTTACTCATTGTCATTACCATTGTTTTGATCGCTGCATTCATTACATATACTTACAATAGTATGATCAAGGTTATGATGGCATGTCACTCCCGAAATTATCTTTGTTATCGTTTACCTGCTCGGGACGAGCAGAAACTAAGCTTGGGGATGCTGATACGTCTCCGACGTATCGATAATTTCTTATGTTCCATGCCACATTATTGATGATATCTACATGTTTTATGCATACTTTATGTCATATTTATGCATTTTCCAGCACTAACCTATTAACGAGATGCCGAAGAGCCGCTTGTCGTTTTCTGCTGTTTTTGGTTTCGTAAATCCTAGTAAGGAAATATTCTCGAATTGGACGAAATCAACGCCCAGGGGCCTATTTTCACACGAAGCTTCCAGAAGACCGAAGATGATACGAAGTGGGGCCACGAGCTGGCGACACAATAGGGCGGCGCGGCCCAGCCCTTGGCCGCGCCGGCCTAGCGTGTGGGGCCCTCGTGTGGCCCCCTGACCTATCTCCTCCGCCTACTTATAGCCTTCGTCGCGAAACCCCCAGTACCGAGAGCCACGATACGGAAAACCTTCCAGAGACGCCGCCGCCGCCAATCCCATCTCGGGGATTCAGAGATCGCCTCCGGCACCCTCGCCGGAGAGGGGAATCATCTCCCGGAGGACTCTTCACCGCCATGGTCGCCTCCGGAGTGATGAGTGAGTAGTTCACCCCTGGACTATGGGTCCATAGCAGTAGCTAGATGGTCGTCTTCTCCTAATTATGCTTCATTGTCGGATCTTGTGAGCTGCCTAACATGATCAAGATCATCTATCTGTAATGCTATATGTTGTGTTTGTTGGGATCCGATGGATAGAGAATACTATGTTATGTTGATTATCAATCTATTATCTATGTGTTGTTTATGATCTTGCATGCTCTCCGTTACTAGTAGAGGCTCTGGCCAAGTTAATACTCTGTAACTCCAAGAGGGAGTATTTATGCTCGATAGTGGGTTCATGTCTCCATTAAATCTGGGAGAGTGACGTAAACCTCTAAGGTTGTGGATGTGTCAGTTGCCACTAGGGATAAAACATTGATGCTATGTCCGAGGATGTAGTTATTGATTACATTACGCACCATACTTAATGCAATTGTCTCGTTGTTTGCAACTTAATACTGGAAGGGGTTCGGATGATAACCCGAAGGTGGACTTTTTAGGCATAGATGCATGCCGGATAGCGGTCTATGTACTTTGTCGTAATGCCCAATTAAATCTCACAATACTCATCATATCATGTATGTGCATGGTCATGCCCTCTCTATTTGTCAATTGCCCAACCGTAATTTGTTCACCCAACATGCTATTTATCTTATGGGAGAGACACCACTAGTGAACTCGTGGACCCCGGTCCATTCTTTTACATCGAATACAATCTACTGCAATACTTGTTCTACTGTTTTCTCGCAAACAATCATCATCCACACTATACATCTAATCCTTTGTTACAGCAAGCCGGTGAGATTGACAACCTCACTGTTTCGTTGGGGCAAAGTACTTTGGTTGTGTTGTGCAGGTTCCACGTTGGCGCCGGAATCCCTGGTGTTGCGCCGCACTACATCTCGCCGCCATCAACCTTCAACGTGCTTCTTGGCTCCTACTGGTTCGATAAACCTTGGTTTCTTACTGAGGGAAAACTTGCCGCTGTACGCATCACACCTTCCTCTTGGGGTTCCCAACGGACGCGCGCTGTACGCGTATCAGTGCGCAAGATGGCTGGGAGGATAGAACCTTGGTGGGGAAAGTTCGTGTCCTCGGGTGGGCGCCTTATTCTCTCCAACTCTTGCCTGGCCAGCTTACCCACATTTGGAATGGGGTTGTTCCTCCTGCAGGGCATTCACACTAAGTTTGACGCTCACAGGGCCAGATTCTATTGGGAGGGCGCAGGGCCTAAAAGGAAGTACCATATGGTCAACTGGCCAACGGTGTGCAGACTAAGGAATGCGGTGGTCTGGGGATTATCAATTCCAAGAAAATGAACATAGCGCTACTGCTAAAATGGGAGTGGAAGTTATACCAATCAGAGAATCCTACGTGGGCAGAGATTTTGCGAGCCAAATACCCTCAGCGGATAACATCTTCGCAGGCTCGGGGTGTGGTGACCCGGCATACCACTGCATGGTGTAGTATGCAAGTCTGATATAACACCAATGAAACACCGTTCCACTAGTATTATATCGCTCAGAGTGGTACAACAGAAACATATGCGGGTCCAAGGTATGTCTATAGAATTACAACATTGACTCTGTTACATAAGATCAGCACAGCCTCCTACTTTACAATGAGGTAAATCTGCAAATAAACTCCAGAAGAATGACTCGTAGTCTAATCCTATCACGAACTCTATTTGTAGAGTATTTGACTAGCTATAGAGGCTAAGAATAGATTCTAGCTAAGTAGGAGCTAGGTTTAGGAAGCTAGTTCCCTTCTATGGCTAAACTAGGTTTTCTCCTTGTTGGATGTGGTATTCGACTCCTCCGACGGGTCCTGTCTCGTTGAAGTAGTTGTTGACTCCTCGGCCTTCGAGTTGCACTCGTAGATCCTCCTTTGATGCCTCCATATCTAAGCGGAGGATTTAAGAGTGGGATGAGTACGAGCGTACTCAACAAGTTCATTATAGGAAAGAGGTGTTTAATGCACTAGCTACGACATTAGACCGGAAAGTCTAATACCAATGCAAGTTTTCATAACCATTTCTTCAAAAGGTTGCTTTTATTCGGAAGAACTATGTCCGTCGGCCTTCACCGGTTTACTAGAACTTCATGGAGCTCCGGCAGCGTTCGCAGTTCCATATCCGGAACGGGGAGTGACGGGTCACGGTTCTTTACACTCTGCGGAGGTGTGTTGCTTTACCCATAAGAGATCTTAACCTTGGTGCCAACCGAGCCGCGAGCTCGTCCACACTTCCTATGGTGTGAGGCCCGGTATAAGGTCTAGCCAATCATGTTCCTCCGCTACCTCGAACACCCACCCTTTGTTGCATGCCCCGACCACGGGTCCACGCCGGTCCCATTATTCCCATATATTTCAGGGTGGACCCCGACCACGACGACAATGCAGGGCTCTACCATACATTCCTACGCCGGTAGGCTGCAACCCATCATAGACCGCAATACCGTGGGGACTTAGGACTCCCCAGCCTCACCGCTTGCTCCTTCGGGTGACAAGTGTACTACGGACAATGCCGTGGGGACTTAGGACTCCCCAGCATCACCGCTTTCCCCCTTGGATTACAAGTGTACTACGGTAAAGCGCATCCGTTGATGAACGAGAGGTGGAAACACTTTTGACTACTCCGTCCCACTCCGGATCTTATGGTTAACACGGGTATTACGGCACAAGAATCACTAGACGTCATTTGTTGTTTAATCCTAGATGGATATAAACCCTTGCAATGGAACCTCCACCATATCAACACAATCCATGGTTCCATTGCCCACCACATAGTCATATTCATAGTTATGAAAATAGTGGTTTTGGTTTTTATGCAATAGTGATAATCATAGTACTTTGCAAGTAATTTGGTAAAAATACTCAAATCACATGAGCAAGTGATGAACTTGCCTTTCTTGACTACAAGATTATGCAGACAAGGTCTTCGATACGCAATAACTCCAAATTCTGAAATAGCATCATTGTCCGGTAAGGACGATGTTTAAAAGATTGGCAAGGATGCAATAATGCATAAGTATGAGATGCAATTCGCTCTAAGCGTGACCTAACCCCGATGATTTAGGATCAGTGAGTTGTAATGATTGGTTCAGGGTGTGTTGCACTTTTAGAGTGATTCACAAGCAAGGTTCTTATTCAGGTAGGATTACTTGGTATCATGGACAGGTGGATAATAACGCATAGTAATCAATTGAGCACACAAAGAATGATATTTGGCATGATGTTAACATGTAAAGAACAATTGTCAGTTTTAGTATTATATGGCATGGTTAATTATTAATTATCATATACTTCAAAAGAATAATTTTTGAAGAACATGTTCTTTAATGAAGAACAAGTATGATAATTAGGTTTGTGGGGTTCTATGGTTTTCTATGGTTCTAATTGGTTTCTGGAGTAAGTAGTAGATGGATCCTAACAAGGTTGGATTCATCAACACCAAGGGCTTGTAAGGTTGAGTTAAGCCTAGGCATCTTGAGCAATTTATTATAAATAGTTGCTATCAAGGTTGGTATACCTTGCTGGTGATAGCTGGTTATTGGCTATAGGTCCTATTAGGCAGGATTGATGATGATTCCTTATTTTCTTCAAAAGAATAACTTTTGAAGAACATACTTCTTAAATAATAAGAAGTATTATAATTAAGGTTGAGGTTGTCTTGTATTAGCCATTGGATCTCTAAGTAGAGAATGGTTGGTTCCTAGATAGGATGGTTCATAAGTATCTCACACTAGTAGGGTTTAGTGGAACAGGGTTATGTAAAGTAAAATAGCAGGTATGGTTGCTGTTAGGGTTCATCACAATGGTGTGATGCTAAATAGGAATGAATAAGGATGATGGCTTTGGTAATAGGATCTAGGGTTTACACTTGGTTAACCCTACTTAATTATCTAGGTCCGATGAAGATGAACACATGGGATGCTAATTAGTAGTGATAGGGTTCCCATATTTTATGTGGATTTGAACTAGTATTTAGTTGCTAGATATGAATCTATGATTACTAATGAAGTAACATGATCACATGTTACATAGGGTTTAGGTTTGGGAATAATTTAGGGTTCACATGTAATAATGGAACTAGGGTTCCTAATTAATTTAGGGTTTTAGGAGTCACATGAAATGATAGGGTTGTAATATCATTCCATGTGGAATTTAGGGTTTGCTATTTACAATTTAGTTCTATGATTAATAACTTCATTTTAAAGTTGAAGTTATTAGTAACTTAGAAATAAAAATAATATTTAATTTGGCATTTTATTATTTTTAATTAATTAATAATTAAGGTAATTCTTAATTAGGGTTTAAATCTCCCTAATAATGTTTTAACAAAATCAAATAAAGAAAATTAGTTTTAATGTTTTCTTTAATTATTTACTAGTTTTTATTTAATTTTGGGAATTTTACTAATTATTGAATTTTTAATTGTATTTAGAATTAAATGAAAAGACTTAATTAATAGTGATAAAATAAATAAATTTTTATGAAAAATAAAAATTTCATATTATATTTTTATTGAGTAGAGTTTAACTTTCTAGGAATTTTGATATCTTATTTATATTTATCCGAGTTATACTGAATTTTATACAATTTGACAAAGTTTCAGTAATTCGAAGGATTTAAATTAACACTGGAAAAGCTAACTACACCCGGTCTAAACCTACCCGTAGTCACTGATTGGTAGGCCTATGCCACATCAGCCACCACGTGGGCGTGGACTAAGTCCAAATCGACTACATGGCAACGGAGTTCCTGGCCGGCGGTCAACTGGCGACGGCTTCGGCGCTAGGCTACTCCCGCGGGCGCGCGCGTGGGTTGGCTCGACGCAGGGCGACGCGCTGAGCCATATGGTGGCGCCCCCCCCCCCCCCGAAAAGGTCGTCGGAGAAGCTCCGGCGAGCTCCTACTGCGGCGGTGCACGACGGTGAACGATGCGGGCGCGCTACGGTGGATGCCAGGGAAATATAAGGGGCTCCAGAGATGCATATGCTCACAGTGATGCTCCCGAATGGCTCGATGGCGGCGATTGTCGACGGTGGCGGCGCCATTCTTTGGTTTCCTGTGGACTACCGGCGGAAGGGAACGATGATTCGTCGGCGACTGGGAGCTTCCTGGCGCGATTCCTCTTGCATGGTGGGCTTGTCGAGCACGGTGGTTCTAATGGTGGTCACGGCGAGGTCTGGGATGGGCTCTATCGACGGCGGCGGTCGGAGTCCGGTTGGTTAGGGTTTCGGCCTAGGGCGAATTTGGAGCAGAGAGGAAAAAATCGAGGGCCACGGCTCATCGTGGAGCTTAAATATGGCGATGGGATGTGCCTCGTCACGAATTTGGAGCAAGGCGAGGCTGCCAGCGAGAGGGAGAAGCGAAGCACGGCTTCGTGCTGTCCACCAAGCGAGGAAGAAGATGAGGATGAGTTCCTGGCGTTGATATTTCCCTGAAGGGGTATGTTGGGCTGGGCTTGGGCCAGTGCTAGGCTGTGGTGCTGGGCTTCTGGTGGACTGTGGTGCTGGGCTGCGCCGACTGGTAAGGTCCAGGTAAGGTTTTCTCTCATTTTCTATTTTTCCATTTTCTGATTTATATTTTCTGTTTTCAATTCTATTTGTTGAATTCAAATTTGAATTCAATTCTGCCCTGCAGATATTTGCATATACTTTTAACTTGGCAATTACCTCTTAAGTAATAATTCTACTTGAGACTTACTATTTTGATTTTTAATATGATGATAGGTTCAATATACACAATATTTCAAATATGTATGTTAATAATAATCTTCCATTCTCTTTCTTTTGATATTCCAAATATTTTTATGATTTTAAGGAGATGACCAAATGACAGGGCTTTATGTACCTAAATATTTCTAGGGTCTTGATTTAGTCACTTACATATGATCTTATGTGAGCTTCAATATATTAGGGTTTTATAGTTTTTATCCTAACCCCCTTTATTAAGTTAATATAATCATTATATTTGAAATGATCTAGGTAGATAGTGGTTCCATCATGATTGATCTTGGTTATAATGATAAGTGGTTGAGAACCACACATGGTTTAACTAAAGGGTTTCAACTAGGTTTTTCTTATGCTCCATAATTAAGTATAGGTTTTAACTAGAGTGCAATTTTGGGGTTCTAATTATGTTTACCTACTAGCAACTGGGTTGAATCTCAATTATGGCTTGGTTTTATATTAGGATCATCATAGTGATACATAAACTAGGGTTGAGATATAATTCTAGGTTGTAGCTATGGAATGACACCATTTTGCATTGGCTAGGGTTTAATCTCCCATAACCAAAGTAATATGGTTACTTGATTAATTGTTTCTGTTCTCCTTTAATTACTAGGGACTTGAGAATTGGTTTTATCTTATACCAATAGATTTCTATTATGTCCTTAATTTATTGTTAAAGTAACTAAAGTGGTTATAGTTCTTTTTATAGTTAACTTTGGTCATATGGATGGATGGTTTCTCATCATATTAAGTATGGAGTTTTACTCTAAGGTTTTCTTAAGTTCTTTAATTTCTAAAATATGGATATGGTAGGATTCTACTTATGATCACCAAGTGATTCACAAGTTAAGGTTGGGATATAAGCCTAGGGTTGCTTACTGGTTACCTCCCTATTATTTCATGTGGTGAATGATATCTACTTATCTTATTAGGGTCTTACTTACCCACACATACCTCAAGAGCATGATCATGGATTAAGCATGATCCACTTGTTCTTAATATCTCTATCTCAAGTTCTTAGGGTTTATGATCATCACTCAATTTATAATGATCAAGGTTTGGATTCCTAGGGATCTCTCATTAAATGGGTTTCTCACTTCTATGATAAAGCATTGTCTTGATCAATTAAGGTATAGCACTTCTATTTTACTTTCTAGGATGGACATGGCTATGGTTATCTCAATAGGTTATATCCCAGGAGAATGCCTGAGATATTCTGTTAGGGTTTTACTTAAACAATGTTGATATAATCATCTGGTTACATGGATAGTTCTTTCCCTCAAATCCAAGTGTTGCCTCAATTAACTTGAGTGTAGCACTATAGCTTGAGCTCTCTTTCATAGGAATAGTTATTCTAGGGTTTATGGTGTATTCACCATATCTCAATAGATATCAAGTCTAAAACTCCACTTGGCTATCTTGGTTGAATTAATCTCCTCCTTGCTTTATCAATCCATGGATATAATCTTATTCCATGTGATATTAGGTTGTCTCACCACTCCAAGATGAAATGGTTAATCTCCTAATACTTTAGTTCAAAGGTTGTCCTTTATTCTTAAATAGGTAAAGCTAAGATTGGTATGAGTGGTGTCTCTCTCATTTGGGAAAGGACTTTTAATACCATCCTAGGATTAGGTTCCATAGAGAATGATGTGATCATCAATATCTATGTTTAACATAATTGGGTTCTCTCTCTAGGGATGGTCTTGAATAATATTCCAGGGTTTCTCTTGAAGATGATGTTGTGATCATATGGATATTTATATCCAAGGTTTGCCTCTAGGTTTGTCATTGCTTCCCTAAATGAAATAGGACTCTCACCTCTCTAGGTTTGATGTATAATAATATGGAATAGACAAAGATATATATTTCTAGAGTTGATCTCCTTGTTATGTTTCCAAGAGTAAAGTAGAATGAATACCATGAGGTTCATGGTAGGATCAAGGATTAGTTTAAGACATGGAAAAGATAAGTGAAGAATGGTTTCTCCATTTATTGTTACTTGATTTCCAAATAGATGTATGTTCATATGTTATGGTAAGGTTTACCATACTATAATCTTTTATAAGATCAAGCATTTGATCATTGAGTAAAGTGTTGTTGTGTTGATTATTAGTTCCATTTGATCTAACCCCTTAGATCAAATCATCTCTGCCCAAAACAAGGTTTTAGCAAAGTCACATTGAGGTTTATAGCGCTTGACTCGATGAGCTACTTCAATTCCACCAATGTCAAGTGAAACTTCAGTTACTGTGACTGTTTTACTTTAAAGCGCGAGAATTCCCCAGATTTTCTATGCATGAATGCAATGCACACATCTGTTTCCTCTATTTTTGTAACCCCATTACCTGGGATATTACACGGGGCGCCGAGGTTCCCAGTTCTGGAAGAGTATTCACAAAATCAAGCATTTCTTCAACTTGGGGGCGAAGCACGTAATCAACGACGGTAACCGGACTCTGTTTTGGCTTAAAAGATGGTGTGATGACCAACCGCTCAAAGACAGATTCCCAGGGCTTGTCAACATCTGCTTGTCTCAAATGTGTTCGGTGGCGCAAGTTTGTGGTGGTGCTATTCAACTGAGGTTCAGAAGAGCGCTGGACCAGGCTGGTATGTCGGACTGGCAACACTTGATCAACATTATTGAGGCAACCACCCTTTCCCAGGGACATGACAAGATTGTGTGGAGGCTGGACCAATCGGGTGCCTTCACAGTCAGATCGATGTATGCCAAGCTTTCCCAAGGGGCATCAATTGCTGTAATGTCCCAGGTTGAGAGACGATCGAGGGATAGATTTTAGAAAGGGATGTGCATTGCATCGTAAATTCTGGGGACCAACTGTGGTGACCCTGCATACCACTGCATGTTGTAGTATGCCAGTCGTTGATATAACATTCACGAAGTACCATTCCGCAAATATTACATCCCTCAGAGTAGTACAACAGAACATAGCAGGTCCATAACTCATTCATTAATTATTACAAGCATAATGTACATATCATTTCGGAGCTCCTCTTGGGTCCTAAGAGGAATACTCCTGGGTTCGAGGCGAACCCAACTTAACTTATAATACAAGAGTCTTACTAAGTGGTACATTTATTCCCTCGAGCAGCTAAGTACTAAGAGTTCGTACTGCTCGGATACTACTACTACTCGATTATTCTAGACTTGATCTCCTCCGGAATCCTCCCCGGTTCCGTAGACTATAAGGTAGTCTACACCTTCAACACCTCCAGACAGGTATGGTTCTTCATAGCCGATGAGCTCGGCTCCTTCAGGGTTGTCGTTGTCCTCCTCCAGACGGTTCAGACAATCTAAGCAGGGGATTTAAGAGTGGGATGAGTACGAGCGTACTCAACAAGTTCATTATAGATAAGAGGTGTTTAATGCACTAGCTACGATATTAGACCAGAAAGTCTAATACCAATGCAGGTTTTGATAAACATTTCTTTAAGAGGTTGCTTTTATTTCCAAGAACTATGTCCGTTAGCCTTCACCGGTTTACTAGAACTTCATGGAGCACCTTTCCGGCCGCGTTCGCAGTTCCATATCACGGAACAGGGAGTGACAGGTCACGGTTCTTTACACTCTGCAGAGGTGTGTTGCTTTACCCATAAGAGATCTTAACCTTGGTGCCAACCGGGTAGCTTTCCCGTCCACACTTCCTATGGTGTGAAGCCCGGTATAAGGTCTAGCCAATCATGTTCCTCCGCTACCTCGAACACCCACCCGTTGCTGCAATCTCCGACCCTGGGTCCACGCCGGTCCCATTATTCCCATATATTTCAGGGTGGACCCCGACCACGACGACAATGCATGACTCTACCATACATTCCTACGCCGGCAGTTGCAACCCATCATAGACCTCATTACCGTTGGGACTTCTACGGGTTCCCACCCCTGCATCATGTCTCTTGAGATCATGTGCACCCAGTAATGAGCATCCGTTGATGAACGAGAGGTGGAAACACTTTTGACTACTCCGTCCCACTCCGGATCTTATGGTTAACACGGGTATTACGGCACAAGAATCAGTGGACGACATTTGTTGTTTAATCCTAGATGGATATAAACCCTTGCAATGGAACCTCCACCATATCAACACAATCCATGGTTCCATTGCCCACCACATAGTCATATTCATAGTTATGAAAATAGTGGTTTTGGTTTTTATGCAATAGTGATAAACATAGTACTTTGCAAGTAATTTGGTAAAAATACTCGAATGACATGAGCAAGTGATGAACTTGCTCGAACACCGCAAAGTGTTGCAGCTTGGATTGTGTGGACTGACCCTTGTCCTCTCGTTGCTGAAAAATAGCATCATTGTCCGATAAGGGCAATGGTTAAAGAAGCATTGATGCATGATTCCAGTTTTAGGTTTTGTTCCCCCCTTCCGATGTCATTATTATTTTATGTGAGAGGTTGATACTAAGAATAATTTAGGGATACTCTATTTAGGGTCAAATACAACCTTGAAATGTTGTCAAGGTGTTTTTAGAATCCAAAAGAATTTATGGACTTATTTTCATTATTGAAGATAATATGTGTGATTTAAATGATTATTTAAATCATCAAATTTGAACTTATTCTTGTTTAACTTCAAAAATTCTATTTCATATTTTATTATGATAGAGTATTTTATACTGAGTGATTTTCATATTTTTAAATATTTTTTTAGAGCTTGGAAACATTTACTATTGATTTTTAAAGTTTCAACATTTTTATTAATTTGTGAAATGGCACAATTGCCCCTGGGCCCACAAGTCAGTGTGGCCCAGTGGTTAACCCTAACCAGAGCCACACTTGGGCTCGGTCGGTTGCACCGACCCCTTTCTCCTCTTCCTCGCGAAACCCTACCCCGAGCTCTGGCGATCCTTGCGTCGCCGCCGTGCTCGCTGAATTGTTCCGGCCATCTCCGGCCGCCCCCGCCGGCGAGATCGGTCGCAAACGAACGGCCGCTCGACGGTGCGCCCGTTGATCCGCGTCGATCCGTGTTTCGCCGCCGCCATCGTTCGCCCCCAACGCATCTGCGACACGGCCGTGGTGTGCCGTGACGATCTCGTCACCGCCGGTGCGCCTGGTGCTGTGGCTCGGCCGTAGGCCTCGCCGTGCCTGCGCTGGAGCTTCCGCGCTTCGGCGACCGCCTGGCTTGGCCATGGCTTGGCGCTGCCGTGGCTAGGCTGTGCCGCCGTACCGCCATGGTGACGCCGTGGCGCTGCTCCAGGTTAGTGCGCCTCCATCTTCTCCTTTTCTTCCTCCTCCTCTGTGCCATGCTCTAGTTACTGGCCTGCCTCTCCTCATGGAGATGCCGAGCACCGCCGTGATGCTCGTTGATGTGCTTTGCTAGCTTGCGTGTATGCTGCGATGTCGTGTCTGCTACCCCGGATCCTACTCTACCGCTTCTGTTTCATGCCCTCGTCGTTACTTGCTATCTACCCCGGCTTGCGAGAATCGTGCATCCATGCTGTTGTGCATGCTATTAACCCTATAGCTGCTTGCCATTCTTGCTAGATTCTTGCTCTGTGCTTTTGTTCATGTTATTATGCTTGCCAGACACTCAAGTGTGTTCATGATTATGGTCCGGGCTTGATTACAGTGTGTAGTTCTTGCAGTTTTGCAAGTACCAGAGCAATTGTGTGCTAATTCTTGTGCTTAATTCATGATTATGCTCAATTGAGCATTACTGTGGGCTTAACAGTGTTATTCAGTAATGAATTGATGTGTGCTTTGCTTGTGTAATATGATCCAGTGGTTCATCAATCATTTGTTGTGCTGCTGGATACAATCATAAGTTAATTATGTGATTATCTGTGAAGCAATTATTGATTATATGTGACTATTTCATTGTCTGGTTTCTGCTCTGATGCTCAATGATGCTCTAGCATGCACTGGTATGCTCTAGCAAACTTCTGATGATCACATGGCTATCAATTGCTTGTAAATGATGCTGTTTCATAACTGTGCCTCACTATTGCTCATGTTGTGTTGTGTATGCATCACACAGGCTTGGCCTGGTGTGTGTTGTTGCTTGCTTAAGCATCAGTTGATGCTTGCAATGATCCATTGGATCATCTGCAAGGCTCTGGTTCATCTATTGCTTGTGTATTTCATTTATCTGTGTTGACTTGCTTGGCTGAATGGATAAATGATGTGAACTGCTTGCAGTTATGATCATCTTTTTAATTGTGACAGACTAGATGGATGCCAACCCTTGGTTGTGTACCCTAGTCCATTATTTGAACCCTTCTGGTGATGATAATTGTGCAAGGCTTGTGATTTGGGGCTGTTTCTGTGGTTGAGGTGGCCTCAACAGCAATTCTTGCTGTTCAGGATGCTCCCACCCCTGTTGGCTAGCTGTGGCTTGATGAATGCATCACTGGACAATCCCTTGTTGGATTTCCAGTGAGCTTTACTGTTGACAAACAAAAATAGACACAATCTGTCTATCTGTCTGATGGCTTGCTGGGCTTTAGGTGCTAGGTGATTTTTGGTTGAACAGATAGAGTCATTCCTTGATGGATTTCTCTGGTTAAACCACTGCTTTGGTTAACCAGTGTTCCCTTGGTGATTTCCTATTTGATTCATCCATGTTTGCTTGCACCAACTGACACAATTGCCAGATGATGACACAAACAGAGTATTCTACCCTTCTGTGCTCCTGTGATGCATAGTATGCTTATTTATGAGCAAAACTATGGTTTGCTCATGTTTATTTGGTATACCTCACTCCAGCTCCTAGAAATGGGTGTTGGTGTAGAGGATTTGCTTCTGGTTGGATTTATGAGCTTGCCCTGCTCCTCCTGGCTTGCTGGTGATGCTTGATTAACTTTTGGTGATTGTGGAATAGGTGAGACGGCTCTGGCTGTTCACCTGTTCTTGGTGTTCTTGAGATGTTCTTGCTATTTGGTGACTTACTCTGCTGCTTGTCGATGAATGAAGCTAGGGTTTACCGTGGAAAAGGTTTTATACCTCCTCGCTTTGTTTCCCCGGTCGACAACAAGGCCCGGCCACACTTGGTGACTCCTCTCCGTGCCGGTGTGTTGTGTTAGCATGCACACATGCCTGTGTGCCGCCCGTGTGTGTGTACCGATGCCTTGTACTGGCTTGGGACTTGGCCGTGAGCCGATCAGCCTCTGCAGACCGTTGATCATATCCTCCAAATTTTCATTTCTTTCTAACCTGCCACTTGGCATAACTTGTGTTTGTTGTGATTTATATGCAGGGATCAAGATGATGATCAAATGGGCATGAAGATCATCAAGTCCAAGACTAAATGAAGATTATTTGTGTAGTGTTTAGAATAGAATCTGACATTGTACTTTTCTATTATTTTCTTTTTCTATTTTTGCCAATTCTTGTAATGTGTTGTACTATTTCTTTATTTCAATTTGGAATATTGTAAAGACAATGTATCTTGTGTGATAATCAATAAAGCTCAAGGCTTTCTCTAATGAGCTTTACTTATTATTTGTATTG
>NC_061514.1:152395761-152419456 GCF_022539505.1 Lolium rigidum
AACGAGCGACGCACCAAACTGAGCCAACAAGGAAAAGCACATCTGCCGTATCTCCGTGATTTTGTATACTAGCTTGCCTGAATACATATAGCTAGTTTTTAGAGAACTGGTTTCGTATAAGCGCGTATCAAGGTCTTTGGATCCATCACTCGCACAATAATGTTGGCCATTAATTTGGGAAGCAGAAGGGTGCCAGTAATCTTGGTTTTCAAAATATTTAAAAATTGTATATCAATGTTTCAAAAAATTATCACATTTATTCCATGAACACAACGGTGAGTCCAAAAATTATTTGCAGGGGAGGCTGAAAGTTGACGACGACTAACTAAACGACTACTTCGGTAGAAAATAAGCCATTATATAAGACACAAAATTAATTAAGACAAAATACCACAAATTCCAGCCGGCCGGCCACCGGCGCGCTCCTCAGCCCCCGCCCAAACTTCTCGCCGGACGCCAGCGCTGCCGCTAGGGTCGTTTGGCGGCTGGGCGCGTCCGCCGTCTGCGCGTCGCCTTCTGCTGGTGCGGCGCTCCGCCGGATACCCAGCCCCTCCTTCGCGGAATCGCGGCGTCGGTGACTCCTTGGTCGCCGGCTCGCCGCCTCACCGGTCGTGGCCGCCTCTGTCCGGCTCGCTAGTGGTTGCTGGTCTGCGTGCGTGAGTGGGGATTGTTTCGGGTGGAAGAGGTGCGATGTGAGGCTGCTGTACGACGCGAGTTGGGCTGGAACCTGGAACTAAGCAAATAGACCTCCTCGTATAAGATTACTAGTAGTAAAAAATAAATTTGCTTTTTTTGGAGGGCAGGCTGAAGCCTGTTTAAGCCTCCCTATTGGCCTCGCCTTTGCATGAACACATACATATGTTCTAAATACGCGTGCAAAGTTTCGATAGAAATTGCATTATATTGTGAGCTTCAGGAAAAAACCAAATTTGTGGCTACGTATAAGGGCAGATGTTTGTCAGAAATATGTCTTTTTTGTATAGCTCAAAATACAACATATTTTTCTCCCAAATTCATACAATATCTTCGGAATGGTTATATGTATGTCACTAGTAGAAAAAGAGGCTTCCATCCGCCCCCATTAGTCCCCAAAATATAGGAACCGGGACTAAAGGGGTCTTTACTCGCGGTTCAGGAGGCGACCCGCGACTAAAGACCTGGGCCCAGCGCGCTCGGTGGCCAGCTGGTGGACGGGAGGAGTTTTAGTCGCGATTGGCCAGGCTAACCGGGACTAAAGGCCCATCCCTATAAAAGGCAGCTCAGCTCACTTCACTTAGCCATTTGGTGCCACTTCTTTTCACAATCTTCACAAGGGGTGGTGGGTTTGCTTTTGGTTCCTCTTATGCACACAAGGTGTTCGATGAAATGCCCGAGAGCATGAAACAAATATGATATGAAGTGTCCGAGCCACACTTGAGCTTTCTCATTTATTTTTCCTCCTCGATCGCGGTTAGCAACTTGAACCTTTCATGTGTTATTGATAAAATATGCATGTGTGTAGTTCATTGTTTAATTTCTATTATTTCTAGCTAGTTAGTTTAACAAATGCATGATGGTTAATTATATACTTTATATAATAATAATGCAGATTAATCGGCAATGGATGTACGGTAACCGACTCTCCGGCGAGTTCACTACGGGTTTGAAAGATTTCCTTGTAGTGGCTACTGCGAACAAGCATGGGGGTTTTGTTATCTGTCCATGTGTTGGCTGTAAGAATCAGAAGGGTTACTCTTCCTCAAGAGAAGTTCACCTGCACCTGCTTCGGCACGGTTTCATGCCAAGCTAATTGTTGGACCAAGCATGGAAAAGGAGGGGTTATAATGGAAGAATATGAAGAAGGGGATGATATCATCGATGACAACTATCCTAATCATTTCGGTGATACTTTCATGGAGGATGCTGAAGGTGGGGAAGGTGAAGAAGAGGCACGTGATGAGCCCGTTGATGATCTTGGTCGGACCATTGCTGATGCACGGAGAGGCTGCGAAACTAAAAAGGAGAGGAAGAATTTGGGTCGCATGTTAGAGGATCACAAAAAGTCGTTGTACCCCGGATGCGATAATGGTCTGAAAAAGTCTGGGCTGCACTACTTGGATTTCCGAAATGGAAGGCACATGAAGGTCTATCCGACTCGGGATTTGAAAATTTGCTGAAAATGATGAAGAATATGTTTCCAAAGAATAACGAGTTGCCCGCCGGTACGTACGAAGCAAAGAAGGTTGTCTGCCCTCTAGGTTTAAAGGTTCCGAAGATACATGCATGCATTAACGATCGCATCCTCTACCGCGGTGAATACGAGAATTTGAATGAATGCCCGGTATGCACTGCATTGCGTTATAAGATCAGAGACGATGACCCTGGTGACGATGTTGAGGGCGAGAAACCCAGGAAGAGGGTTCCCGCCAAGGTGATGTGGTATGCTCCTACAATACCACGGTTGAAACGTCTATTTAGGAACAAAGAGCATGCCAAGTTGTTGCGATGGCACAAAGATGACCGTAAGTCGGATGGGGAATTGAGACACCCGCAGATGGAACGCAATGGAGACAGATCGACAGAGAGTTCAAAGATTTTGCAGCTGACGCAAGGAACATAAGATTTGGTCTAAGTACAGATGGCATGAATCCTTTTGGCGAGCAGAGCTCCATCCATAGCACCTGGCCCGTGACTCTATGCATCTACAACCTTCCTCCTTGGTTGTGCATGAAGCGTAAGTTCATTATGATACCAGTGCTCATCCAAGATCCGAAGCAACCCGGCAACGACATCGATGTGTACCTAAGGCCATTAGTTGATGAACTTTTACAATTGTGGGGCAGACCTGGCGTACGTGTGTGGGATGAGCACAAAGAAGAGGAATTTGACCTACGAGCGTTGCTTTTCGTAACCATCAATGATTGGCCTGCTCTTAGTAACCTTTCGGGACAAACAAATAAGGGATACAAAGCATGCACACACTGCTTACATCAGAATGAAAGTGTGTATTTGCCAAATTGTAAGAAGAACGTGTACCTGGGGCATCGTCGATTTCTTCACCGACATCATAACGTAACAAAGAAAGGCAAGCATTTCAACGACAAGGCAGATCACCGGCCGAAGCCTGCGGAACGTACTGGTGCGGAGGTATTTGATATGGTCAAGGATTTGAAAGTCATCTTTGGAAAGGGTCCTGGCGGACAATCAGTTCCGCAGGGAGCTGACGGGCACGCACCCATGTGGAAGAAGAAATATATATTTTGGGAGCTAGAATATTGGAAAGTCCTAGATGTCCGCTCTGTAATCGACGTGATGCATGTTACGAAGAATATTTGCGTGAACCTGCTAAGCTTCTTGGACGTGTATGGGAAGACAAATGATACAAAGGAAGCACGGCAGGACCAACAACATTTGAAAGACCCTGATGACCGGCATCCGGAATGGTTTCAAGGTCGTGCCAGCTACGCTCTTACCAAAGAAGAGAAGGTCATCTTTTTTGAATGCCTGAGTAGTATGAAGGTCCCGTCTGGCTTCTCGTAGAATATAAATGGAATAATAAACATGGTGGACAAAAAGTTCCAAAACCTGAAGTCTCACGACTGCCACGTGATTATGACGCAATTGCTTCCGATTGCTTTGAGGGGGCTCCTACCGGAAAATGTTCGAGTAGCCATTGTGAAGCTATGTGCATTCCTCAATGCAATCTCTAAGAAGGTAATCAATCCAGAAGATCTACCACGGTTACAGAACGATGTGGTCCAATGTCTTATCAGTTTCGAGTTGGTGTTCCCGCCATCCTTCTTCAATATTATGACGCACTTACTGGTTCACCTAGTCGAAGAGATTTCCATTCTCGGTCCTGTATTTCTACACAATATGTTCCCCTTTGAGAGGTTCATGGGAGTATTAAAGAAATATGTTCGTAACCGTGCTAGGCCAGAAGGAAGCATCGCCAAGGGCTATGGACATGAGGAGGTAATTGAGTTTTGTGTTGACTTTGTTCCTGACCTTAAGCCGATTGGTCTTCCTCGATCGCGGCACGAGGCGAGACTAAGTGGAAAAGGCACGATCGGAAGGAAATCAACGATATGTATGGACGGCCATTCTATGACTGAAGCACACACAGTTCTGACCAATTCCAGCTTGGTGGCTCTGTACTTCGAGAAACACAAGAATATTTTACGCTCGGACAACCCGGGGAAGCCTGAATCCTGGATTAGAAAGGCCCACATGGAGACTTTCAGTAGTTGGTTGAGAAAACATTTAATGAATGACAATGATGTTGGAGATCAGCTGTACATGTTGGCCAAGACACCATCTTCTACTATAAAGACTTTCCAAGGGTACGAGATAAATGGGAATACATTTTACACGATCGCCCAAGATAAAAAGAGCACCAACCAAAACAGTGGTGTCCGCTTTGATGCAGCAACCGAGAATGGGCAAAAGGTCACATATTATGGTTACATAGAGGAGATATGGGAACTTGACGCGTGGATGGACGCACTGCTCGATGAGATAAATCATGTAGCGCACGACGCCCTGTCGGAGGAACAAGACAAAGCAGAAACGGCGCCGTGCCTATAAAAGAAGCATCGATACGCCTTGGCAAGCAGACCAACAAGCCAACCTAGCAGGTAGGGAGAATTTCATCCCCATGGATGGAGTAAAGGGTTGGAAAATCTCCCGTGGCGCAGCTTCTCGAAGATGTCGTCGGTGCACACACCCTACGGCATCTTCGGAAGTTGCTCCTCGGGAATTTTTTTTCCTGCAAGCCCGTGAAAGACTCCATCTCCTCTAGCAGTGTTGGGTAAAGGGTTGGAAAATCTGCGTGAAAGACAGAGGCGGGAAGACAGAGGCGGGAAGAAATGGCGGGAAGACAGAGGCGGGAAGAACTGGCGGGAAGAGGGGCGCGGGAAGACAGAGGCGGTCGGGAAGAACTTGTGGGAAGCGGGGGGCGGGAAGACAGGAGGCGGGAAGACAGGAGGCAGGAAGACAGATGAGGGAAGAAATTGGGTTTTTTCTGAATTTTTTGATATATTATTTGTATTTTTAACATTTTGAAATGAATTAGTTTTATTTTTCTGAATTTTTTGATATATTTGATGGCGTGTAAGCACACGTCCGTTGGGAACCCCAAGAGGAAGGTGTGATGTGTACAGCAGCAAGTTTTCCCTCAGAAAGAAACCAAGGTTTATCGAACCAGGAGGAGCCAAGAAGCACGTTGAAGGTTGATGGCAGCGGGATGTAGTGCGGCGCAACACCAGGGATTCCGGCGCCAACGTGGAACCTGCACAACACAACCAAAGTACTTTGCCCCAACGAAACAAGTGAGGTTGTCAATCTCACCGGCTTGTCTGTAACAAAGGATTAGATGTATAGTGTGGATGATGATTGTTTGCAGAAAACAGTAGAACAAGTATTGCAGTAGATTGTATTCAATGTAAAATAATGGACCGGGGTCCACAGTTCACTAAAGGTGTCTCTCCCATAAGATAAACAGCATGTTGGGTGAACAAATTACAGTCGGGAAATTGACAAATAGAGAGGGCATGACCATGCACATACATGATATGATGAATATTGTGAGATTTAATTGGGCATTACGACAAAGTACATAGACCGCTATCCAGCATGCATCTATGCCTAAAAAGTCCACCTTCGGGTTATCATCCGAACCCCTTCCAGTATTAAGTTGCAAACAACAGACAATTGCATTAAGTATGGTGCGTAATGTAATCAATAACTACATCCTCGGACATAGGATCAATGTTTTATCCCTAGTGGCAACAACACATCCACAACCTTAGAACTTTCGTCACATCGTCCTGCATTTAATGGAGGCATGAACCCACTATCGAGCATAAATACTCCCTCTTGGAGTTAAGAGTAAAAACTTGGCCGCAGCCTCTACTAATAACGGAGAGCATGCAAGATCATAAACAACACATAGGTAATAGATTGATAATCAACATAACATAGTATTCTCTATCCATCGGATCCCGACAAACACAACATATAGAATTACGGATAGATGATCTTGATCATGTTAGGCAGCTCACAAGATCCGACAATGAAGCACATGAGGAGAAGACGACCATCTAGCTACTGCTATGGACCCATAGTCCAGGGGTGAACTACTCACTCATCACTCCGGAGGCGACCATGGCGGTGAAGAGTCCTCCGGGAGATGATTCCCCTCTCCGGCAGGGTGCCGGAGGCGATCTCCCGAATCCCCCGAGATGGGATTGGCGGCGGCGGCATCTCTGGAAGGTTTTCCGTATCGTGGCTCTCGGTACTGGGGGTTTCGCGACGGAGGCTATATGTAGGCGGAAGGGCAGGTCAAGAGGCGACGCGAGGGGCCACACAACAGGCCGGCGCGGCCAGGGCTTGGGCCACGCCGCCCTGGTGTGTCGCCACCTCGTGGCCCCACTTCGACTCTCCCTCGGTCTTCTGGAAGCTTCGTGGCAAAATAGGACCCTGGGCGTTGATTTCGTCCAATTCCGAGAATATTTCCTTACTAGGATTTCGAAACCAAAAACAAGCAGAAAACAAAGAATCGGCTCTTCGGCATCTCGTTAATAGGTTAGTACCGGAAAATGCATAAATACGACATAAAGTATGCATAAAACATGTAGATATCATCAATAATGTGGCATGGAACATAAGAAATTATCGATACGTCGGAGACGTATCAGCATCCCCAAGCTTAGTTCCTGCTCGTCCCGACCAGGTAAACGATAACAAAGATAATTTCTGGAGTGACATGCCATCATAACCTTGATCATACTATTGTACGCATATGTAATGAATTCAGCGATCAAAACAATGGTAATGACATGAGTAAACAAATGAATCATAAAGCAAAGACTTTTCATGAATAGTACTTTCAAGACAAGCATCAATAAGTCTTGCATAAGAGTCAACTCATAAAGCAATAAATCAAAGTAAAGGTATTGAAACAACACAAAAGAAGATTAAGTTTCAGCGGTTGCTTTCAACTTGTAACATGTATATCTCATGGATATTGTCAATGTAAAGTAATATAACAAGTGCAATATGCAAGTATGTAGGAATCAATGCACAGTTCACACAAGTGTTTGCTTCTTGAGGTGGAGAGAAATAGGTGAACTGACTCAACATAAAAGTAAAAGAAAGGCCCTTCGCAGAGGGAAGCATTGATTGCTATATTTGTGCTAGAGCTTTGGTTTTGAAAACAAGAAACAATTTTGTCAACGGTAGTAATAAAGCATATGTATCATGTAAATTATATCTTGCAAGTTGCAAGCCTCATGCATAGTATACTAATAGTGCCCGCACCTTGTCCTAATTAGCTCGGATTACCGAGATTATCGCAATACACATGTTTTAACCAAGTGTCACAAAGGGGTACCTCCATGCCGCCTGTACAAAGGTCTAAGGAGAAAGCTCGCATTTGGATTTCTCGCTTTTGATTATTCTCAACTTAGACATCCATACCGGGACAACATAGACAACGGATAATGGACTCCTCTTTAATGCATAAGCATTTAGCAACAATTAATGTTCTCATATGAGATTGAGGATATATGTCCAAAACTGAAACTTCCACCATGATTCATGGCTTTGGTTAGCGGCCCAATGTTCTTCTCTAACAATATGCATGCTCTAACCAATAAATGAGTGGTAAATCTCCCTTACTTCAGACAAGACGGACATGCATAGCAACTCACATGATATTCAACAAAGAGTAGTTGATGGCGTCCCCAGGAACATGGTTATCGCACAACAAGCAACTTAATAAGAGATAAAGTGCATAAGTACATATTCAATACTACAATAGTTTTTAAGCTATTTGTCCCATGAGCTATATATTGTAAAGGTAAAGAATGGAAATTTTAAAGGTAGCACTCAAGCAATTTACTTTGGAATGGCGGAGAAATACCATGTACTAGGTAGGTATGGTGGACACAAATGGCATAGTGGCTGGCTCAAGGATTATGGATGCATGAGATGTATTCCCTCTCGATACAAGGTTTAGGCTAGCAAGGTTATTTGAAACAAACACAAGGATGAACTGGTGCAGCAAAACTCACATAAAAGACATATTGTAAACATTATAAGACTCTACACCGTCTTCCTTGTTGTTCAAAACTCAATACTAGAAATTATCTAGACTTTAGAGAGACCAAATATGCAAACCAAATTTTAGCAAGCTCTAGGTGTTTCTTCATTAATGGGTGCAAAGTATATGATGCAAGAGCTTAAACATGAGCACAACAATTGCCAAGTATCAAATTATTCAAGACATTTTAAAATTACTACATGTAGCATTTCCCGATTCCAACCATATAACAATTTAACGAAGAAGATTCAACCTTCGCCATGAATACTATGAGTAAAGCCTAAGGACATATTTGTCCATATGCAACAGCGGAGCGTGTCTCTCTCTCATACAATGAATGCTAGGATCCATTTTATTCAAACAAAACAAAAACAAAAACAAACCGACACTCCAAGCAAAGCACATAAGATGTGATGGAATAAAAATATAGTTTCAAGGGAGGAACTCGATAATGTTGTCGATGAAGAAGGGGATGCCTTGGGCATCCCCAAGCTTAGACGCTTGAGTCTTCTTAAAATATGCAGGGGTGAACCACCGGGGCATCCCCAAGCTTAGAGCTTTCACTCTCCTTGATCATATTGTATCATCTCCTCTCTTGATCCTTGAAAACTTCCTCCACACCAAACTCGAAACAACTCATTAGAGGGTTAGTGCACAATAAAAATTCACATGTTCAGAGGTGACATAATCATTCTTAACACTTCCGGACATTGCACAAAGCTACTCGGACATTAATGAAGCAAAGAAATTCATCCATCATAGCAAAAGAGGCAATGCGAAATAAAAGGCAGAATCTGTCAAAACGAATCAGTCCGTAAAGACGGATTTTATTGAGGCACAGACTTGCTCAAATGAAAATGCCCAAATTGAATGAAAGTTGCGTACATATCCGAGGATCACGCACGTAAATTGGCATATTTTTCTGAGCTACCTACGAGAGGCAGGTCGAAATTCGTGACAGACAAAGAAATCTGTTTCGCGCAGTAATCCAAATCTAGTATGAACCTTACTATCAACGACTTTACTTGGCACAACAATGCACAAAACTAAGATAAGGAGAGGTTGCTACAGTAGTAAACAACTTCCAAGACTCAAAAAAACAGTAGCAAAATAAAAACATGGGTTATCTCCCAAGAAGTGCTTTCTTTATAGCCATTAAGATGGGCTCAGTAAATTTAATGATGCACTCGCATAAGGATGAGAGTTGAAGCAAAGAGAGCATCAAAAAGCAAGTATGAAACAAATTTAAGCCTAACCCACTTCCTATGAAAAGGAATCTTGTAAATAAACAAGTCAATGAAGAACAAAGTGAATAGCATAGGAAGACAGAACAAGTGTAACTTCAAAAATTTCAGCATATAGAGAGGTGTTTTAGTAACATGAAAATTTCTACAACCATATTTTCCTCTCTCATAATAATTTCCAGTAGCATCATGAACAAACTCAACAATATAACTATCACTTAAAGCATTCTTATCATGAGTCTCATGCATAAAATAATTACTACTCCCAACATAAGCATAGTCATTCTTATTAATTGTAGTGGGAGCAAATTCAACAAAGTAGCTATCATTATTATTCTCATCACCATGATCATCAAATGTAGGAGGCATAGTATAATCATAATAAACTTTATCCTCAATAGTAGGTGGCACCAAAATACCACTATCATCATAAATGGGAGGAAAAGTGTCATCAAAGTAAATTCTCTCCTCCATGCTTGGGGGAATAAAAATATCATGCTCATAAAAACCAGCTTCCCCAAGCTTAAATTCTTCCATAGCGTTAGCAATAATAGTGTTCAAAGAGTTCATGCTAATAACATTGCTACAACTATTTTGTAAACAAAGTTCCATGGGTTTTTTAATTTTCTCTTCAAACACCTCATGTCCTAACTCAAGATAAATACTATAAAGATCTCTAATATTTTTGTTGTTTTCCATTAAGCCTAACTAGTGAAATCACACAACTTAGTGTTCTCAGGAGTATTCATTTTAACAGTAGCAAATAAAGAAAACTAAATAAAGTAGAGTAAATGCAAGTAACTAATTTTTTGTGTTTTTGATATAGAGTGCAAGACAGTAAATAAAGTAAAGCTAGCAACTAATTTTTGTGTGTTTTGATATAATGCAGCAAACAAAGTAGTAAATAAAATAAAGCAAGACAAAAACAAAGTAAAGAGATTGGATTGTGGAGACTCCCCTCGCAGCGTGTCTTGATCTCCCCGGCAACGGCGCCAGAAAAAATGCTTGATGGCGTGTAAGCACACGTCCGTTGGGAACCCCAAGAGGAAGGTGTGATGCGTACAGCAGCAAGTTTTCCCTCGAGAAAGAAACCAAGGTTTATCGAACCAGGAGGAGCCAAGAAGCACGTTCAAGGTTGATGGCAGCGGGATGTAGTGCGGCGCAACACCGGGGATTCCGGCGCCAACGTGGAACCTCGCACAACACAACCAAAGTACTTTGCCCCAACGAAACAGAGTGAGGTTGTCAATCTCACCGTCTTGCTCGTAACAAAGGATTAGATGTATAGTGTGGATGATGATTGTTTGCAGAAAACAGTAGAACAAGTATTGCAGTAGATTGTATTCAATGTAAAAGAATGGACCGGGGTCCATAGTTCACTAGAGGTGTCTCTCCCATAAGATAAACAACATGTTGGGTGAACAAATTACGATCGGGCAATTGACAAATAGAGAGGGCATGACCATGCACAGACATGATATGATGAGTATTGTGAGATTTAATTGGGCATTACGACAAAGTACATAGACCGCTATCCAAAGCATGCATCTATGCCTAAAAAGTCCACCTTCGAGTTATCATCCGAACCCCTTCCAGTATTAAGTTGCAAACAACGGACAATTGCATTAAGTATGGTGCGTAATGTAATCAATAACTACATCCTCGGACATAGCATCAATGTTTTATCCCTAGTGGCAACAAGCACATCCACAACCTTAGAACTTTCACGTCACTCGTCCCGGATTTAATGGAGGCATGAACCCACTATCGAGCATAAATACTCCCTCTTGGAGTTAAGAGTAAAAACTTGGCCATAGCCTCTACTAATAACGGAGAGCATGCAAGATCATAAACAACACATAGGTAATAGATTGATAATCAACATAACATAGTATTCTCTATCCATCGGATCCCGACAAACACAACATATAGAATTACAGATAGATGATCTTGATCATGTTAGGCAGCTCACAAGATCCGACAATGAAGCACATGAGGAGAAGACGACCATCTAGCTACTTCTATGGACCCATAGCCCAGGGGTGAACTACTCACTCATCACTCCGGAGGCGACCATGGCGGTGAAGAGTCCTCCTGGAGATGATTCCCCTCTCCCGCAGGGTGCCGGAGGCGATCTCCTGAATCCCCCGAGATGGGATTGGCGGCGGCGGCGTCTCTGGAAGGTTTTCTGTATCGTGGCTCTTGGTACTGGGGGTTTCGCGATGGAGGCTATATGTAGGCGGAAGGGCAGGTCAAGAGGCGACGCGAGGGGCCCACACAACAGGCCGGCGCGGCCAGGGCTTGGGACGCGCCGCCCTGGTGTGTCGCCACCTCGTGGCCCCACTTCGACTCTCCCTCGGTCTTCTGGAAACTTCGTGGGACCCTGGGCGTTGATTTCGTCCAATTCCGAGAATATTTCCTTACTAGGATTTCTGAAACAAAAAACAGCAGAAAACAGCAACTGGCTCTTCGGCATCTCGTTAATAGGTTAGTGCCGGAAAATGCATAAATACGACATAAAGTATGCATAAAACATGTAGATATCATCAATAATGTGGCATGGAACATAAGAAATTATCGATACGTCGGAGACGTATCAATATTATTTGTATTTAACATTTTGAAATGAATTAGTTTTATTTTTCTGAATTTTTTGATATATTATTTGTATTTTCAACATTTAGAAATGAAAAGAATTTTGAAAAAAGGCCTTTAGTCGCGGTTGCCCTCGCCAACCGCGACTAAAGGGTCTTTCCGCGGGAAACGCTGGAATTCGGGCGAAAACACCTTTAGTCGCGGTTGGTGTCGCCAACCGCGACTAAAGGCCTGACGGTATAAATACCACGCGCCGCGCTCGGCGGTTCATTACTCGTCTTCTCCGTCGATCTTCTGCTCGCCCTGCTCGCCGACGATGTCCTCAGGCTGCCCGCCGGCCCTCTGCACGCCGCCGCCCTCGCCCGCCGCTATCGACGCACTCGACGACCGCCGCCGCCCCCGTACGTCTCTGCGCGTCGGCCACGCGCCGCGCCGAACGCCTCTCCGCCTCGATCTCCACGCCGCCGCACACCACACGCCGCCGCACACCACGCGCGCGCCGGCCGCCTCTGCCGCCGCCCACCGCGCCGCGGGAGAGAGGGGCGCGCCACAGTACATGGCGCCCCCTCTCTCTCGATCGATCACATTTTTTTTTTGTTTTTTTTACTTAACAAAAAAATAACTTAACAAAATGAATTAGTTATTTTACTTAGCAAAATGTTAGCAAATTTATAATATTAACAAAAATTTAAACTTAACAAAAATGTTAGCAAACGGAACCGGTACACCGCGCGAATACGGGGGGGCGGGGGCGACGAGGCGCCGCCCCCTCACCGCCCTCCGTAAACGCGCGTTTTTTTGTTTTAGTACTTCCCTTTTAGATTAATTAGTAATATGTGTATGTCACCGCCACCGCCACCGCCCTTTCGCCACCGCCACCGCCCCCCTTTTGCCACCGCCACCACCCCCCTTTACTTAATTAATTAGTTTTTACAACATGTTTTCAGGAGTGACATATGGCGGACGATAGAGCCGACCCGATTAGGGAAAACTATAATGCGGAAGCTGAGGCACATCTTTTCGGCATCATAAGCGGCGACATTCTTTATGTGCCGGCCGAAGAAGATGAAGAATAGGATGTCTCTTCTTAGCTGAATCTTGACGGTGAAGGTGAAGGTCGTCAACAAGGTGATGACGAAGGAACGAACACTGTCGATGGAGGTCAACCGTCGACAAACGGCGATGGAGATAAGCAATTAGCAACCACCTTCGGCGAGGTATATATATATACATTGAGCCTCTGGTGATATAAATTTACCGATTTGAATAAATATGTGTATTAACGCGACTCTCTTTCTTATTTTAGCCCTCGGCCGGATCGTCGAAAAAATTGGTGAAGATAAAGCGTGGCAAAACCAAGACGCTGAAACAAGGAGTAACATATAACATCGATGTTATCAGTGCAATCGGCAGGCCGCTGGAGCCCGAAGCGAATTATACCAAGTTCATCAACCAATGCGGAGTCGTTGTTAGAGACAGTGTCCCGATCACCATCCAGGAATGGCATGAGCCAGTGAAGGCACTTGTTGGTTTCAGTTTTGTCAACAAGAGAACAAAAAAGGAATGATGGAGAAAGCTTATGGAGCATTTCATTCTACCTCCGGAATACAAAAAATACGATGAAGATGGTAACAAGGTAGAGGGGGGACGTCAGAGGAGGAGGCTAGTCAAAGAGTTCGCTCTTCAGAAGATGGCCGAAGCATTCCAGACCTACAAGAAAAATTTAGCGGATAAATATGTCAAGAAGGGGAAGACTCCGGATTTCAATGGACAGTATGACAAGCTGAAAGATGATTGGCCCGAATTTGTGAGGCAAAAGCAATCGGAGCAATTCAAGGCCATATTGGAAAAAAGGCAAATGCGGCTAAGAAAACGTACAATCATATTATGGGGCCAGCAGGATACCGCCTTTCAGAGCCTAAGTGGCAGAAGATGGAGGACGACCTGAGGCAGCGAGGAATCCCTCTAGGTACAGAGGGATGGGACCCAAGGGCCAAAAGCTGGTGGTATGGGCATGGGGGATCGCTAGACCCGGTGACAGGGGAGTGTGTTCACCGACAGACAAATTTTAAACCCACCGAAGCTCTTATTGACGCAATGACCAAAGCTCAAGAGGGGAAGGTCAGGTTAAACAGAGAGAACGACGCGCTGACATTTGCCCTCGGGAATCCTGAACACGGAGGACGTGTACGAGGCAAAGGCGTCATTCCGTGGAAAGTAGGGTTTTCCAAGGAAAATGACCCGTACAGTTACAGAAGCTGTAAGAGAAAGACGGATCGGGATGCAGATTTTTTGGCGCACTTGGCATCGGAATTCTATGAGATGAAGAAAATGGTGCATGTACTAGTACAAGAAAGATCGGCAGCTGGGACGCATGAAGATCATCCAGCGGATGTCGGAAGCCAGCAGCGGAGAAGCAGCATGGCTTCCACGGAGGCCCCACCGGCTGATGCTAATGCACCCTTGCTGGCCCCGGCTGGTGCTAATGCACCGACGATCGATATTACTGCACCGGAGCCTCCTCGCTACCCCGTGGACAATGTAAAGGAGATGAAAGAATGTGATCTGCATTATCCAGTGGGGAACATTTCCATGAAGGTAGCCATCGGCCCTGCTTTACCCTGTACACCTGGAGCACTCCACCAGAACAACCCCATTGAAGATGGTTATGCTCGTGTCACGGTGGAAGACATAGTCCAAGGGTTTGAGGACCTGGAGATTGACTATGCTACACCCGAAGGGGAGAAAAGACTTGGAGATGTCAAGCGCCAGTTCATTCTATGGAAAAAGAAGTTCATCAAGTTTCCAGGCGAGGCGCCAAGGCCAACAAGTCCACCCCCCTCCGGTGGTGGTGGTGGTGGCAGCGGTGGTGGTTCACCTACACCTCCTTTACGTCAGCCGACGCCGCCCCCCAATCCACCTCCGGCGGGTAAGCAGACGCCGCCCCCCAGTCCGCCTCCGGCGGGTACGCCGCCCCCCAATCCACCTCCGGCGAAGAAGCAGAAGCAGTCCTGGACTATTAACCCGGACCCTTATGTACCGAAGACCACAAAGGTACCGGAGCCATCACTGAAGCCTCTCCTCCCAAGGCATAGAAAACAAAAAATTTCCTACCGCAAGAACGAAAACCAAGCCAAGATGCAATCTAGAAGATGGTAACAACGAGAAGATCATGAGACTAACTCTCGAAGATTTCCAAAGCCTACGAGATTAGATCTCGTTGTTGCAGAAGATGATCACTTGCCGCTTTCAAAAGCGCGTAGAAGATCTTGACGGTGCCACAGTCGGGCAGCACCTCCGTACTCGGTCATATGTACGGTGTTGATGAAGACGTCCTTCTCCCCGTTCCAGCGGGCAGCAGAAGTAGTAGATCCTCCTCGGAATCCCGCCAGCACGACGGCGTGGTGGCGGTGGTGGTGGAGAACTCCGGCAGGGCTTCGCCTAAGCGCTACGGGAGGTGTATGAGGAGGGAGGTGTGCTAGGGTTTGAGAGAGAGGGGGTTAGGGCGCCGGCCAGAGGAGCCCTAGGTGGTGCGGCCAAGTCTTGAGGCAGTCCCCCTCCCTCTCCTCCTCATTATATAGGTGGAACCCCAAGGGTTTGCCCAAAGTCTTCGAATAATACCCCAATTCAAAAACTGCCTTATGGACGAAACCTAGAGGGACAGGGACTCTCCCCTTCCCCCATTTCTTTGGCCGGCCAAGGAGGTGGAGTCCTCCATGGACTCCACCCTCCCACTTGGTTGGCTGGTTGGGTTTGGTGGAGTCCAACCGGGACTCCACCTTCCATGGTGATTTCTTCCGGAAGGTTCTAGAATATTCTAGCGCCTTTCATAAATGCACCGGATCATTTCCAAACACTACAAGAAAAGTTGCCATGGCCAACGAAGTTGAAGTCGCGCCGTGGTTGCTGGTGTACCATGGCCGACGATTTTGGGTCTGTCCGTTGTGCATGTCAAAACATTTTTTTTCTCGTTTTTGAGGCCACCTAGCCCGACGAAAACGGCCAAAACGTTGCGAATGGTGGCCCGGGACGTGGTGCATCTCGAATTCTCGGGTTCGCCGGCCGAGTCAACGCAAATCCGCACCGCCGAGGGATGTAGGGCCCAGATGGCAGCTGATACGTCTCCGACGTATCGATAATTTCTTATGTTCCATGCCATATTATTGATGATACCTACATGTTTTATGCACACTTTATGTCATATTCGTGCATTTTCTGGAACTAACCTATTAACAAGATGCCGAAGTGCCGCTTCTCGTTTTCTGCTGTTTTTGGTTTCAGAAATCCTAGTAACGAAATATTCTCGGAATCGGACGAAATCAAGACCCAGGTTCCTATTTTTCCCGGAGCCTTCCAGAACACCCGAGAGCCGCCAGAGGGAAGCCCTAGGGGCCCCACACCACACCCTGGCGCGGCCAGAGGGGGGGCCGCGCCGCCTTATGGTGTGGGCCCCCCAGGCCCCCTCCGAGGCTGCCCTTCCGCCTATTTAAAGCCTCCGTCGCGAAAACCCTGATGGGAAGAACCACGATACGGAAAACCTTCCAGAGCCGCCGCCATCGCGAAGCCAAGATCTGGGGGACAGGAGTCTCCGTTCCGGCACCTCGCCGGAGCGGGGAAGTGCCCCCGAAGGCTTCTCCATCGACACCGCTGCCATCTCCACCGCCGTCTTCATCACCGCTGCTGCTCCCATGAGGAGGGAGTAGTTCTCCATCGAGGCTCGGGGCTGTACCGGTAGCTATGTGGTTAATCTCTCTCCTATGTGCTTCAATACAATAATCTCATGAGCTGCCTTACATGATTGAGATTCATATGATGATGCTTGTAATCTAGATGTCACTATGCTAGTCAAGTGAGTTTTACTTATGTGATCTCCGGAGACTCCTTGTCCCACGTGTGTAAAGGTGACAAGTGTGTGCACCGTGTGGGTCTCTTAGGCTATATTTCACAGAATACTTACTCACCGTTATGAATGGCGTAGTGAAGTGCTTATTTATATCCCTTTATGATTGCAATGTGTTTTGTATCACAATTTATCTATGTGCTACTCTAGTGATGTGTTATTAAAGTAGTTTTATTCCTCCCGCACGATGTAATGGTGACGAGTGTGTGCATCCGTGTTAGTACTTGGCGTATGCTATGATTATGATCTCTTGTAGATTGTGAAGTTAACTATTGCTATGATAGTATTGATATGATCTATTCCTCCTACGTGGCGTGAAGGTGACAGTGTGCATGCTGTGTTAGTACTTGGTTTAGTCGTGTTGATCTTTCTTGCACTCTAAGGTTATTTAAATATGAACATTGAATTGTGGAGCTTGTTAACTCCGGCATTGAGGGTTCGTGTAATCCTACGCAATGTGTTCATCATCCAACAAGAGTGTAGAGTATGCATTTATCTATTCTGTTATGTGATCAATGTTGAGAGTGTCCACTAGTGAAAGTCTAATCCCTAGGCCTTGTTCCTAAATATCGCTATCGCTGCTTGTTTACCGTTCGCTGCGTTACTACCGCTGCGTTACTACTCGTTTGTTTACCGTCCCGGGCAAAGCACTTTTCTGGTGCCGTTGCTACTACTTATTCATACCACCTCGTATTTCACTATCTCTTCGCTGAACTAGTACACCTATTAGGTGTGTTGGGGACACAAGAGACTTCTTGCTTTGTGGTTGCAGGGTTGCATGAGAGGGATATCTTTGACCTCTTCCTCCCTGAGATCGATAAACCTTGGGTGATCCACTTAAGGGAAACTTGCTGCAGTTCTACAAACCTCTCGCTCTTGGAGGCCCAACACTGTCTACAAGAATAGAAGCTCCCGTAGACATCAAGCACTTTTCTCGGCGCCGTTGCCGGGGAGGAAAGGTAAAAAGGCACTCATACTCCGGTTCCAGGTAACGAGTACTTTTCTGGCGCCATTGTGTTTGTGCTCAAAGCTATTTCCTTTAGATCCTGCAATTGCATCTTTTTGTTTCTTGTTTACACTAGTTTGGCATAATGGACAACAATGAGCTTCTTATTCTATTTCCTGATTTAAGACATGGATGGTTTGATGCGAAAATTAAAAAACCTATGAAATCTTATTTGCATGTCTGGTAGTAATATTAGTATGAACGCTTTGAACACCATTGTTGATAATAATATAGAAAGTTCTAAGCTTGGGGAAGCTGGTTTTCATGATCTTTTTAGTCCCCCAAGCATTGAGGAGAAAATTTTCTTTGATGATACTTTGCCTCCTATTTATGATGATTATGATGATAGTGGTCTTTTGGTGCCACCTACTATGGAGAGTAAATTTTATTGTGATTATACTATGCCTCCTACACTTGATGAGAATAATAATGATAGCTACTTTGTCGAATTTGCTCCCACTACAATTAATAAGAATGACTATGCTTATGTGGAGAGTAATAATTTTATGCATGAGACTCATGATAAGAATGCTTTATGTGATAGTTACATTGTTGAGTTTTCTCATGATGCTACTGAAAATTATTATGAGAGAGGAAAATATGGTTGTAGAAATTTTCATGTTACTAAAACACCTCTCTATGTGCTGAAATTTTTGAAGCTACACTTGTTTTATCTTCCTATGCTTGTTACTTTGCTCTTCATGAACTTGTTTATTTACAAGATTCCTATGCATAGGAAGCATTTTAGACTTAAATGTGTTTTGAATTTGCCTCTTGATGCTCTCTTTTGCTTCAAATACTATTTCTTGCGAATGCATCATTAAAACTGCTGAGCCCATCTTAATGGCTATAAAGAAAGAACTTCTTGGGAGATAACCCATGTGTTATTTTGCTACAGTATTTTTGTTTTATATTTGTGTCTTGGAAGTTGTTTACTACTGTAGCAACCTCTCCTTATCTTAGTTTTATGTTTTGTTGTGCCAAGTAAAGTCTTTGATAGAAAAGTAAGTACTAGATTTGGATTACTGCGCAGAAACAGATTTCTTTTCTGTCACGAATCTGGGTCTAATTCTCTGTAGGTAACTCAGAAAATTATGCCAATTTACGTGAGTGATCCTCAGATATGTACGCAACTTTCATTCAATTTGAGCATTTTCGTTTGAGCAAGTCTGGTTGCCTAATAAAATCCATCTTTACGGACTGTTCTGTTTTGACAGATTCTGCCTTTTATTTCGCATTGCCTCTTTTGCTATGTTGGATGAATTTATTTGATCCATTAATGTCCAGTAGCTTTATGCAATGTCCAGAAGTGTTAAGAATGATTGTGTCACCTCTGAACATGTGAATTTTTATTATGCACTAACCCTCTAATGAGTTGTTTCGAGTTTGGTGTGGAGGAAGTTTTCAAGGATCAAGAGAGGAGTATGATGCAATATGATCAAGGAGAGTGAAAGCTCTAAGCTTGGGGATGCCCCGGTGGTTCACCCCTGCATATTCTAAGAAGACTCAAGCTGTCTAATCTTGGGGATGCCCAAGGCATCCCCTTCTTCATCGACAACGTTATCGGGTTCCTCCCCCGAAACTATATTTTTATTCCGTCACATCTTATGTACTTTGCTTGGAGCGTCGGTTTGTTTTTGTTTTTGTTTTGTTTGAATAAAATGGATCCTAGCATTCACTTTATGGGAGAGAGACACGCTCCGCTGTAGCATATGGACAAATATGTCCTTAGGCTCTACTCATAGTATTCATGGCGAAGTTTCTTCTTCGTTAATTTGTTATATGGTTGGAATTGGAAAATGATACATGTAGTAACTCTAAAATGTCTTGGATAATTTGATACTTGGCAATTGTTGTGCTCATGTTTAAGCTCTTGCATCATATACTTTGCACCCATTAATGAAAAAAATACTTAGAGCTTGCTAATTTGGTTTCTCTAGAGTCTAGATAACATCTAGTATTGAGTTTTGAACAACAAGGAAGACGGTATGGAGTCTTATAATGTTTACAATATGTCTTTTATGTGAGTTTTGCTGTACCGTTCATCCTTGTGTTTGTTTCAAATAACCTTGCTAGCCTAAACCTTGTATCGAGAGGGAATACTTCTCATGCATCCAAAATACTTGAGCCAACCACTATGCCATTTGTGTCCACCATACCTACCTACTACATGGTATTTATCCGCCATTCCAAAGTAAATTGCTTGAGTGCTACCTTTAAAATTCCATCATTCACCTTTGCAATATATAGCTCATGGGACAAATAGCTTAAAAACTATTGTGGTATTGAATATGTACTTATGCACTTTATCTCTTATTAAGTTGCTTGTTGTGCGATAACCATGTTTCTGGGGGACGCCATCAACTATTCTTTGTTGAATATCATGTGAGTTGCTATGCATGTCCGTCTTGTCTGAAGTAAGAGAGATCTACCACCTTAATGGTTGGAGCATGCATATTGTTAGAGAAGAACATTGGGCCGCTAACTAAAGCCATGAATCATGGTGGAAGTTTCAGTCTTGGACATATATCCTCAATCTCATATGAGAATAATAATTGTTGCCACATGCTTATGCATTAAAGAGGAGTCCATTATCTCGTTGTTCATGTTGTCCCGGTATGGATGTCTAAGTTGAGAATAATCAAAAGCGAGAAATCCAAAATGCGAGCTTTCTCCTTAGACCTTTGTACAAAGCGGCATGGAGGTACCCCATTGTGACACTTGGTTAAAACATGTGCATTGCAAAGATCCGGTAGTCCAAGCTAATTAGGACAAGGTGCGGGCACTATTAGTATATTATGCATGAGACTTGCAACTTGTAAGATATAATTTACATAACTCATATGCTTTATTACTACCGTTGACAAAATTGTTTCATGTTTTCAAAATAAAAGCTCTAGCACAAATATAGCAATCGATGCTTTCCTCTTTGAAGGACCATTCTTTTTACTTTTATGTTGAGTCAGCTTCACCTATCTCTCTCCACCTCAAGAAGCAAACACTTGTGTGAACTGTGCATTGATTCCTACATACTTGCATATTGCACTTGTTATATTACTCTATGTTGACAATTATCCATGAGATATACATGTTACAAGTTGAAAGCAACCGCTGAAACTTAATCTTCCTTTGTGTTGCTTCAATGCATTTACTTTGATTTATTGCTTTATGAGTTAACTCTTATGCAAGACTTATTGATGCTTGTCTTGAAGTACTATTCATGAAAAGTCTTTGCTTTATGATTCACTTGTTTACTCATGTCATTACCATTGTTTTGATCGCTGCATCCACTACATATGTTTACAAATAGTATGATCAAGGTTATGATGGCATGTCACTTCAGTAAATTATCTTTGTTATCGTTTTACCCGCTCGGGACGAGCAGAACTAAGCTTGGGGATGCTGATACGTCTCCGACGTATCGATAATTTCTTATGTTCCATGCCATATTATTGATGATACCTACATGTTTTATGCACACTTTATGTCATATTCGTGCATTTTCCGGAACTAACCTATTAACAAGATGCCGAAGTGCCGCTTCTGTTTTCTCGCTGTTTTTGGTTTCGTAAATCCTAGTAACGAAATATTCTCTGAATCGGACGAAATCAAGACCCAGGTTCCTATTTTTCCCGAGCCTTCCGAACACCCGAGAGCCGCCGGAGGGAAGCCCCGGGGCCCCACACCACACCCCGGCGCGGCCGTAGGGGGGCCGCGCCGCCTTATGGTGTGGGCCCCAGGCCCCCTCCGAGGCTGCCCTTCCGCCTATTTAAAGCCTCCGTCGCGAAAACCCTGATGGGAAGAACCACGATACGGAAAACCTTCCAGAGCCGCCGCCATCGCGAAGCCAAGATCTGGGGGACAGGAGTCTCTGTTCCGGCACCCTGCCGGAGCGGGGAAGTGCCCCCGGAAGGCTTCTCCATCGACACCGCTGCCATCTCCACCGCCATCTTCATCACCGCCGCTGCTCCCATGAGGAGGAGTAGTTCTCCATCGAGGCTCGGGGCTGTACCGGTAGCTATGTGGTTAATCTCTCTCCTATGTGCTTCAATACAATAATCTCATGAGCTGCCTTACATGATTGAGATTCATATGATGATGCTTGTAATCTAGATGTCACTATGCTAGTCAAGTGAGTTTTACTTATGTGATCTCCGGAGACTCCTTGTCCCACGTGTGTAAAGGTGACAGAGGTGTGCACCGTGTGGGTCTCTTAGGCTATATTTCACAGAATACTTACTCACTGTTATGAATGGCGTAGTGAAGTGCTTATTTATATCCCTTTATGATTGCAATGTGTTTTGTATCACAATTTATCTATGTGCTACTCTAGTGATGTGTTATTAAAGTAGTTTTATTCCTCCTGCACGATGTAATGGTGACAGTGTGTGCATCCGTGTTAGTACTTGGCGTATGCTATGATTATGATCTCTTGTAGATTGTGAAGTTAACTATTGCTATGATAGTATTGATATGATCTATTCCTCCTACGTGGCGTGAAGGTGACAGTGTGCATGCTGTGTTAGTACTTGGTTTAGTCGTGTTGATCTTTCTTGCACTCTAAGGTTATTTAAATATGAACATTGAATTGTGGAGCTTGTTAACTCCGGCATTGAGGGTTCGTGTAATCCTACGCAATGTGTTCATCATCCAACAAGAGTGTAGAGTATGCATTTATCTATTCTGTTATGTGATCAATGTTGAGAGTGTCCACTAGTGAAAGTCTAATCCCTAGGCCTTGTTCCTAAATACTGCTATCGCTGCTTGTTTACTGTTCTGCTGCGTTACTACTGCTGCGTTACTACTGTTTGTTTACTGTCCTGGGCAAAGCACTTTTCTGGTGCCGTTGCTACTACTTATTCATACCACCTGTATTTCACTATCTCTTCGCTGAACTAGTACACCTATTAGGTGTGTTGGGGACACAAGAGACTTCTTGCTTTGTGGTTGCAGTGGTTGCATGAGAGGGATATCTTTGACCTCTTCCTCCCTGAGATCGATAAACCTTGGGTGATCCACTTAAGGGAAACTTGCTGCAGTTCTACAAACCTCTGCTCTTGGAGGCCCAACACTGTCTACAAGAATAGAAGCTCCCGTAGACATCAGCAGCCTCTCTGGCATTGCTTTTTTCTCGATCGCGCCATCTCGTTCAACGCTCTCCGATCGAGCCGTTTACGATGCAGGATCATGGGTCCCGCATGTCATCCTCTATGAACCAAAATTCTTTCTATTCTTGGATTTTTTGACCCCCTGATTTCTGGCTACTTCCTTTTCTTTTGATCCCTTGCCGCCTCTCAAACGGTGATACCGCTGCTGCTAAATGGGACCCGCATGTCATCCTCTATGTACTATAAAACTTTCTTTTCTTGGATTTTTTTTGGCACCTCAAATTTGGTCACTTGCCTTTTTCTTTCGATCCCCCGCCGCCTCTCAAACGGTGATACCGCTGCTGCTAAATGGGACCCGCATGTCATCCTCTATGTACTATAAAACTTTCTTTTCTTGGATTTTTTTTGGCACCTCATATTTGGTCACTTACCTTTTACTTTCGATCCCTTGCCGCCTGTCAAACGGTGAGACCGCTGCTGCTAAATGGGACCCGCATGTCATCCTCTATGTACTATAAAACTTTCTTTTCTAGGATTTTTTTTGGAACCTGTTATCACCAGAATTTGACCGGATCAGAGGTGGGCCGCGATTGGAGATGGGCTTGAAGAATATACATAGAAGAAATACATGAATCGGCCTTGTATACAAAGTTTGGGCTAGTTTGCCCGTGTATCTGTAACATAGTAGGATACGTGTCGGTTAGATAGAGCTTGGCTCGTGCACGGTTGGGATTATTCCCACGTTAGAAAGTCTACGGA
>NC_061514.1:152419556-152459667 GCF_022539505.1 Lolium rigidum
TTTTTTGTTAAGTGAAGATTTTTGGTTAAGTGAAAAAATTGTTAGTGAAGATTAATTTATTTGTTAAGTGAAAATTTTACAATTTTGTTACTAATTGATTCGGTGTCTGAAATTAACAGGCAAACTAAAAAAAGAAAAAATTGGCGGTGGCCGTGGCAGCCCCTGCGTCTTGTGGCCGAGAAGTAGCGCTTCTCTCTCTGGCAATGGCCGGCTCTCTCTCCTGGCCCGAGGAGTCAGCGCGCGCGTAACTGCGGCGGCTCTGGCCCGTGGCTCCCGGCCTGGCGGCGGCGGCATATGTGGCTAAGCTCTGGCCGCGGCGAACGCGTCTGTGGCGGCCGGCCGATTTGGATCCTACGGGCGTGTCTGGCGAAGGCGGAAATTAGCCGTGATCGATGTGCATGGTGGCGGCGGTCGTCAGCGCCCGGCCGGGTGGCCGGCCGGTCGATGGCTTAGCGGCGTCTGCGATCGAGGAAGCGTCGAAGCGTGCGTCGATGAAGGCAGCGAAGATGGTCTCTCAGTGCGACAGGCGGAGGAAGAAGGCCGTATGTGCCGTTCGGCCCGGCAGCGATGCTATAACGAGGGCTTTAGTCAGGTTGGGGTCTTACCGTGACTAAAACTACGCTACAGTAGGTTGGTATTGGCACTTTGACTACTCTACCATTTGAAAGTTCCCATGGGAAAATGACCTTTAATTATGCAGTTGGCACAGCGGTAAATAAAAACTTTATTAGCCTCTGTTTGAAATGTTTTAGAATACGCATATAATATATCAAAAATTCATAAATAAAAACTAATTCAAATTAAAAATTTTAAAAATAAAATAATAATCAATAAATTCAAAAAAAATAAAACTAATTCAGACAAAATATTAAAAATACAAATTATATGTATCAAAAAATTAAGAAAAATAAAACTAATTCAAATATTTAAAATGTTTAGAATACATATATTATATCAAAATTCATAAAAAATAAACTAATTCAATTAAAATTTTAAATACATATAATATATCAATAAATTCTTGAAAATTTTTAAATCGATTCAAAATCTTAAAATATAATATTTTCTCCAAAAAATTCAGAAAAAATAAACTAATTCAATTCAAAATTTTAAAACCCCTCTTCCCGCCTCTTTAATAGACCCCACTCTTCCCTCTACTCGTCTTCCCCGCCATTTCTTCCCCGTCTCCCACTTTCTTTCTTCCATAATTCATTCCACTTAATTTCTTCGGCCTCTTTCTTCCCTTAATTTTCCGCCAATTTCTTCCTTACTTTCTCCTGCCTCTTTTCTTCCCGTCTTCATCTTCCGGCTCATTTTTCCGCCATTTGTCACTACATATCTCGGTAGCCATAGCAACCGACATCACATCAATCTCTCATCACTCTCCATAGCTTCAGCACCCACTCTAACCTACCCGGCCCGGTGGAGGAGCTTTAACCTCGAACTACCCTTGCCCTCGAATCGTCCGCGGCGTTATGGAGCCTAGCGGCCCTTGCGGCGGCGTGCGATCCTCCAGGTCCCTCGAAGTCTGCGCGCAGCGTGGCCGTACGAACCACTACCACCTCTGGCCTCTGTGAATGGATGATCAGCTGGCATCGATAACCGACGCCTTGGGGCGCCTTCTTCATCAATAGGCGATGAGAGAGCGCTCGCCAGTATGAAGATGATCGCCTCTGAAGCTTCCGAAGGCGAAGCGTGGCTCATGATGTGGCGATCTGAGCGTCATGGACTACATCACGACGTGATATCCCCGCTGCGCTACCGCCGATTCGGAGAGCCCTGACGCCCGCGCTAGCGGCGGCGGCATCAGCGGCAAACGGCGCCGGCGGCAACGAAGCGGCGACTACCGGAATTTCAGCGGCGGCAGCCATGAGATTTCACGGTGGCATACATGTCCTCGCTGGGCCAGGAGTATGACTAAATCACTTAATTTCATGTGCATGGTAACAGTCATCATTTCGCCGAGGAATGTGTTAGTCTCATTCATCATATCTTGAGTGAGCTTGAGTAGCTCCAAATTATGCCGTACAGGTACATGTTAGTGCTCATTTGTGTCAGTGCTATCTGGTCAGATGGGATATTGAAAATGGACACAAACACCATCACCAGGTAATATCATTCACATGATTCATTCAACAAAGTTTGGTACAATTAATATAATTAATACATCATTCTTATAGTGACCTGCTTGCCCAGATTAATCTTGCGTCCTCCCTTGAGCATCTCATCATTAGCAATGTGCTTGGTCAGGTGTTCACTTTGAAGGTAGGAATTGGCATCAAACATATTACTAATCTTGACATGTCTGTCTTGTCCTCCGCCAGTCCACGATGCTGCTGAAAGAATAATGTGGCGCTTGAATCATCGCGCAGTATGCGGTGGTTACATCGCTCGGTTCTCAGGTTTCTTTCAGCCTTACCGAAGAAAGCACGGCAGCATCTTTCATGGGGCCGAATGGTTGATAGAATATTGAAGATTGTTGAAAATGCCATTGTCATTCAAATATTCTTGGTCCCCTTTGCCCACCTCCTGTGCTTGAACCATTGCCGGAACAAAGGACCCTAAGAAGGAGGGTCCGTCACAGTCACCATATCTATCTCCTCTATGTAACCATAATATCATGTGCTACTGCCCATTCTAAGTTCTTTGCAATCAGCCAGGACCTACTCATTTAGTTGGTGCTCTTTTTATCTTGAGTGTCCCGTGTAAATATGTTCCCACTTTATCTGGTACCTTGGGAAAGTCAGTTATAAGTGAAAGATGGTGTCTTGGCCAACATCTCCATTTAGTCTACAACCTTGTCTACTCATTAAATGTTTCTGCTTAATGAAAATGTCCATAATGGGCCTTCTAATCAGATTGAGCTTCCAGGGTGCATCAGCGTCAAATATTCTTGTGTTCTCATCTGAGACCATAGCTGAATTAGTGGGAAGCGTGTGGTGTCAGCAGTGGAGAATGGCAGTCCTTATGCTCCATGGATTTCTCTTCAGATGGTGCCTTTCCATAGTCTCCCTGGTACGCGGGTGGGAAGACTGTCAACATGAGTGGAGAACAAGAATAACACAACTCAATTGCCTCCTCACTACTGCGCCCTTGTGATGCTCTCCCAGCCTACTGCAGGTTCCCAAACACCATGTTTATCCTCCCATAGACTCTGAAGGGGAACACTGTTGTGTAGAAATCTGGGATGAGAATGATCTCATGTGACTGAAAGTGGGCAGGAGTTAGTCATGTGTGTGAAGAAGAGATCAGGAACACACTTCAAGCTGACAAAGACAGTGGATCACATGAGTTCTGTACAACATGTGCAGAACTTCTGGATTGATTACCATAAGAGATTGGTAGAGGCCACATAGCTCAATGGCTGCTGAACCACTGGCGGGAACTATCAAAAACATTAGGAGCAATTACGTCATAATCACGTAGCGGTCGTGAGACTTGAGATTTTGGAACTTTTTCTCATGTATTTATTATTCCTTTATATTGGGCTGAGAATCCTGTGGGACCTTCCTCTTGCTCAGGCATTCAAAAGATAAGCATCTTCTTTGGAGTGGGCATGCATTTGTGACCTTAGCTCAAGTTCAGATCTGGGAGTCATCAGGTCTTTCAAACTTCTTTGAATAGGCCCCTGGGCGTTGATTTCGTCCAATTCCGAGAATATTTCCTTACTAGGATTTCTGAAACAAAAAACAGCGAGAAAACGACATTGGCTCTTCGGCATCTCGTTAATAGGTTAGTGCCGGAAAATGCATAAATATGACATAAAGTATGCATAAAACATGTAGATATCATCAATAATGTGGCATGGAACATAAGAAATTATCGATACATCAGAGACGTATCAATGACTTTCAAATCCTTGACCATATCAAGTACCTCAGCACCAGTGCGTTCCGCAGGCTTCAGCCGGTGATCTGCCTTGCCGTTGTAATGCTTGCCTTTCTTTCTTACTGGATGAATTTTCGGAAGAAATCGACGATGCCCAAGGTACACGTTCTTCTTACAATTTGGCAAATGTACACTTTCGGTCTCATGTAAGCGAGTGCGTGCATGCATTGTATCCCTTATTTGACAGTCCCGAAAGGTTACTAAGAGCAGGCCAATCGTTGATGGTTACGAAAAGCAACGCTCGTAGGTCAAATTCCTCTTCTTTATGCTCATCCCACACACGGACACCAGGTCTGCCCCACAGCTGTAAAAGTTCATCAACTAATGGCCTTAGGTACACATCAATGTCGTTGTCGGGTTGCTTCGGACCTTGGATAAGCACTGGCATCATAATGAACTTCCGCTTCATGCACAACCAAGGAGGAAGGTTGTAGATGCATAGAGTCACGGGCCAGGTGCTATGGCTGGAGCTCTGCTCGCCAAAAGGATTCATGCCATCTGTACTTAGACCAAATCTTATGTTCCTTGCGTCGGCTGCAAAATCTTTGAACTCTCTCGTCGATCTTTCTCCATTGCGTTCCATCTGCGGGGTGTCTCAACTCCCCGTCCGACTTACGGTCCTCTTTGTGCCATCGCAACAACTTGGCATGCTCTTTGTTCCTGGACAGACGTTTCAACCGTGGTATTATAGGAGCATACCACATCACTTTGGCGGGAACCCTCTTCCTGGGTTTCTCGCCCTCAACATCGTCACCAGGGTCATCGCCTCTGATCTTGTAACGCAATGCAGTGCATACCGGACATTCATTCAAATTCTCGTATTCACTGCGGTAGAAGATGCAGTCGTTGATGCATGCATGTATCTTCAGAACCTCTAAACCTAGAGGGCAGACAACCTTCTTTGCTTCATACGTACTGGCGGGCAACTCGTTATTCTTTGGAAACATATTCTTCAACATTTTCAGCAAGTTTTCAAATGCCGAGTCAGCTACACCTGCCGTGCCTTCCATTTCAGCAAATCCAGTGTGCAGCCCGACTTTTTCGGACCATTATCGCATCCGAGGTACAGCGACTTTCTGTGATCCTCTAACATGCGATCCAAATTCTCCCTCTCCTTTTCAGTTTCGCAGCGTCTCCGTGCATCAGCAATGGTCCGACCAAGATCATCAACGGGCTCATCACGTGCCTCTTCTTCACCTTCCCCTTCACCTTCAGCATCCTCCATGAAAGTATCACCGAAATGATCAAGATAGTTTTCATCGATGAAATCATCCCCTTCTTCATCTTCTTCCATTATAACCCCTCTTTCTCCATGCTTGGTCCAACAATTATAGTTTGGCATGAAACCGTGCCGAAGCAGGTGCAGGTGAACTTCTCTTAAGGAAGAGTAACCCTTCTGATTCTTAGAGTCAACACATGGACAGATAACAAAACCCTTCTGCTTGTTCGCATTAGCCACTACGAGGAAATCTTTCAAACCCGTAGTGAACTCGCCGGAGAGTCGGTTACCGTACATCCATTGCCGATTCATCTGCATTATTATAATATAAAATATATAATTAACCATCATGCATTTGTTAAACTAACTAGCTATAAACAATAGAAATTAAACAATGAACTACACACATGCATATTTTATCAATGACACATATGAAAGGTTCAAGTTGCTAACCGCGATCGAGGAGGAAAAAATAAATGAGGAAGCTCAAGTGTGGCTCCGAAACTTCATATCATGTTGGTTTCATGCTCTTGGAGCATTTCATCAAACACCTTGTGTGCATAAGAGGAACCAAAAGCAAACCTACACCCCCTTGTGAAGCTTGTGAAGACAAGTGGCACCAAATGGCTAAGTGCTGTGAGCCGAGGCCCTTTTATAGGGATGGGCCTTTAGTCCCGGTTGGCCTGGCCAACCGCGACTAAAGGCCTTCGGGCCATGCCCGAGGACCTTTAGTCGCCGTTGGCCTGGCCAACCGCGACTAAAGCCCCTCCCGTCCACCAGCTGGCCAGCGAGCGCGCTGGGCCCAGGTCTTTAGTCGCGGTTCGCCACCCGAACCGCGACTAAAGACCCCATTAGTCGCGGTTCCTATATTTTGGCGACTAATGGGGCTGGACGGAAGGCCATTTTTCTACCAGTGTGTGTTTTTCCTTGTTCGCTCATTTTCGTGCCTGGCTCTCTTTCCTTTCTTTTCTCTCTCTTTCCCGAACACGACGCGGATCGCGTGCGCAAATTAAAACAAGACGTGTGAAATGAACCTAGTGGGACAACAGACTAGCACTGCAGATGAATCAGTCGCAAACCACTAGCTCGTCAAAATTGGAAGAAAAGGACTCGGCGTCAAGGTCGACGAGCTCACGCGGTCGGCTCAAACCAGGCACCGGCGTGGGCGGTTGCACGCCATCGAAGCAGATGGACTGGTGGGTCGGCATCTTCTTCCTCTTCACCGTTATCGAGGACATGCTTGGTGTGCTGGCCACCTAGGATCATGTCACCCAAGATTTCGGCGCCACGGACCTATGCACACAAACAAATTCTCAAGATTTCGGAACCCATTCGTTGAAGTATACATGTCCCGCAACGCCTATGGTGGTCTCATACCTCTTCATGGTTGTACCGCGCGCCGGACATATTGTCGAGCATACGGGCAGACGTTGCTGCTCTTGCCAAAGACACTGTGAGGAAGGCCGGTGCCATCGTCCACATGCCCGCCTTCACTAACAGTACCAGTTCCCTGGCACATAGCGGCGAGCTGGTGTAGGAGATGTTGAGGTCGAGGGGAAAACCCTCGTGTTACGGCACCGTCATAGGCGAGAACGTGGCTATGGATCGGTGGTCACTTTGCTCTCACCGAATTCAGGGGTGAAGCGCATCTGCGATAGCGGCAGCTCGGTGAAGAAGTCCACGACGGGGATGTGCTCCTTGTAAAGCGATAGGCTTGGGCCCCGCAACTATGCGCGGTGACGGTGGGCCTTCCACTCGTCCTCTTTCATCATCGCCGACTTCTCCTTCAACGGAGCCTTGTGTCGCCTCGACGTCGCCTTCTTTTTCGAAGGCACGCTGGAAGCGGCGAGGGCGTGCTCTGGGCGCGAACTGGAGAGGTGGGTGGGAACTGGAGGGGTGGGAGGAAATTAGGGGAATAGTTGTAGGGTTGGGCTTGGCTGGCTGCTAGGCGGGACCCGTGGGTGAAATCCGACATGGTGCGGAGCTCCGGCGCCCGCTTCCACCCTGCAGGGAAGTGCCGGCTATTCTGTTGGACTCTAAAAATGGTCGGTTACTTTTAAGGCGCACCGGTGTCGTCTAAAAACAGCGCCGAACCTCTATAACGCTATTAGGGTCGTTGTTGGATCGACGGCGGAGGAGCTAGGGAATCACGGAGATAGGGGACATGTGTTTTTCCTTGTTCAATCAATTTCGTGCCTCGCTCGTGCGAGAGAAATGACGCAGGAGCATAGTGGCATTAGGGTGTTAAGTGGTATTTCATCTAACTTTCACTTGTAGTGCACCTAATTTACCTTTTCTAGTATAAATTTTAGTACTAAAATTTAAACTAAAAAATGTAAAATACTATAAATAAAATCTTCCCGGGATCCCTACGCCTTAAGTAGCATGGATGATCGACGCGCTCTGCATCCGTACGTCTATGGGAGGATGTGTACAAATTAATCGAAAAGTGTCTTTGGCACATCAACACCCGTGCTCCTGTTTTTTTTTTAAATCATATTTTTTGAATTCCAAATTGTAATTAAATATCCCCATACATATAACCATTCCGAAGATATTGTATGAATTTGGGAGAAAAATATGTTGTATTTTGAGCTATACAAAAAAGACATATTTTTGACAAACATCTGCCCTTATACGTAGCCACAAATTTGTTTTTCTCCTTAGCTCAAAATATAATGCAATTTCTACCGAAACTTTGCACGAGTATTCAGAACATATGTATGTGTTCATGGAATAAATGTGATAATTTTTTGAAACATTGACATACAATTTTAAAATATTTTGAAAACCAAGAGCACTGGTACTCATGTGCACCCTTCTGCTTCCCAAATTAATGGCCAACATTATTGTGCGAGTGATGGATCCAAAGACCTTGATACGCGCTTATACGAAACCAGTTCTCTAAAAACTAGCTATATGTATTCAGGCTAGTATACAGAATCACGGAGATACGGCAGATGTGCTTTTCCTTGTTGGCTCAGTTTGGTGCGTCGCTCGCTTTCCTTTGTCTCTTTCCCGAACAGCAGGGCTCGAGGATCGCGTGCGCAGACTAAAACGACGTGTCAAATGAAGCTAGCTGCTGAGACAAGGCCGATGAGAACCAGTCGCAAATTTACCACTAGCTCGTCAAAAGGGTGAAGAAAAGGAGAGTGGGCGTGGAGGTCGACGAGCTCACGCTGTCGGCTGGAACCGGGCACCGGCGTGGGCGGTTGCTCGCGGAGGAAGCAACCCATCAAGTTTCTTTCGGCTCGTGGCTTAATTCCTCCAAGGCTCTCCTCTTCTTCAACCTCTAGCTATTCAGTTCACATGAACATATTAGAGATAGAAACATAGCTCAAGGAGCACCATTGTAGCTCTCATATAAAGCTATTATACAGTCAGACAATGCAGGATGATGTAGGAGTTTTACCTTCTCACGAGGGCCATGAACATGGATACATCGTGGTGTTTTCGCGTTCTTCCGTGTGCGGTCTTCATCGCATCAGCCCTCCCCGGATCCTCCGGTGTCCATCGGCCCCATAAGCCTACCCTAGGCATTTGTCTGTTCACCACGACGACAAGCCTTTTTCAAACATTTCTATTACTAAAATTTTCTATATTTTTTTATGAAAAGTTTGAAATTTTCATCAAGTTTGCCCGAATCTCACAAAAATGACCCAATGTCTAAACGGGAAGGTCAATTCTTTTGGTTTTTTTTTTCTAAAAATGTTTGAAAAGGCTAGTTGGTGACATGTGGATGCCATATCATAATTATCTTTGTGGTTGTGGGGCATGGTCGTCAAAATTGCAAAATTAGACCTCTGGAATAATGACTAGGAATAATCTTAGGAAAAGAGGAATTTTAAAGTCTCTGGAATTTAATTTATGTAAAGAATTTGAATCGGTTAAGGATTGGTTCTTTGAATTTTTTATAGCTAGGAATTTATGGGATGTTGTTAAGGATTTTTTTTAACGTAGAAGTTAGGTGTTTTGGAGATCTTGCAACTAGATGGCTATGTAATAAACATTTTTTATAGTTTAATTTTGTTTCCTTTGCTATTCTGCGGTGGACTTAAAATTCTAGAAACAGTTTATTATTTAATAGAACTACTTGGCTTGATTTGAAACACGTGTGGGGACCGGTTTTAGCCTAGCTGAGAACTTGGAAGGTTCCACTTAAAGACCTGTATGAAAACAAGCTGACAATGATCATTCAGCGGCTGGAAATGCTTCTGTCGACACCTTTGCAGCTGGGGTCCTGGAAGTGCATCAATTTGAGTTGGATTATATGCACCATGGCGAGTGATGGAGCTTTACAATACGAGTAAAAACTCTTAAAAAGATAGGACTTCAAGTGCAGAGTGTGTAGTCTAGAAAGCTATTTTTCTCACAAGAGCGACTCGTGGGTTATATCAAACTCTCAAGGAACTGAGTAAAGAGACATCTTCCTCTCTTCTTTTAGCAATCCTGCAAAATAAAATAAAGCCTTGTGTCCCCAATTCCACCGTGTGGTTGTCAAGCACAAGGTTTCGTGTAAGCAAATAAAACACAAGTAGTAATAAAACAAGTAAAAGTATATAAAATAAAGTAACGAAGTAAAAAACTGTAAAATGGTTGATTGTCTTTGGGTTTTGGATGCAAATAGGAAAGGTAAATATTTTTGTATTTTCGGATTAAAATAGTGTAGCAAATAAAAAGTAAGATAAAAGCAATATAAAGGTGCTTCTTATGATAAATTGTGGATCGGGGTTCATGGGTTCACTTGACTATTCTCTCTTTTAAGTTGTAGTGGACAATAACAATTCATCAATGATATATGAAGATACAAAATAATAACATGTGAAAGATACGCATTCATATGGGTATCACGTCCTAACATAGAGATGATGCAACACATCTCTTTTGTACTCCATGATACGTCTCAAACATATCTGTAATTTTTGATGATCCATGCTTGTTTTACACCAATTTATATATGTTTTGTTTACATTTTATTGCACTTTAACATGATTTTCGACACTAACCTATTACTAAGATGCCACAGTGCCAGTTCCCTGTTTTCTGCAGTTTTTTGTATTTTAGAAAAGTTGTACATGAAATAGTCTCAGAACTGGACGAAATAAAAGTCGAAGTCAATATTTTACCAAAACAAAGACGGAATCCAGAGGGGGATCGAAGAGGCGCAGCAGGGCACCCAACCACCCCTAGGCACGGCCCCAGGATAGGTCTGGGCCCACCAGGCGCTCCACCGACCTAAATATTTTGCCTATTTACACATCTTCTCGAGAAACCCTGGATACCCGAGCCTCCATCCACGAAAAGTTTCGTCGTGGCCGCCATCGCAGAACCCATCTCGGGGGGTTCTAAAGCTCTTCCCGACACCCTGCCGGAGGGGGAAATCATCGCCGGAGGTATCTACATCGTCATGCCCACCTCCGAAGTGATGCGTTGGTAGTTCATCCATGGACTATGGGTCCATAGCAGTAGCTAGATGGTTGTCTTCTCAAGTTTGTGCTTCATGTATCGATCTTGTGAGCTGCCCTACATGATCAAGATCATGTTTATGTAATCCTATATGTTTTGTTTGCTGGGATCCGATGAATATTGTATACTATGTTGAGATTGATTATATATTCATGTCATATATTATTTGTGATCTTGCATGCTCTCCATTCTAGTAGAAACTCTGGCCAAGTGGACACTTGTGACTCCAAGAGGAGGTATTTATGCTCGATAGTACGTTCATGCCTTTAATTTTCTGGGAGAGTGACGTTTAACTTCTAAGATTGTAGATGTGTTATTGCTACTAGGGAGAAAACAAAAATGTTTTATCCGAGGGTAATTCTATTATTTACTTTACACACATTGCTTAATGTGATAATCTGTTGCTTGCAACTTATTAATGAAAGGGGTGCGGACGCTAACCGGGAGGTGGATTATTAGTCATAGACGCAGTTGGTTTACGGTCTTTGTATTATATTGTAATGCCCATATCAAATCTCATAGTAATCATCTTGTCATGTATTGGTCGATATTCTATCAATTGCCCACCTGTAATTTGTTCACCCAACATGCTATTTATCTTTATGGAGAGACACCTCTAGTGAACTGTGGACCCCTGTCCTATTTTATTTACTGATAAATTCTACTGCAATCATGTTCTGTTTACTTTCTGTAAACATTTATTTTCACTCGATATGTCTAATCATTTGTGTTCAGCAAACCGGTGAGATTGACAACCTCACTGCAAGTTGGGGCAAAGTAGTTTGGTTGTATTGTGTGCAGGTTCCACGTTGTTGCTGACGCCGGTAGTGTGCTCTGCCACTAGTCAGCCAGCAACACCTTCAGAAGTCACGCATTTCTCCTACTAGTCGATTAAACCTTGGTTTTGTACTGAGGGAAAACTTGTTGATGTGCTCATCACACCTTCCTCTTGGGGTTTCCCAACCGCTTCCACAACAACTGCCAACAAGATTGTCTGGCGCCATCACTGGAGCACCATCACTCCACAAGTAAGGAAAACTACATACAATCTTGTATTAAGAATTAATAGAGCATAGCCATAAGTACTTTGACGTGGTGTTTGAATATCAGATATGCTACCTTGAACAAACAAGATCATCACTGTCAACACCCGGATTTTTAGGTCCAGATGCCTATTATGCCATTCATCGCAATCCCAGGAATATTGTTTTTGCGAGACATAACAGATTGATATCACAGAACATCATTCATTACAACATCATAATAGTCTTACAAATTAAAGGATCACATGATCCAGTCTCATTACAATAATAGTTGATCTATTGATCAATTACAAAACACATAGCGGAAGCGAAGTAGCGGTTGTGGTCCATCTGTTCCACAGGCAACTGCTGACGTCAGGAGTTGTCCTAGTTGTCGTAGACGTCCTGCTGTCCTTCTTCCTGGTTCTGATACTCCTCTTCATAGTCTGGCCATTTGAATAGCCAGGGACACAGCCGTGAGTACTTTAAAGTACTCGCAAACTAATACTAGTGTAAGCATTATCAACTATAGTAAGGGGGTGCTAAGCTCTAGTTTCATTTGCATAAAGCCAGTTTTATTTCATAAGCACTTTAGTAAACAAAGACTCTTCAATTTCCTAACTAAACTCAAGTGGGAACATTAGTGTCATTCCCACAACTTTGTTGTGATTCAAAGACCAAGTCACCTTTCAAATTCAAGTCACCAGTCACCCTTCATATTTTGGAAAAGTTCTGATGACGGAACAGTATGGCCTTCCCAACTGTCCATGACCGCGGACGCGGCTATTCGAATAGTTTAAACTCTGCAGAGGTTGTACACTTGTGCCACAACAATTGCAATAGTTCGTCAGGGGTAACTGGCCCTGATTTATCGTACGCAGTACGCGAACTATCAATCATAACCTTTCATTTACATACCCTAGTATAGGCACCTCTCCACATGAGCTTGGCCTCTCAGTGAAGACCAACAGTCAACCTGGGAACTGCACAGGGCTTGGGTCTGACATTCACCTCATTTCACGTCATTTCACTTTTGGTGGAGGCAGCCTTGGCATAACCCTGATGACGCTTGTTCAGAGGGAATCCATACTAAAATACATAAGTTTCCAGCTAAGCCTTACCCAAATTCAGGTATTGTGGGGGTTGATGTCTACGCACGCTTCTATTCCTGTAGACAGTGTTGGGCCTCCAAGAGCAGAGGTTTGTAGAACAACAGCAAGTTTCCCTTAAGTGAATCACCCAAGGTTTATCGAACTCAGGGAGGTAGAGGTCAAAGATATCCCTCTCAAGCAACCCTGCAATTACGATACAAAAAGTCTCTTGTGTCCCCAACACACCTAATACACTTGTCAGATGTATAGGTGCACTAGTTCGGCGAAGAGATAGTAAGATGCAAGTAATATGGATGATTGTAAGTAGTAATTTCAATCTGAAATAAAAATGGCAGCAAGCAAACATGTAACAGAACTTGTTGGAAACGGTGTTTCAATGCTTAGAAACAAGGCCTAGGGATCATACTTTCACTAGTGAACACTCTCAACATTGCAATCATAATTGAATATAAATATAAGCACTTCACTATGCTATTCTGAATTACTCTCTGGCAAGATAACGAACACTAATTCATCATGTAGGCAAACCTTAAAGATGTATTCCCAAGTACTAATAAACACCCCACGCTATCACTATGAGCATTCATAGGAGGTACTAACACACCACAATTTCATAGAGACATCCAACTCAAATCATAACCCGATGAACAAGTATTCCATGAAATATAGCCTAAGAGACCCACATGGTGCACACACTCGTCACCTTTACACACGTGGGACAAGGAGTCTCCGGAGATCACATAAGTAAAATCCACTTGAATAGCATAACGACATCTAGATTACAAAGCTCATCATATGGATCTCAATCATGTAAAGCAGCTCATGAGATCATTGTATTGAAGTACACGGGAGAGAGAGATGAACCACATAGCTACCGGTAGAGCCCTTAGCCTCGGGGGAGAACTACTCCCTCCTCATCATAGGAGACAGCAGCGGCGATGAAGATGGCGGTGGTGTCGATGGAGATGCCTTCCGGGGGCAACTCCCCGTCTCGGCGGCATGCCGGAACAGAGACTTCTGTGCCCCGAATCTTGGCTTCGCGATGGCGGCGGCTCTGGAACTTTTCTCGTATCGTGGCTTATTGGTATCGAAGTTTTAGGTCACGAGGAGTCTTATAGGCGAAGAGGCGGAGTCGGAGGGGTCCTGGGGGGCCCACACAGTAGGCCCCCCCCTTGGCCGCGCCGCCTTGTGGGGTGGGGCCCTCCTGGCTCCCCTCTGGCCCCTCTTCGGTGCTCTGGAAGCTTCCGTGAAATATAAGATCGTGGGCCTTGATTTCGTCCAATTCCAAGAATATTTCCTTTGTAGGATTTCTGGAACCAAAAACAGCAGAAAACAGGAACTGGCACTTCGGCATCTTGTCAATAGGTTAGTTCCGGAAAATGCATCAAAACGATATAAAGTGTGAACAAAACATGTAGGTATTGTCATAAAACAAGCATGGAACATCAGAAATTATAGATACGTTTGAGACGTATCAAGCATCCCCAAGCTTAGTTCCTACTCGCCCTCGAGTAGGTAAATGATAACAAGGATAATTTCTGAAGTGACATGCTACTTACATAATCTTGATCATACTATTGTAAAGCATATGAGATGAATGAGGTGATTCGAAGCAATGGTAAAGATAATGACTAAACAACTGAATCATATAGCAAAGACTTTTCATGAATAGTACTTTCAAGACAAGCATCAATAAGTCTTGCATAAGAGTTAACTCATAAAGCAATAGATTCAAAGTAAAGGCATTGAAGCAACACAAATGAAGATTAAAGTTTCAGCGGTTGCTTTCAACTTCAACATGTTTATCTCATGGATAATTGCCAACATAAAGTAATATGATGAATGCAAATAAGCAAGTATGTAGGAATCAATGCACACAGTTGACACAAGTGTTTGCTTCTAGGATAGAAAGAAGTAGGTAAACTGACTCAACATAAAGTAAAAAAAAAGCCCTTCGCAGAGGGAAGCATGGATTACTATTTTTGTGCTAGAGCTTTTATTTTGAAAACATAGAAACAATTTTGTCAACGGTAGTAATAAAGCATATGTGTTATGTATAAGATATCCTATAAGTTGCAAGCCTCATGCATAGATTACCAATAGTGCTCGCACCTTGTTCTAATTAGCTTGGATTTACATGGATTATCATTGCATAACATATGTTTCAACCAAGTGTCACAAAGGGGCACCTCTATGCCGCCTGTACAAAGGTCTAAGGAGAAAGTTCGCATTGGATTTCTCGCTTTTGATTATTCTCAACTTAGACATCCATACCGGGACAACATAGACAACAGATAATGGACTCCTCTTTAATGCATAAGCATTCAACAATAGATAATATTCTCATAAGAGATTGAGGATTAGTGTCCAAACTGAAACTTCCACCATGGTTCATGGCTTTAGTTAGCGGCCCAATGTTCTTCTCTAACAATATGCATACTCAAACCATTTGATCATGATAAATCACCCTTACTTCAGACAAGACGAACAAGCATAGCAACTCACATGATATTCAACAAAGGTGTAATAGTTGATGGCGTTCCCAGAAACATGGTTACCGCTCAACAAGCAACTTATAAGAAATAAGATACATAAGTACATATTCAATACCACAATAGTTTTTAAGCTATTTTCCCATGAGCTATATATTGCAAAGACAAAGAATAGAATTTTAAAGGTAGCACTCAAGTAATTTACTTTGGAATGGCGGAGAAATACCATGTAGTAGGTAGGTATGGTGGACACAAATGGCATAGTTTTTGGCTCAAGGATTTTGGATGCACGAGAAGTATTCCCTCTCAATACAAGGCTTAGGCTAGCAAGGTTGTTTGAAGCAAACACAAGTATGAACCGAGTACAACAAAACTTACATAAGAACATATTGCAAGCATTATAAGACTCTACATTGTCTTCCTTGTTGTTCAAACACCTCACCAGAAAATATCTAGACTCTAGAGAGACCAATCATGCAAACCAAATTTAACAAACTCTATGGTAGTTCTTCATTAATAGGTGCAAAGTACATGATGCAAGAGCTTAAACATGATCTAGTTGAGCAAAACAATTGCCAAGTATCAAATTATTCAAGACATTATACCAATTACCACATGAAGCATTTTACGTTTCCAACCAAATAACAATGAACGAAGCAGTTTCAACCTTCGCCATGAACATTAAAAGTAAAGCTAAGAACACCAGTGTTCATATGAACGAGCGGAGAGTGTCTCTCTCCCACATAAGCATGAATTTATTCAGAGAATGAAAATAACAAAACGAAAATAAAACACACAAACGCTCCAAGTAAAGCACATAAGATGTGACGGAATAAAAATATAGTTTCACTAGAGGTGACCTGATAAGTTGTTGATGAAGAAGGGGATGCCTTGGGCATCCCCAAGCTTAGATGCTTGAGTCTTCTTGAAATATGCAGGGATGAACCACGGGGGCATCTCCAAGCTTAGACTTTTCACTCTTCTTGATCATATTGTATCATCCTCCTCTCTTGACCCTTGAAAACTTCCTCCACACCAAACTCAAAACAAACTAATTAGAGGGTTAGTGCATAATCAAGAATTCACATATTCAGAGGTGACACAATCATTTTTAACACTTCTGGACATTACCCAAAGCTACTGTAAGTTAATGGAACAAAGAAATCCATCAAACATAGCAAAACAGGCAATGCGAAATAAAAGTCAGAATCTGTCAAAACAGAACAGTCTGTAAAGACGAATATTTCTGGGGCACTTAACTTGCTCAGATGAAAATGTTCAAATTGAATGAAAGTTGCGTACATATCTGAGGATCACTCACGTAAATTGGCAGATTTTTCTGAGTTACCTACAGAGAATACTACTCAAATTCGTGACAGCAAGAAATCTGTTTCTGCGCAGAAATCCAAATCTAGTATCAACCTTACTATCAAAGACTTTTCTTGGCACAACAATGGAATAAAATAAAGATAAGGAGAGGTTGCTATAGTAGTAACAACTTCCAAGACTCAAATATAAAACAAAATTGTTGTAGTAAAATAAAAATATGGGTTATCTCCCAAGAAGTGCTTTCTTTATAGCCATTAAGATGGGCTCAGTGATTTTAATGATGCACTCGCAAGAAATAAGAGTTGAAGCAAAAGAGAGCATAAAGAAGCAAGTATGAAACAAAATTAAGCCTAACCCACTTCCTATGAAAAGTAATCTTGTAAATAAACAAGTCATGTAAGCATAACGCAACAAGCATAGAAAGGCAGCACAAGCGCAACTTCAAGATTCTCAACATAAAGAGGGGAAACTTAATATTATTAAGATGCATATAACCGTGTTTCCCTCTCTCATAATAAATTTCAGTAGTATCATGAACAAACTCAACAATATAACTATCACATAAAGCATTCTTATCATGAGTCTCATGCATAAAATAATTACTACTCCCAACATAAGCATAGTCATTCTTATTAATTGTAGTGGGAGCAAATTCAACAAAGTAGCTATCATTATTATTCTCATCACCATAATCATCAAATATAGGAGGCATAGTATAATCATAATTAATTTTCTCCTCAATAGTAGGTGGATGATAGTCATCATTGTAATCATCATATATAGGAGGTAAAGTATCATCAAAGAAAATTTTCTCCTCCATGCTTGGGGGACTAAAAATATCACAACCAGCTTCCCCAATCTTAGATTCTTCCATAGCATTATCAACAATGGTGTTCGAAGTGTTCATACTAATAACATTGCTACTAGCATGCAAATAAGGTTCCATGGGTTTTTTTAATTTTCGCATCAAACAATCCATGTCTTAACTCAGGAAATAGATTAAAAAGCTCACTGTTATTTTCCATTATGCCTAACTAGTGAAAAACAAGAAACAAAAAGATGCAGTTGCAGGATCTAAAGGAAATAGCTTCGAGCACTCACACACCGGCAACAAGTGCTAGGAAATAGCTTAGTAGTCGGAGGATGTGAATACCTTTTACCTTACCTCCCCGGCAACGGCGCCGTAAAATAGCTTGATGTCTACGCACGCTTCTATTCCCGTAGACAGTGTTGGGCCTCCAAGAGCGAGAGGTTTGTAGAACAACAACAAGTTTCCCTTAAGTGAATCACCCAAGGTTTATCGAACTCAGGGAGGTAGAGGTCAAAGATATCCCTCTCAAGCAACCCTGCAATTACGATACAAGAAGTCTCTTGTGTCCCCAACACACCTAATACACTTGTCAGATGTATAGGTGAACTAGTTCGGTGAAGAGATAGTAAGATGCAAGTAATATGGATGATTGTAAGTAGTAATTGCAATCTGAAATAAAATGGCAGCAAGCAAACATGTAATAGAACTTGTTGGAAACGGTGTTTCAATGCTTAGAAACAAGGCCTAGGGATCATACTTTCACTAGTGGACACTCTCAACATTGCAATCATAATTGAATATAAATATAAGCACTTCACTATGCTATTCGAATTACTCTCCGGCAAGATAACGAACACTAATTCATCATGTAGGCAAACCTTAAAGATGTATTCCCAAGTACTAATAAACACCCCACGCTGTCACTGTGAGCATTCATAGGAGGTACTAACACACCACAATTTCATAGAGACATCCAACTCAAATCATAACCCAGTGAACAAGTATTCTGTGAATATAGCCTAAGAGACCCACACGGGGCACACACTGTCACCTTTACACACGTGGGACAAGGAGTCTCCGGAGATCACATAAGTAAAATCCACTTGAATAGCATAACGACATCTAGATTACAAAGCTCATCATATGGATCTCAATCATGTAAAGCAGCTCATGAGATCATTGTATTGAAGTACACGGGAGAGAGAGATGAACCACATAGCTACCGGTAGAGCCCTTACCCTTGGGGGAGAACTACTCCCTCCTCATCATAGGAAACAGCAGCGGCGATGAAGATGGCGGTGGTGTCGATGGAGATGCCTTCCGGGGGCAATTCCCCGTCCCGGTGGCGTGCCGGAACAGAGACTTGTGTCCCCCGAATCTTGGCTTCGCAATGGCGGCGGCTCTGAAACTTTTATCGTATCGTGGCTTATTGGTATCGAAGTTTTAGGTCACGAGGAGTCTTATAGGCGAAGAGGCGGAGTCGGAGGGGTCCTGGGGGGGCCCACACAGTAGGGGGCGCCCCCCCTTGGCCGCGCCGCCTTGTGGGGTGGGGCCCTCCTGGCTCCCCTCTGGCCCCTCTTCGGTGCTCTGGAAGCTTCCGTGAAATATAAGATCGTGGGCCTTGATTTCGTCCAATTCCGAGAATATTTCCTTTGTAGGATTTCTGGAACCAAAAACAGCAGAAAACAGGAACTGGCACTTCGGCATCTTGTCAATAGGTTAGTTCCGGAAAATGCATCAAAATGATATAAAGTGTGAACAAAACATGTAGGTATTGTCATAAAACAAGCATGGAACATCAGAAATTATAGATACGTTTGAGACGTATCAGGGGTACTTGTAAAATTGGAATGGTATCGCATCCGAACCCAACCATCAATTTTGTAAAAGTCACCATGTCATTCACAAGTCATATTCACCTTCAAAATCTTTCAATAGAATGACTCATCACTCCAAGGCTTTCAAAGTCATTGGTTTTCACCAGTTCCCATCTAAGGTAGTCACTTTTGGTATTAGCACTAGCAACTAGTCATGAGGGGTGCTAACTAGCTTATAGATTTCTAGGCTAAGTGTGATGCTCTTGTACTATTCTATATCTAGACCAAGTGAATCATGAATCAAAAATAAACTTTGATAAACCAAAGTAAAAACTTGTAAGGTAAAAACTTGGGATAGGAGCATTAAGCAAAAAGTAATATGTGAGGGTGCCTTGCTCTTGTAGATCTTTGCACTTTGGGTGTCTTGCCAGAATATTAGCTTGCAACAATATAACTTGCATTAGTCTAGCTTGCCTTGATTGGGGTAGTGATCAAAGTTCTCTTCTTCTTCTTGGTAGAATACCTCCTCCTCTTGATAGTCTCCGGTACTAGCGTCTATAAACGAATACGAGGATACAATCACCAAACAATACTTAAGTAGACTTAATTAGCCTTAATGGCTCACTCAAGATGATCTAGCATCATCATCTACCTTACTCAACATTTGACTAGGGTTTCTTCTTTAATGTTTAGAAAACAACTCTTCTTATTGAATTAGGGTTTCTCTTTAGTTCTTTGGAGAAATAATTTCCTCTCATTGAATCTTGTTAAGATTTAATCTCCTCAAATAACAATGTATGGTCACATGTTGACCAAGGTCAACACTTCACACTTATTATTTGAGAAACATGATTTAAATGAGGTTCTATACCTCATGCAATTTAAATCCTATTTGATTTAATATCCTCAAGTGAGCAAATATGAGACCATGCAACAAGGGTCATCACATTACTTCATAACACTTGAGAAGATGATTTAAATGAGGTGCTACACCTCATAGATTTGAAATCTTAAATTTGTAATAGTTTAAATGGGCTAGTATTGACTACATAGCCATTTTTTGATTCTAGCCCATGATCATGTGAAGCAACTATGCCATATTTTTACATAAACAATTAGAGTATTGAAAAGGTGAATCATAGCAATTTGAATAACCTCAAAACTCATTAGGGATGAATTTCTAAATTTATTTGAATTCTGATAACTCTATGTTTTGTTATTTTTACTATTCAAGATCTATAATAGATTTTGATTTGAACCCAGCGGGGTTAGTTAGGTAATTTCATAAACTTTCATACAAAATTGGAATCATTGCATTTGGATTGCTAGATTTGGTTTTATTCAAAAATTAGCAAAGCATCTGTAAATAAAACAGAGAAAAAAATAGTTTAAATTCAAACTAACTGGGCTTAGGCGGGAAAACGGAATGGGCCAGGAGAATTGCTAACGGGCCGGCCCAGTCAAGCATCCGGGAGCCACGGCGTCCTGACGAGCAAGACCCACCGGTCAGTGGCCCATAGCCGTTAGCGAAACGGTACGCGACCACAGCCGTGCGATTAGGCGATGATCGGACGGCTAGACGTCGTCCTCATCCTCGACATAACGCCGGCGAGAGGTAACCCTAGCGGCGGCCAGAGTAGGGGGTCGGGGAGGTTACCAGGGTGCGGCGGAGCTCGAGGACGACAGCGTTCGTCGTAGACGAGGTAGAGGAAGCAGGTGGTAGTAGTGGTGTCGCCTGAGGTGCGCTGCAACTCCAGCTTCGCTTGCTCGATTCCGGTGGTGGTCGGGCTCCAAATTCCGGTGAGGGAGGGGCTAATGTGGATGGGGAAAGGGCTTAGCTCGCTCAGTGGTGAGAGGAGAGGTTGGTGCTGTGCTCGGAGAGGGAGAGGAGGGCGATGTTTTATAGCTGGCTGAGGAGGCCGAGGGGGTGCTAGTGGTGGCCGATCGGGCGGCTGCTGTAGGTCGCGAAAGGCCAAGGTGAGGGGGGGCATCCTGTCGGCGACGTCACGGCGGTCCTAGCGAGGGCCGCGGTGGCACTGGAGAGGGTCGGGAGAGGCCAGGCCGTGCAGGGTATTGTGGCGCGCTCACGGTGGTGACCATGCCGGTCCTGGCGTGCTCTGGCTTCGTGTGCACGGACTAGCTAGGGCTGTGCAGGGCGTCATCTGGCAGGGGGAGGGTACGGGAAGCTTCCTGGGAGTGAGGAGAGCCTACTGGACATGGTTTATTGAGTTAAAGGAGGCAGGGGTGCGGAGGTGTGTGACATAGGCATGCCAATGGCATGGCCTAGCTAGGGCTCTTCCATGTACTTTTCTTGGGCTAGGAGGGTACTGCTAGGTTCAGTGAGGTGAGGCCAGAGTAATGGACAAGGTGATAGGGACCAGAGAAGGAGGAGGACAAGTGATGGCATGGTGAGGTCAATTCAATGGCATGGCATGGCATGGTCCTTGTGTGCATGATTGTCTTGGTCTTTGAGTGCTGCAAGATTGAGTGGGGTGAGGTGAGTGGGTTTGGCATAGTGCACAAGGTTGGAGATGGCTAGAGGTGGCAAAATTAAATTATGTCCAATATGTATGTGACATAGACAATGTCCTTGGTTTGGCTTGGTTCATGGTGATGATGTCAATGCTAGGTGAGGTCATTTAGAGGTACAATACACTATTGATGATCACAAGAGAGAGAGAGGGTGAGGTGGTGAATAGTGGTTGTACTTCCATCTTACTCTATGTGTACTTCTATGTCTCAAGCAATTGACTTCTCTTGTATTTAATTTTGCCCAATTTGCTGCATGGATGTCTTCTATATGATGTTGGGTAACAAAGTGTGGCATTGGTTTTAATTTTGGAAGGGTTTTGTGAAAATTCTAAAAAATGTGGGAATCTAGAATCTGTTTCAACATAGCATCTTGGCTTGACTATTTTGAGCAATGGTCAATGATCTGGTCAAAGTGGTCAACACCAAAGTTGTTCATCTTGATGAGGTCTTGGATGAGGTGAAAAGAGTTGTTAGGTTTTGGTTTAATAATCTCTTAATACAGCTCAAAGTGGGTATGTTGTTAAAAATGGCACAAGTGACCATTATCACATGCCACATGGTTTTTGATTTTTCTTTGATTTGATTTGATTTCTCTTGACCCAAATGATGTTATTGATTGTTGAAATGGTATAGAGGAGTGATCCAACCATTCACAACAAGTCTTAGGGTCAAGATTCTCAATTTCATAATTTGGCTATTTACTCTCATATGCCTCTATGGCAGTTTTCTTTTCTTTTTAATTTATTTTGTTTTCACCTTGGATTTGATTTGTTGAGCACTAGGTAGGGTTGATTAATGTTTTCAAAACATCTACACAAGGTAGAAAGGTCTAAGTAAAAGTTTCACAAAAATAGTCATAAGCACATAGGCCCTTTTCTTATTTAATTTCTTTTTATTTTGTTTTTATCTTGGATGGTGAAAAGAGGGGTGAGGTTTAGGGTTTAAGATCATTTCAAAATACTTCAACAAACAATCATGGCAATAGCACAAGAATTAAGCATGAGTACTATGCATAGCACCATTTGTAATTAAAGTTTTTGTTGGTTCTCATTTTTGGAAAAAGGGAAATTCATTTTCTCTTTGTTTGAAAATTTGGGATGTTACAATCACTTTTGTCACGTGACGTACATAGCACATGCATGCACTTTATCCATAGTGAGGTAGCAAAAGAAAAGTCAAAACCATAATAGATCATGAATTTGTTGTCATTATTCAATCACTAAAATCATGCTACTCCATCTAATACACACATCACCTCCACACAAGTTCTTGCATAAAAGTTGGACCAGAATAAATACTTGGGAATGGGGTATATAATATGCATCTATCAATACTACTTGCACATAATATGATCATAAAATAAGGATCCACCACATAGGTATTACAAATATGGCCATAATCATGTAGGGAAGCTCATATGGCACTAAGAACTATGAACGTCATGAGAGAAATAGACCAAGCTACTACCACAAACCAGTAGTCCAGAGGTGGACTACTCCCCCTTGATCATGGTGATGATGATGAAGACGTTGGAGAAGGTGGAGAACCCTCCGGCGGTGAACCTGCCGGAGTTTCCCCTCCAATCTTTGCTGCTGCAGCCTCTGTTACCGTGTTTCTGTCTTCTGCGGCGCTTTCCTCCCGAGAACTCTTCCGGGCCATATATATAGTGATTTTGAGGTCAAAATACGTCGGTGGGCGAAAGAAACAAGTGATTTGGGCGATCGACGGCCGAAAGAGCCCGGGTGGCACCCAGACATGTAGGGCGTGCCATCTGGTCTCTTTTGGGCCTCAGGCCCATCCGTGTGCTTCCAGGTCCAGGGTGCTTCTCTTGATGAAAAAATACGCTCCAAAATTTTTAGGTAAATTTAACTTTGTATAGGTCTTTGAAAGTGAAAAATACACAAAACATGGAATTGAATTATAAACCAAATAAAGAGGATCATTGGTAAATCTCCATAAATCAATGCAAAACATGATATTATCATCATATGTGTTGCAAATATGTGGAAATTCAGTATGATAAAGAATATGATAAAGGACAAAGTTCATGTATGCATTTTACATGCATCAGCGGGAGGGCAACTCTGGAGTATCTTCAAGAATTTCTAGAGGGTTACTCTCAGTTTTTAGATAAAAGGCATGAACTGCACGAATTTAAATTAATAAAGCCCTCAGGTTCCAAAACAACGAGTACAGACATGCTGCGGCATACAGCTTAGCAAAATGAGAAACATGGGGTCGGCCTCCCCGGTAACAAGCCGAAAGCAAGCAAGCGTACAAGAAGTCGACGTTGATGAGAGCAGGAGATGCTCAGCCGTCAAGCGCCCGGCTTGCGGCGTGAAGAAGCTTGAGGTCGTGCGCCATTCCCCTTATCCATCCGCGGTCCACAGGTCTTGACAGTGGTAGCCAAAGCTGCATAAAAAGCATAATTTTGAAGATCAGATCAGCGGGGTGACTCATGACCCTAGATTCAATAGTCAGTTTACTATGAAACTGCCATAAGGCCCAGGACTGAGCAATAAACAGCAGCCAGACCATCCGTCTAATTCTACCCGAGAAACTAGACACGATCGCAAAGAATTGAGAAAAGTTTGCCGGACACCAACTACACCCTAGCAGTTGCCTTAGCATGCTCCACGTGAACTTAGCCCGCGAACAGGCAAAGAAGATATGTGTCGCGTCCTCTTCCTCATTGCATAGGGCACAACGCCCATTACCCGGACCTCTCTTGGCCGCCACATTTAAGCTAGATGGTAAGCGATCTAGAGCCATTTGCCACGAGAGGATTTTAGTCTTGAGCTGCACCCGCGCCGCCCAAAGAACTTTGAAGTGAGCAATTGTAATGTCCCAGGTTTAGAGACGATCGAGGGATAGATTTTAGAAAGGGATGTGCATTGCATCGTAAATTCTGGGGAAATTTCGCGCTTTTAAAAAACAAAACTGCATCGAAGGGGGACAAGTTTCTCTCTCGACACCTTACAGGGTTAGGGTTTCGAGAGTGCGACAAACTTGTTTCTCATTCCACTAAGTTAGGGTTTTTAAGAGAGAGGAGAGTATGTGCATTATAACTTAAGTTGCATGATTGAATTCAAACTTAAGTTGCATGATTGAATTCAAACTTAAGTTGCATGATTGAATTCAAACCTAAGTTGAATTTGAATTTCAAACTCAAACATCAAATGAATATCTCATAATTCAAATTTGAGGTAATTCAATAAACAATTATAAATAATAAAGATATAATAGAACAATTATAATATAAAGATCATTAGAGAAAATCTTGAGCTTTATTAATTAACACACAATATACATTGTCTTTACAATATTCACAATTGAAACAAAGGAATATTACAACACATTACAAGAATTGGCAAGAATAGAAAAAGAAAGTAAAAGAAAAGTACAATGTCATATTCTATCCTAAGACCTACAAGCTAATCTTCATTTAAGCTTGAGCTTGATGATCTTCATCTCCATTTGTTCATCATCTTTAAAAACCTACACACAAACAAAATAAGACAAGTGTTATGCCAAGTGGCAAAGCCACTTGGCAGGTTAGCAAAGAAATGGGAATTGAGCAGATATGATCAACTCTGTCGAGCTGATCTGCTCATAGCCCAGATACCAAGCATCTAGCCTACACACACAAGCAACCTGCTCACAAGGCAGTGTGCATGCAGCACAACACACACACAGGTCAGTGAGTCACCAAGTGTGGCCAGGCCTTGTTGTCGACCAGGGAAACAAAGCAGGGAGGTATAAAACCTTTTCCACAGTAAACCCTAGCTTCATTCATCGACAAGCAGCAGAGTAAGTCACCAAATAGCAAGAACATCTCAAGAACACCAAGAACAGGTGAACAGCCAGAGCTGTCTCACCTATTCCACAATCACCAAAAGTTAATCAAGCATCACCAGCAAGCCAGGAGGAGCAGGGCAAGCTCATAAATCCAACCAGAAGCAAATCCTCTACACCAACACCCATTTCTAGGAGCTGGAGTGAGGTATACCAAATAAACATGAGCAAACCATAGTTTTGCTCATAAATAAGCATACTATGCATCACAGGAGCACAGAAGGGTAGAATACCCTGTTTGTGTCATCATCTGGCAATTGTGTCAGTTGGTGCAAGCAAACATGGATGAATCAAACAGCAAATCACCAAGGGAACACTGGTTAACCAAAGCGAGTGGTTTAACCAGGAGAAATCCATCAAGGAATGACTCTATCCGTTCAACCAAAAATCACCTAGCACCTAAAGCCCAAGCAAGCCATCGAACAGATAGACAGATTGTGTCTATTTTTGTTTGTCAACGGTAAAGCTCACCGGAAATCCAACAAGGGATTGTCCAGATGATGCATTCATCAAGCCACGACTAGCCAACGGGGGTGGGAGCATCACGAACAACGAAGAATTGCTGTTGAGGCCACCTCAACCACAGAAACAGCCCCAAATCACAAGCCTTGCACAGTTATCATCACCAGAAGGGTTCAAATAATGGACTAGGGTACACAACCAAGGTTTGGCATCCATCTAGTCTGTCACAATTAAAAATATGATCATAACTGCAAGCAGTTCACATCATTTATCCATTCCGCCAAGCAAGTCAACACAGATAAATGAAATACACAAGCAATAGATGAACTAGAGCCTTGCAGATGATCCAATGGATCATTGCAAGCATCAACTGATGCTTAAGCAAGCAACAGCACACACCAGGCCAAGCCTGTGTGATGCATACACAACACAACATGAGCAATAGTGAGGCACAGTTATGAAACAACATCATTTACAAGCAATTGATAGCCATGTGATCATCAGAAGTTTGCTAGAGCATACCAGTGCATGCTAGAGCATCACTGAGCAGCAGAGCAGAAACCAGACAATGAAATAGTCACATATAATCAATAATTGCTTCACAGATAATCACATAATTAACTTATGATTGTATCCAGCAGCACACCAAATGATTGATGAACCACTGGATCATATTACACAAGCAAAGCACACATCAATTCATTACTGAATAACACTGTTAAGCCCACAGTAATGCTCAATTGAGCATAATCATGAATTAAGCACACGAATTAGCACACAATTGCTCTGGTACTTGCAAAACTGCAAGAACTACACACTGTAATCAAGCCCAGACCATAATCATGAACACACTTGAGTGTCTAGCAAGCATAATAACATGAACAAAAGCACAGAGCAAGAATCTAGCAAGAATGGCAAGCAGTTATAGGGTTAATAGCATGCACAACAACATGGATGCACAGTTACTGCAAGCCAGGGTAGATAGCAAGTAACGACGGTGGCATGAAAGAGAGCAGTAGAGTAGGATCCAGGGTAGCAACACAGCATCGCAGCATACACGCAAGCTAGCAAAGCACAGCAACAGCATCACGGCAGTGCCAGCATCTCCATGAGGAGAGGCAAGCCAGTAACTAGAGCATGGCACAGAGGAGGAGGAAGAAAGGGAGAAGATGGAGGCGCACTAACCTGGAGCAGCGCCACGACGTCACCATGGCGGTACGACGGCACAGCTTGGCCACGGCAGCGCCAAGCCATGGCCCAGCCAGGCGGTCGCCGAAGCGCGGAAGCTCCAACGCAGGCACGGCGAGGCCTACGGCCGAGCCACAGCACCAGGCGCACCGGCGGCGACGAGATCGTCACGGCACACCACGGCCGTGTCGCAGATGCGTTGGGGGCGAACGATGGCGGCGGCGAAACACGGATCGACGCGGATCAACGGGCGCGCCGTCGAGCGGCCGTTCGTTTGCGACCGATCTCGCCGGCGGGGGCGGCCGGAGATGGCCGGAACAATTCAGCGAGCACGGCGGCGACGTAGGGATCGCCAGAGCTCGGGGTAGGGTTTCGCGAGGAAGAGGAGAAAGGGGTCGGTGCAACCGATCGAGCCCAAGTGTGGCTCGGGTTAGGGTTAACCACTGGGCCACACTGACTTGTGGGCCCAGGGGCAATTGTGCCATTTCACAAATTAATAAAAATGCTGAAACTTTAAAAATCAATAGTAAATGTTTCCAAGCTCTAAAAAAATAATTAAAAATATGAAAATCACTCAGTATAAAATACTCTATCATAATAAAATATGAAATAGAATTTTTGAAGTTAAACAATAATAAGTTCAAATTTGATGATTTAAATAATCATTTAAATCACACATATTATCTTCAATAATGAAAATAAGTCCATAAATTCTTTTGGATTCTAAAAACACCTTGACAACATTTCAAGGTTGTATTTGACCCTAAATAGAGTATCCCTAAATTATTCTTAGTATCAACCTCTCACATAAAATAATAACGACATCGGAAGGGGGGAACAAAACCTAAAACTGGAATCATGCATCAATGCTTCTTTAACCATTGCCCTTATCGGACAATGATGCTATTTTTCAGCAACAGAGGACAAGGGTCAGTCCACACCATCCAACTGCAACACTTTGCAGTGTTTAGGCAAGTTCATCACTTGCTCATGTCATTCGAGTATTTTTACCAAATTACTTGCAAAGTACTATGTTTATCACTATTGCATAAAAACCAAAACCACTATTTTCATAACTATGAATATGACTATGTGGTGGGCAATGGAACCATGGATTGTGTTGATATGGTGGAGGTTCCATTGCAAGGGTTTATATCCATCTAGGATTAAACAACAAATGTCGTCCAGATGATTCTTGTGCCGTAATACCCGTGTTAACCATAAGATCCGGAGTGGGACGGAGTAGTCAAAAGTGTTTCCACCTCTCGTTCATCAACGGATGCTCATTACTGGGTGCACATGATCTCGAGAGACATGATGCAGAGGTGGGAACCCGTAGAAGTCCCAATGGTAATGAGGTCTATGATGGGTTGCAACTGCCGGCGTAGGAATGTATGGTAGAGCCCTGCATTGTCGTCGTGGTCGGGGTCCACCCTGAAATATATGGGAATAATGGGACCGGCGTGGACCCAGGGTCGGAGATTGCAGCAACGGGTGGGTGTTCGAGGTAGCGGAGGAACATGATTGGCTAGACCTTATACCGGGCCTCACACCATAGGAAGTGTGGACGGGAAAGCTGCCCGGTTGGCACCAAGGTTAAGATCTCTTATGGGTAAAGCTACACACCTCTGCAGAGTGTAAAGAACCGTGACTCGTCACTCCTCGTTCCGGGATATGGAATCGCGAACGCGGCCGGAAAGGAGCTCCATGAAGTTCTAGTAAACCGGTGAAGGCCGACGTACATAGTTCTTGGAAATAAAAGCAACCTCTTGAAGAAATGTTTATCAAAACCTGCATTGGTATTAGACTTTCCGGTCTAATATCGTAGCTAGTGCATTAAACACCTCTTATCTATAATGAACTTGTTGAGTACGCTCGTACTCATCCCACTCTTAAATCCCCGCTAGATTGTCCGAACCGTCCGGAGGAGGACAACGACAACCCTGAAGGAGCCGAGCTCATCGGCTATGAAGAACCAGACCTGTCTGGAGGTGTTGAAGGCGTAGACTACCTTATAGTCTACGGAACCGGGGAGGATTCCGGAGGAGATCAAGTCTAGAATAACCGAGTAGTAGTAGTATCCGAGCAGTACGAACTCTTAGTGCTTAGCTGCTCGAGGGAATAAATGTACCACTTAGTAAGACTCTTGTATTATAAGTTAAGTTGGGTTCGCCTCGAACCCAGGAGTATTCCTCTTAGGACCCAAGAGGAGCTCCGAGATGATATGTACATTATGCTTGTAATAATTAATGAATGAGTTATGGACCTGCTATGTTCTGTTGTACTACTCTGAGGGATGTAATATTTGCGCAATGGTACTTCGTGAATGTTATATCAACGACTGGCATACTACAACATGCAGTGGTATGCAGGGTCACCACAGTTGGTATAAGAGCAAAATCTTTGACCTTAGGTTGGAACCTAGTAAATGGGACAGAACGTTAGGAGTCAAGTAGGATTAGTAAAGAATTCTCTAAAAATATGGTGTATATTCAATTGGGAATACAACAATCATATCTTTTAGTGCGATAATTCTTTATTATCTCTATTATGATGCATTATTACTAATCTTATATTCTTTCTATTTCTACAGCCAACTATGGCAAGTTCACGTCCGGGACGAAACGTGAAAGTGATGGATTCAACACTGAGTGAATATGAAGGAGGACTCGCAGATATTCTTCGTGCCATGTTACTTGAATTTGGGTGTGATCCCCATATCCAAGTAAATAAATACATGTACTACGACAGTCGCATCGTATTGGCGAAGTGTAGGGTAGGACTAAGACTTCCAGAATCCCTAGGAATGAGCATAGTAATGCCAACAGGTGAGGCTAGAACTACCCAAACAGCCTACCATATAGCCATTATGAGAGCCATCACTGATATCCGGGAGCATAAGACGAAAGAGCTTATGGGTTCTGAATTCTCACACATTCCTCATATGGAGGAGGAAGATGATCCTATGCTTAACCACTTCAAATTTGCAAAACGCAAACCAGCAGAAGCCGCTAAGTACATGGACAATAGTCGCAACTTCATCGTCATTGTTCTTTCAGCTTGAACCGACATCCGCTCGGGGGCAATTGATACAATGCTAGAGGAGTTCACTCGAACCCAAGGAGGAGACTAAGGGGAAGGAAACCATGGAGAATGAAGTGCACACACCAGTTTACTCAGCTGGTGACTACATTAGTATTGACCACCCTGAACTAGAAACTACACCCATTACACCTAGGTATTATCCTAGTAGTTCCTATAGAGGATATGAGGGTGGAGAGGAATCCGGAAACAATCAGCGTTCCGAGACTCCTATAGAGAACTCAACAGGTTGGCGTTGGGGGTCAGATACAGGAAACTCTGGCGATTCCGTCGAAATAATGCGGAGATGAATGAGGACGCCACAAACCAGTTCCTGTGGTAATCGGCATAATAGGGGTGACTATGAGGAGTACCCTATACTGATTGAGTCAGATACTGATGGAGGTAATACCTATGGCGGAGTCACAGGGGAATATACCCGATGGGTGGATTATGATGTTCTGAATAATCAATTCATGAACACATATATCTCCCTCGGATCATCCTCTGATTCCGACGACCAGCCAACGGGAAGACCCTACGTTCCAGATTCCGTCAGGAGGACGACACGTTCGACCGGATGGAAGCCTGGGATGTACCGGGAGTGAAGCACGACTAGAGACCACCAAGGGAGGCGAGACTACAATACATAAGTACCACATGTGTTGTAGTGTGTAATATTTGTAGAAAATTGTACATATACTTCAATAAGTGAGTTTGCATACTCACAACGTCACTGAGTATTGTAATAAGACCACTTAAGTATGTATATACATGGTATATGTTTTGTATGATTTGGATTTGCTTCTTGATTTCCATTGCGTGACTAGTTCTCGTGCACAAAGTTGAGCTCGGAAAACTTGCGCATGGAGTAATTATGAGTATCACCTTGTGTTGCGTAACTAGGGGGATATGTCGGGACCGGTAGGTGAGGAGAGTGAAGCGCAGCGTATGGAGCGCGAAGCCGCAGAAGGAAGAGGCTGATGAAGCAGCCAGAAATCAGTTTCCACCACCACCACCACCCATGACGCAGCAGAACTTCCTCCAATACATGCAAATGTTGGAGGAAAGGCAACGTATAACGTTGGAGCAGCAGAACAAGTTCTTCCAGGAGCTGCTTCAACAAAACAAGGTGAAAAGACCTGATAACCTGGGAGTCACTCTGTCAGACTTCCAGAATACTAAGCCCATATCCTTCGCATACGCGCCTGAGCCTATGGACGCGGAGGATTGGCTGATGGACACTGAGCGAAAGCTCAACACCGTCGGATGCAATGACCTGGAGAAGGTCAGATACGCAACACACTTGTTGTGTGGACCTGCAGCATCATGGTGGGACAATATAGTAGCCGTTTATCCGGCTGAGAAGGTATTCACCTGGGAGGAGTTCAAGCGAAATTTCAGGGAATCCAATGTCCCTAAAAGCATTGTGGAGCTGAAGCGTCGAGAATTTGAAAGTCTCGAGCAGAAGGATAAGGCCATCCTGACTTATGTCAGGGAGTTTTCAAAGCTGTCTCGGTACGCTGTTGAGGAGGTCAACACCGAGGACAAGAAGAAAAAGAGGTTCATGCGGGGATTGAATCCCGGCTTAAGGTTCGAGCTTAGGATGATGAGGGCAATTGAATTCCAAGAGTTGGTGGATGCAGCCATCACTCTTGAAGATGACTTCAAGCAACTGCAGGATGAGAAGAGGAAGAAGGCTAAATTTGAGCCTAAGAGATTTGTCAGCAACAAGCCCAATACCAGCTTGAGTTTCAAGCCAAGGTACAACAACAACAACAACTACTACTACTACTACAATAGCAGGAGGAACCAAGCGTTTCAGACTGCAAATCAGATTTTTTGCCGTAGGTGTGGAGGTACGGGACATTTTTCCAAGGACTGCAAGAAGCCCAGGATAATCTGTTTTGGTTGTCGTGAGGAGGGGCACATGATGAAGGATTTCCCTAGGAATAAGAATAAAGGAGGTCAGTCTGGAGGAGGAGGAAGCCGAGGAGGAAATACCGGAGGGAATTGGAAGAACAAGAAACGCTTCGGCAAGTTAAACTGCACCAGCTTGGAGGAGGTGGTTAACTCCGATCAAGCAGTGATAGGTACGCTCCAGATACTTACTCATCCCGGCAAAGTACTTTTTGATACTCGGTGCAACTACATCATTCATTTCTCAGCAATTCATCATCAAACATGGGATTAGTTGCACTAAGTTAGATACACCCATAACCATACTTTCCGCGGGGGGAACGATAGTAGTTACCCATACCAAACAAAAACAAGTTATCATGATCAATAAATGCGCGTTTGACGCAGACCTGTTCATTTTACCGATGAAGGACATTGATGTCATTCTTGGTATGAACTGGTTAGAAGCTAACGGAGCATTGATCGACTGTGTGAATAAGACTGTGTCTTTGAAAAGCCCCGATGGAAGTAGAATGATCTACTAAGGAGACAAGCTTACACAGATCGAAGTCGAGCTACAGCTGAATAGCATGAAGGAGGTGAAGTTGGAAGATATACCCATAGTAAATAAATTCCAGGATGTGTTTCCTAAAGAATTACCTGGAATGCCACCAGATAGGGAGATAGATTTCACTATCGATCTAATTCCAGGAACAACTCCGATTGCTAAAGCACCATATAAAATGGGGCCTAAGGAGTTGAAAGAACTTAAGGAGCAATTGGATGACTTGGAACAGAAAGGATTCATACAGGAGAGTGTTTCACCATGGGGATCACCTGTGATCTTCGTGGATAAAAGAGATGGAGGTAGAAGGATGTGCGGAGACTACAGGAATTTGAACAATGTTACCATCAAGAACAAGTACCCACTTCCTAGAATACAAGATCTATTTGACCAAGTTAGAGGCGCGGGAGTCTTCTCCAAGATTGATCTAAGGTCTGGTTATCATCAGATAAAGATCAAGAAGGAAGACGTTCCGAAAACCGCCTTTGTCTCAAGGTATGGACATCATAAATACCTTGTAGTGCCTTTTGGTTTAACCAATGCCCCAACAATCTTCATGAATCTTATGAATAAGATCTTCATGCCATATTTAGACAAGTTTGTCATCGTATTCATCGATGATATCTTGTTATACTCCAAAGATAAAACTGAACATGCTGAACATCCGAGGTTAGTGTTGCAAACACTAAGAGAACACCAACTCTATGCCAAGTTCAGTAAGTGTGAATTTTGGCTAGATCAAGTGGAATTTCTTGGGCATGTCATTAGTAAAGATGGAATAGCTGTTAACCCGAGTAAGGTAGCAGCAGTTTTAGATTGGGAAGCACCCAAGACTGTCAAGGAAATCCGAGGATTCCTAGGAATGGCAGGATACTACCGGAGATTCATTGAAGGGTTCTCCAAGATAGCAGGACCAATGACGAAGCTGTTAAGAAAGAACACACCATTCGTGTGGTCGGAGGAGTGTGAGAAGAGTTTTCAAACTCTGAAGGAGAAACTCACCACAAAGACCGGTGTTAGCAGTTCCAGAAGTTGGCAAGGATTACACCGTGTACTGTGATGCATCCAAACATGGATTGGGTTGCGTACTCATGCAGGATCGGAAAGTAATATCTTATGGATCGAGGCAACTCAGACCTCATGAAGTGAATTATCCAACACATGACTTAGAACTAGCAGCAGTCGTTTTTGCACTTAAAACTTGGAGACATTTTCTCTATGGAGCCAAGTGCGAGCTTTATACGGACCATAAGAGTCTCAAGTACTTCTTCACTCAGAAGGAACTCAATATGAGGCAGAAAAGATGGCTTGAACTAATCAAGGATTATGATTTGACCATCAATTATACTCCAGGAAAGGCTAATGTTGCAGCAGATGCCTTGAGTAGGAAGAGCACTGGAGGAGTGGAACAAGAGTTATCACCGGAGTTGAGGAAGGAAATAAGCCAAGCCCAAATACAACTTTGGGAGAAAGAGGCTCATGAAGGGCTATCGGCTTTACAAGTAGCCGATGAGCTAAATGTTAACTTAAAGAATGAAATAATGATGGGTCAATTGGACGATCCATTCATCGTAGAGGAGATGAGAAGGATTGATGAAGGAAGACCATCAGAATTCCACCGAGGAGAATCAGAATCACTATGGTTTCAGAAGAGGATTTGCGTTCCGGATATTGCTGAGATCAAGGAAGTAATACTCCGGGAAGCCCATCAAACACCATACTCCATACATCCGGGAAGTACAAAGATGTACATGGATCTTAAGGAGTTATTCTGGTGGAATAACATGAAGAGAGAGATAGCACAATACGTGGCGGAATGCCATACCCGCCAAAGAGTGAAAGCTGAACATCAAAGTCCGGCAGGAAAGTTACAACCTTTACCAATCCCAGAATGGAAATGGGAAGAGATAGGAATGAATTTCATCACCAGACTACCCATGACTAATAAAAAGAAGGACATGATATGGGTAATCGTGGACCGGTTGACGAAAAGTGCACACTTCTTAGCAGTAAATCAGCAGGATAAGGGAGAGAAACTCATTGATCTTTACATCAAAGAGATCGTGAGTAAACATGGAGTACCCAAGAAGATAGTGCCAGATCGAGGATCCGTGTTCACATCATCATTTTGGAAGCAACTACATGAAGCTTTAGGATCCAAACTAGACTACAGTACCACTTATCATCCTCAGACAGGTGGACAAACAGAGAGAACAAACCAGATATTGGAAGATATGCTTAGGGCTTGTGCCCTAGACTTCGGAGGATCATGGGAAGAACACTTACCATTAGCGGAGTTTTCATACAATAATAGCTATCAAAGCAGCATCAAGATGGCACCATTCGAAGCTCTGTATGGAAGGAAGTGTAGATCACCCATATGTTGGTATGAGGCAGGATCAAGCAAGGAGTTCAATCTCGATTATGTCAAGGAAAAGCAACAGATCATTGACATCATAAGAGATAGGTCGAAGATAGCCCAAAGTCGACAGAAAAGTTATGCCGATCAGAAGAGAAGGACATGGGAGCCACAAGTTGGAGACATGGTATATCTCAAGGTGAGCCCGATGAAAGGTCTTCAGAGATTTGGAGTAAAGGGAAAGTTAAGCCCTAGATACATTGGACCTTTCAAAATTTTGAGTCAGAACCGAGGGTTAGCCTTTGAATTGGAACTACCGGGAAGGTTATCTCAAGTTCACAATGTATTCCATGTGTCTCAACTCAGGAAATGCTTAAAGACCCCAGATGAGCCAGTATCACATGATGAGCTCGAGTTACAACCAGATTTGACTTACATCGAGAAGCCAGCAAAGATTCTCGAGGAGAACTGGAAACAACTCAGGAATCGAGATATTAAGTACTGGAAGATACAATGGAAGCATCACCCCGAGAGGGAAGCCACCTGGGAAAAAGAGGAAGACCTGAGGAAAACATATCCCGAACTATTCAGGTATTACAACCACAACTTCGGGACGAAGTTTTCTTTAAGGGGGAAAGGCTGTAATGTCCCAGGTTTAGAGACGATCGAGGGATAGATTTTAGAAAGGGATGTGCATTGCATCGTAAATTCTGGGGAAATTTTGCGCTTTTAAAAAACAAAACTGCATCGAAGGGGGACAAGTTTCTCTCTCGACACCTTGCGTGGTTAGGGTTTCGAGAGTGCGACAAACTTGTTTCTCATTCCACTAAGTTAGGGTTTTTAAGAGAGAGGAGAGTATGTGCATTATAACTTAAGTTGCATGATTGAATTCAAACTTAAGTTGCATGATTGAATTCAAACTTAAGTTGCATGATTGAATTCAAACCTAAGTTGAATTTGAATTTCAAACTCAAACATCAAATGAATATCTCATAATTCAAATTTGAGGTAATTCAATAAACAATTATAAATAATAAAGATATAATAGAACAATTATAATATAAAGCTCATTAGAGAAAATCTTGAGCTTTATTAATTAACACACAATATACATTGTCTTTACAATATTCACAATTGAAACAAAGGAATATTACAACACATTACAAGAATTGGCAAGAATAGAAAAAGAAAGTAAAAGAAAAGTACAATGTCATATTCTATCCTAAGACCTACAAGCTAATCTTGATTTAAGCTTGAGCTTGATGATCTTCATCTCCATTTGTTCATCATCTTTAAAAACCTGCACACAAACACAATAAGACAAGTGTTATGCCAAGTGGCAAAGCCACTTGGCAGGTTAGCAAAGAAATGGGAATTGAGCAGATATGATCAACTCTGCCGAGCTGATCTGCTCATAGCCCAGATACCAAGCATCTAGCCTACACACACAAGCAACCTGCTCACAAGGCAGTGTGCATGCAGCACAATGATACGCATACAACACGCGTCCGTTGGGAACCCCAAGAGGAAGGTGTGATGCGTACAGCGGCAAGTTTTCCCTCAGTAAGAAACCAAGGTTTATCGAACCAGTAGGAGCCAAGAAGCACGTTGAAGGTTGATGGCGGCGAGATGTAGTGCGGCGCAACACCGGGATTCCGGCGCCAACGTGGAACCTCGCACAACACAACCAAAGTACTTTGCCCCAACGAAACAGTGAGGTTGTCAATCTCACCGGCTTGCTGTAACAAAGAATTAGATGTATAGTGTGGATGATGATTGTTTGCAGAGAACAGTAGAACAAGTATTTCAGTAGATTGTATTCGATGTAAAAGAATGGACCGGGGTCCACAGTTCACTAGTGGTGTCTCTCCCATAAGATAAATAGCATGTTGGGTGAACAAATTACAGTTGGGCAATTGACAAATAGAGAGGGCATGACCATGCACATACATGATATGATGAGTATTGTGAGATTTAATTGGGCATTACGACAAAGTACATAGACCGCTATCCAGCATGCATCTATGCCTAAAAAGTCCACCTTCAGGTTATCATCCGAACCCCTTCCGGTATTAAGTTGCAAACAACGTACAATTGCATTAAGTATGGTGCGTAATGTAATCAATAACTACATCCTCGGACATAGCATCAATGTTTTATCCCTAGTGGCAACGAAGCACATCCATAACCTTAGAGGTTTCTCTCACTCCCCGCATTCACGGAGACATGAACCCACTATCGAGCATAAATACTCCCTCTTGGAGTTACAAGCATCAACTTGGCCAAAGCATCTACTAGTAACGAGAGCATGCAAGATCATAAACAACACATAGATTGATAATCAACATAACATAGTATTCTCTATCCATCGGATCCCAACAAACACAACATATAGTATTACAGATAGATGATCTTGATCATGTTAGGCAGCTCACAAGATCCGACAATGAAGCACATAAGGAGAAGACAACCATCTAGCTATCGCTATGGACCCATAGTCCATTAATTCAATAAACAATTATAAGTAACCAAGGAATATAAATAGAACAATAATTATAGCAAAGCTCATTAAGGAAAATTGAGCTTTATTGATATTCACACAAGATACAATGTCAATTACAATATCCGTAATCGAGATATAACTATTAGCAACATTACAAGAATCGGAGAAATAGAAAATTAAAAGGAAAGAAAAATTACAAAGCAAGAATCAGCTCTCTAAATACTACAATGTGAATATCAACTAATCTTGAGCTTGATGATCTTCATCTTCACTTGATTATCATCTTGATTCCCCTCGCACACAACAAAGCAGTTAACAATTATGCCAAGTGGCATTGTCACTTGGCAAAACAGTTAGAAAGAAAATGGCAACAAGTAGAGGATATGCTCACAGCTCGCCGCGAGCCGATCTACTCGTCACCAAGTACCAAGCCAGGTACTCAAGGCACCGACAGCACACACACGCCAACCCCCACTCGTGCAAAGCATGCATGCTCAACAAGACACACATAGGCCAGTGCTGAGTCACCACAAGCGCTGTGCCTTGTTGTCGACCGCAGAGGAAGGAGAAGGCCACATAAAAAGCCTCCACAAAGTAAACCCTAAGCCATATCCATCGACATGTGCTACACCGGGTAAGTCCACCGAGACCAAGAACTCAAGAACAGAAGAACAAGACTCGCTGTTCAACCTGCTCACACCATCACAACATCAACTCAAGCACCACACAGCTTGCAAGGAGGAGCAGGGCAAGCATAAGCTCAACACCGAAGAAATCCTCTACACCAACAAACAATCTAGGAGTCGAGTGAGGTATAAACCAGATCAACCTGAGCAAAACCAAGTTTGCTCATAAATAAGCAATACAATGCATCACGAGTACGCGTATGGGTAGAATACCCTGTTTGTGTCATCATCTCGCTACAAAGCCATTTGGTGCAAGCAAATATGTAACCATTAGGAAATCATCCTATGGGGAACATCGGCTATGCTAATCGGGCAGATAACTAAAGGAATCCACCCAAGAATGAATTCATAGCTAAGCCTCAGCTCCACACACCCCAGCGCACCTGCCAGCTATCTAGGCCATCGTACTACGCGACAAATCCTCGTTCAAAATATTTTCTTCAACATCAAAAGCCACCGGAAGTCCAAAGCATTAGATCAAGCCAAAGCAGTCAGCTGTACTAAATCCGTTAAGCAATCACCAACTAGAGTGCAAGCCACAGAAGAAGGGAGCGACCCTTGACAAAGATCACAAAGTGCTGCTGTGGCGGCCTCAACCCACGCTCAACACTTAGAACCACCACATCATCAACGAAGGTACGCGCAGTGGGCTAGGGTACCCAGCCGGAGGAGCATCCAGCTAGCCCTAGCAAATTCATTGAAATGATCATCACCGAATCGTCAGCTTCACATCATTCATCCATCTATTAAAAGCCGTATAAACAAGATAAATGAAACAAGTATAGCTACTGATGCACTAGGTCTTGAAAATGATCAAATGGATCATGTGCGTGCATCACTGGTATGCTACAAGCAGCTAACAACATCATCGTGCAAAGCCCGTGTGATGCATACACACACGCAGCGAGGAGCCCCGTAGAGAGCACACGTAAAAGGAACACAAAGATAGCGAATCCATCGCTAAATGATGATCGATGATCATCGAGCTTGCTAGGCTCTTGCGGCGCATTGCCATAGCCAAGTTAACAACAGGAATTAATCAAAGCTACCGAAGAAATCCAACCAAGTCATAACTCGAGTCAAATAGATAAACCGAATTAATGACTTGAGTGATTGTAGCCTAAGCATCAAAGGCTTGATGAATCCACCGGATCAAGATACACAAGTAACACACATAGCATTTATCACCGAAGAATACCATTAAGCCAACAGCAATGCTCAACTGAGCATGCTCAAGAGTTTGAGCATGCAAGAAGCAGCACACCATGGCACCTGACACATGCAAAAAATTGCCAGGAATGCACACTAAGAATCACAGCAAAAAGCAAATAGTTGGAATACAACCTGATGATCCACAAAGAATAAGCATCAAGCGACAAGATCATCGTAGATAGAACTAAGCAAGAATTGCAAACAGCAAGCAAGCACAAGAGCAGCCTAGGAATCTTGCACGTAATCATGTATAGCATGGCAAACGATAGCACAACAAAGAGGTAACCATGGCGCAGGGGCAAAGCCAGCCAGATTTTTACACAGCCGAAAGACAAAGAAAGCATAGCAACACAATCACAAGCAGCACATGAACAAGGCTAGCAAGGCACAAGGAGGAAGCGCATAGTCACGGCAAGCATCTCAACAAGGAGATGCAGGCCGCTGGCTGAGCAAGACGAAGAGGGTGAGGAGAGGCGGGAGCAGAGGCAGACAGGAAAGCAGGGAGGCGATGGATACTCACCCAAGTGAAGTGAAGCAGTGGGCACCCACGGGGATGTATGCCACGCGGCACACGCCGAGGGCGCAAAGAGCGCCAGGCCAGGCCAAGCCATGG